>NC_054479.1:83189342-83491270 GCF_017639515.1 Carcharodon carcharias
CTGTCCTGTCACCCTCAAAGATTTATTCATAAAGACCCTCCAGGCCTCTCTCTTCTTGAACCCCCTTTAAAATTGTATAATTTGATACTTATTGTTTCTCCTCATTCTGCCTACCAAAATGTATCCCTTCACACTTTTCAGCGTTGAATTTTGTGCCTATCCATTCCACCAGCCTATCTATGTCCTCTTGAAGTCTATTATTATCTTCTTCATTGTTTACTTTACTTCCAAGTTTCACATCATCAGCAAATTTCAAAATTGTACCCGTGTCCCCAAGTCCAAATTATTAATGTATATCAAACACAACAATGGTCATTGTACATTGTACTGAACTATAGGGCACTTTACTGTAAAACTCGGCCTGAATTTTCACACAGACTGAGATGCCTGTGAAAATGGTGGATATAAAGTGTTAACATCAGAAGCACCTATTGCTGATGTAACTATGATGTAATGACAAATGACTAAATAACAGCGATCTGGAGCAAGGAGAAATTCCAAAATCGTACAGTTTCTAAAATGTATGTAGAGCTGTAAATAAATGATAATGGTTTAACAAGCTAATGGTTTTAACCAACTACAGTAGACAAACCCCGAAGACCCCCCTACACATGACAAAACAGTGGAGACTGGGTTCGGGGGCAGGAATTCCGGACTTGGGCAGAGAGCCATGAAAACGCCGGCAGAGGCCCGAATCCATAAGCCCAGTACCGAACCCAGCCTCCATCATTTTCACAGGGATGGGGTTAAGAACAGTGAAAAGGGGGCAGATTCTAATTTGCACATCGTAGTTCATGGTGGCAGCTGTCCATATTATTCAGAGCTGCTTCCACTCATATGTGATTATGCTGAGGTAGGTGTCTGAAACTTAGGTAAGAGCAGGTCTGAACCTTGTGGATTCATTTGGATAACCAGGGTATTCTTGTGGAGAGGTAAATCACTCCTTTGGAATGATCCCGAGACACTTATGGGAGAGGTAAGTCACCCTTTTGGAGAGGAAAAGTTACCCTTTGGGAGAGGTCAGGTGCCCTTTGGAGCTGTTAAAATTAGACATGATTGTGCCCAAAAAGTGCATGAACTCATTGGATATGCCAAGTTGTCAAAAAACTGTCAAAGCTGTCAAAGAACTGTCAAATCTGTCAAATAACTGTCAAAACTCATTGAAACTATCAAAGCTGTCAAGGGATTTAACTCTGCTGAGATTTAAATTTTAAAAAATATGTGGAGTTTAACAAAGTCAGTTCTCGTTATTTTATTCTATTAATGTAAGCCTGAGGGTTGTCATTTTAGGATTTGTGCTACATAACTGATTTTTACAACCTAACATTATCCCAATAGGATGCCTGTTTAGCGAACAGTTTGATTGAAAGTTCCAAATGGCTATAGAATAGAAATGTTTGTTTTCATAAGAGATTAGGTGAAGGAATTTCAATGTATTGAATTGTGTTTTTTATCAGTGTTTTTTTAAGTAGTAATGCCATCAACAGACGTATTATTTTATGTCAGCATGTCTCCTGAAGTTGCCCATGGTGGATACAAGTGAGTTAGCATAGAGGGGCTAAGGGGAAAGGGTGGTGGGTGGGACACATGGGTTGGCATGACTTGAGGGGTGAGGGCTGGAGGGATGTTTTTTGTTTTATTCATTTTTCAAATAACTTCAGCAAAGTACTGGTCCATAGCTGCAGGTCTTCTGGCCAGCCTGCCTTGGCACATGACAGTCCCTGCGTTCATTCTGGGGGCAGCAGACCTGACTTTTAATGCAGCTATCCACCCACCACCCCCCAACACCCCCAGTGGAATGACAATCCCAATTTCCAAGCTTCTTTTTCCCATGTCGGGTTTGCAGGGCTGGGAAATGCTCTGACTCTGAACTCCTGACCCAGGAGTGAATATCCAGGTCCCCCCTTTTGGTCCAAAAACAGCCATTCACCATAACTCTGCTTCCATCCTTTAGCCAATTTTGTATCAATGATGTTACTTTCCCTATTCTCCCATGGGCTTCAATTCTGTTAACAAATCAAATTTGTGCTACACCATCAATGCTTTTTGAAAGTCCAAATAATCAACATCAACTGCGTAGCCCATATCCACCCTCACTGTTACCTTATCGAAATGATCCAATCAAGTTAGCCTTTGGCAAATCTATGCTGCTCTCCTTTACTGGTCCATGCTTGTTAATTTTCTTCTGGATTATTGCTGATGTTAAACTGACTAACCTCCAGTTACCAGGTTTATCTTTCTCCTCTTTTTTGAACAAGGGTGCAACCATTGTAATCTCCTGTCCTTTGGCACCATCCCTGTCTCTGAGGAGGATTGGAAGATTATGGTCTGCCCCTCTGCAATTTCTACGCTTACCCCCTTCAGCAGCCAAGGATGCATCCCGTCTCAACCAGGTGACTTATTCACATTAAGTCCCACCAGCATTTCTAGTACCTGCTCTCTACCTATTTTTATCTCATCCAGTATCCCAGCAACCTCCTGGCTTAACATTACTTTGGCAACACCCTCTTCCTTGAGAAAAGCTGATGCAAAATACTCATTTTGTACCTCAGCCATGTCTTCTGCTTCCATCTCTAGTTCTCCATTTTGGTCTCTAATCAACCACACTGGTAACCCTTTTACTATTATTATGCCTTTTGAAGTCCTCTAGTTTTCCTTTTATGTTAGCTGTCAATCTATTTTTGTACTGTCCCTCTGCCCTTCTTTCTTATCCCTCTTATTTCCTTTTCCCTTGTCTTCTGTACATTATGTGTGGAGTTTGCTTCTCAGGCAGATGGGAAGTTCCATCACCAACAGTCCAGAACTGTCACTGTGGGCTGGATTTTCATGGAGCCAGACAGACTCCTTGGAAGTTCAAGGATTCCCGATTCCATCCCCAGCGTTTCCAATTTTCACCAATGTGAATTATGGGTGCAGGCTGCTGTGGGTCATGAACCTGCACCCTGCACTCCTTGATGTAGCCAGTTCCATAGCGGGGATGGGCATGCCCTAATCCTTCACAGTTTTCATGTATTCGGGCCAACTTTTGAAGGGCTAGTGGTTCACGGTCCCGATCATGAAGCTATTAATGTATATAATATTATTGGAAAATATTTTTCTTTTAAAATAGATGTTTAGTTTATGGGTGTGGCTTAATTGGATTAAAGCCAGCCAGTCTGGGTGCTTTGATGTGTACTAGTTTTGAGATGTAAAAGAGGTAGAGTGCATTTGCATTTTTTGAATAGAGCATTCAAGAAGTGGGGTGCTACCCCAGCTACCAGAGACCAAGCAATATGTTTATATTACTAATAAAATTGGTACTATGAAAGAGGTCTTATTGTAAAAGGTGTAGTTCAAAGAGGCTGGTGATACATGACCAGAATTTTCGGCTCAGTGAGTGGGGGCGGATCCCGCTCTCCAAGGTGTAAAATGATGAGGGGCGACATTGGGCATGCATCCCGACATGATCGCACGTCATTTAGATTTTCAGTTTGGCGGGCACACAGCCAAACTGTCAAAGGCCTATTAAGGCCATTTAAATATCAGTTAAAGTTATTAACTGAGCTGCCCGTCCAACCTTAAGCTTGGCGGGCAGGCGAAGAGCCCAGGCGGCCTTTGCATTTTTCATGGAACCTTATACACAGGCGGGATGGGGTTTCATGAAGGGTTTATAAGTTAAATAAATGTTTTCATTAATGTTCTTTGACATGTCCTAGCTCATGTAACACTGTCGCATGAGGGGACATGTCTTGAAATATTTTCTTCTCTTTATTTAATGTTTTAGGCCTTAAACTAATCTCCCTGTGGCACCTCTGTGCCTCATGGAGATTTCTGTGCTCTTTCACATGCACGTGCAAAAAAGCGCAGGCCCCGACTCATGGAATCCCCTGCCCCCCCCGCCCCCCCAACATCGCCTGCACAGGGAGTGCACAGCGCCTCCAGGCGCATGTCATGCTGGGCGGGCCTTAATTGGCCCGCCCACATAAAATGGCAGCATGGACCCGATCGGGGGCGCCGATCAGGTTCGCACCCACTCCCACCCACCCCTGCACAACCCTTCCCCCGATGGGGGGAAAATTCTCCCCAATGAGAATTTTCATTCAAAGAGCGGTGCTAGGTATAACATCAGCAGTTTTGTGTGTGTGGGGCAGAGGCAATGTGAGATCAAAAGCAGCTGTAAGCTTCCAATTGTTTCCACAGGAACCAAAGTGAAAAGCACCTCATTTTGAATTCATAAGGTGAAAATGCTTTGCCTGGTGTCTAGTTAAGTCAATGGGTTACTGTTGCCTTAATGGAGATTAGTTTGGGAATTCGTTAAAAGTTATGATCATAGTAACTTGTAGCCATGTTTATATATTTAATTTGTGTAACTTAATAAAATGTTTAAGTTAGCTTAATGTAAAACCTCTCGAGAACTGGTAGTATGATTCCTGAATTTAGAGTTGCATCTCAAACATAACACTTAAAATAATAGGTTATGACAGTTGTTTAAAGTTTCCCTCTGGGATTTTTTAAAGAATAACTCAGCTTTACCAAGTGTATCGGTCATAACAGTCCCTCAGAACCACAATCTGGATGACAGAATCTTTTGGAAGATGAGTTCAAAATGACTTGCCCATGCCTCTCTTATCTGCCCACTCAAGCAACACAGAGGCATCAAAGTGCCACCAAGTTCTCCAGAGCTCTCCGCCCCCCACCACCCCCTCCCCCCAGCCCCAACACAGACTGCAAATTCATGAGCACTTTAGTGGACTGCAGAGCTATTGGACTGCATACGTATAACTTCCTCGCTAAAGCTGGCCATGTAACAGTCACTGCTGGAGGCGCTCACAGCCTCTTGCAATGTCAGCACCCCAGTTTAAACCAGTCTTCCCCATGGTTCAAACTGACAGGGCTGCCATGCAACGCACTAATCTCTGGCCATCCAAGTGGTGGCCAGCATCCTCCAGGAAGCATTGAGAGGCCATCACACTTAACCAGGACAGGCTCATGGTACACCTGTGCTAGCCATGTGTCTCTCTCTTTCATCCTGCAGGAGGAGTACATCAGGATCGTGGAGCCTTGCGAACTAGCTGTATACCTGATGGCCTACAGAGCACGAAGATGTTGGAGGAGAGAGTGACTGAGGCTCCTGGCTGCGCAGAGGCAGGAGCAGCAACCTCAGGAAGAAGGAGTGGTTGGGGCTCCCATACATGCTGCCCAAAAGCCACAGGGTCTATGGACGCCACCATTCATTCCTGCAGATGACCGAGAATCAGTGTTGTTGAAGTCTGAGAATGTTCAGGGAACTGGTGACTCACATCTGCCAGTTACTGCGGGATTTGGCACCACAGGGGACATGAAGGGCATCCACTGCCAGTGGCTGTGAAAGTGACTGTGGCGCTCAATTTCTATGCCAGTGTCTCCTTTCAGGGCTCCACAGGTGACTTCTGTGGGATCTCTCAAGCCTCCACCACAAATGCATCCATGAGGTCACGGATGCCGTCTTTGGAAAGACATACAACTTTGTGCATTTCACCCGGGACTCAAGCAAAACACTTGGTGAACTATATCAACTGTAAAGGCTTCCATTCGCTGAATGTGCAGCTGGTGTGCGACCACCAGAAACCTGCAGATGTGCGCACAGTTTCCAGGGAGTGTACATGATGCCTTCATCCTCAGTCGGTCACAGATCCCTGGAGTCTTCCAGGGTCCAGAGAAGCTACAGGGATGGCTCCTCAGGGACAAGGGATACCCACAGAGGACGTGGCTGATGACACCCGTGCGACAGCCTCAGACTGCAGCAGAGTGACGCTATAATGAGACTCATGCAGCAGCTAGCAACTGGGTGGAGCAGATCATTGGGATGCTGAAGATGAGGTTCCGGTGCCTGGACCGGTCTGGTGGAGCCCTGCAATACAGTCCGCAGAGAGTGTCTTACATCGTTGTCGTCTGCTATTCCCTTTACAACCTAGCGCTGCAACGGGATGAAGAGGAGATGGAGGAGCTATATGTCTCCTCCGATGAGGAGGACACCCGTAAGGGATGAGGGTGAGGAGGTCCTCGGAGGTGACAATGACGGGGATGAGGCCCTTGCACTGGCCAGACGAGGCAGGTGTGCTCGGGAGGCCCTCATAGCTGTAGGCTGATGACGACATGCGGTGAGGTGTCCCCATGGAACCTCACGTTGCAGTTGTGAACATTTGACTCCAGTCTGGCTTATGGCAGCACCAATACCCTCTGTGAGAATGCTCCTGTCATGGACAGGTGGTGGAGGCCCTAATAGTTGCTCGATTGCAGGAGGATGATGATGACGTACAGTGAGGACACTCCATAGATCTTCACATAGACTCTGAGAATGTCTGACTCCTGTCTGGCCAAGGGCAGCTCACTTGTGCTCTGTAATCGGGATCATATCATAGAGATGCAGCAGTGAAACTATAGAAACATCTGATAATTTGTCCGCCTTCAGCAAATGAGCCCTTCAGGAACTAGAGCACAGCATCACTGGTCACAGATGCAGAAAAGATGGAGGTCAGCCCCACCTTAAAGGTGCTGAGAGCACACAGAGAGAATGATGGAACTCTGTGACCTGCCCACTACAATCTGGCAGTAATGACCAGCACTGTTGAGGTGCAGGTATCAGTGATGTGTCCAGTGAGTGTGATGCTGGGCCATCACTTTGGTCTGAAGGCTACACAGAGCACAGGGAAGAGGCCCTGGACTGAGACACCTGCCTTTATCTTGTACAGAAAGATTTCACATCCGAGTGATAAGAACATTGCTCATCAGAACAAGGAGCCACAGGGAGGGAGACATTCCTGGGAGTTAATTGAGAGAGAGGGAGAAAGAAAAAGAAACTGCTGCTGCAGGACAGGGAGGCCAGGAGGCAAAAGACTGTTGATTCAACATCCTAGGTGGGTGTCTGGACTTTTAGTCGGTGGGGGTTAAAGAGAACTGTGTGTTTTGTAGGGGGAGGGCAGAAAACTCATTAACTCATTGAAGAGACTTGGGGGAGAAAGGGTGTGTGTGTGCTGTTTAAAATCTTGCCACCAGCCCCCCCACCCCCACCCCACCCCTCTACACTTCAGCCAAGTCTGAGTCCAGGTAGCTGGTGCAGCTTGGTGAAGACATCATCCTCCCCCTACCTAAAAATCATGAAAGCCCCCACTCACGCTCCAATCCACTGAGCAACACCTACCTATACCTTACCCTTTCCCTCCTGTGTCTCCCTGCCCTTTACTCCTCTCCCTCCTCTCCCCTCTGTTTTTAGTCATCCTGGAGGGGGTGATTGTACCATCTTTCTCCCCCTCTCCCTGGGGAAGGATACTGTTACCTATATTTCTCAGGGTGGGTGTGGCTCAGCCTCTATGGCTGCGACACAGATGCCTGCAGCCGGGCTTTCCCAGACACATGTGGAGATGGTGCTGACACCGGTGGCGGGTCCCCTAAGAAAACCTGTGCGGCCCCTGCTGCTCCCGTGGCCCCATCATCTTTCTGCCTCCTCATGAGGGCCCTGGGGGTGAAGAGCTACGCTCACCCCAAGATGACCATTGAGGCCTGCGTCAGGACTGTGGCTGGAGTTGTGGGCCCCTCAGCCGTAGTTGCCACCTCGAAAATGTATGGCAAAGCAGTCTTTTTTCTGAGGACCGAGCAGGCGGTGCACCTGAGCCCTGGAAAAGGTGCTCACTGTGGGCGGCACCTTTCTGGACCCTTTGGAGGCCACCGCCCAGAGGATCATCATTTCAAACTTCCCGCCCTTTGTCCCCAGTGAGCTCCTTCTGCCCCACCTCCATCAACTGGGGGAGGTTAGGTCAGGGGTTGCGCCGATCTCGCTCGGCTTCAAGGACGCAGCCCTCTGCCATGTCTACTCCTTCCGGTACAAGGTTTTCATCTGCCTGGCCCGGGAGGAGTGCGTGGAGGGGGCCTTTGACCTAGAATTCGAGGAGGCCACCTACAGAGTATTTTGGACTGTGGATGGCGTGCGCTGCCATGCCTGCAAGGAGGTGGGGCATGTGAGGAAGAACTGTTCCGCCTCCAAGGCCGCCAGCAACATCCGCACGGCTGCAGCTGGTACCGCGGCTCATCCCCCCGCCATTACTCCATCTTCCCCCCCTCAAGGGGGGGTGCCGCTGGCAGCCACCGCCATCTCGGCTGCCGGTGAGGTGAGGGGAGAGCTCCCGCACCGTAAGAAGGTGCGGAGGAAGACCCACCACCTGGGGTTGGCCCTCGAGACTCCCCAAGACCCCCAAAATCACCAGGCCCCTGATGACACTGGCTCGGGAGAAATGAAAACACCTGGCCCCGGTGTCATGCCCGTGTGCACCTCAACACAATGTGCCGGGCCCAGCGTTATCCCCACATGGGCTACTGGGTCCAGTGGGGGTGAGGCGCACGACCTCAAGCCTGTTGGCTCATTAAAAAGAGTGCAGTTACCCAAACCCTAAGGGTGGAGCGCCCGGGAGGGCTGGACAAGGCAGAGGGTGCCCCTGAGATGGAGGTCTCCCCAACCCCCAGCCTACCCTGGAAGAGATGTCACCCTCGATAGGGGAGGACATTCCAACCTGTGAGGTTGGATGTGTCCCATCCCCCGGTGAAGAGGTGGTATCGTCTCCACCCCATAAGCCCTCGCTCTGCCCTCTGGGGGGAACCCAAAACCCTGTTATCCCTATTACCTCTGTTCACTTGCTGCAGTTCCCTGAGAAGGGCCCCTCAGGGGTTGGTGAGGGTACCATCCTTGCAGTGGTGCTCCACCGCGACCCACCTTGTACACCCGAGATGTCATCTGGCCTGCCAGGGGGCTGCGACAGTCCATTCATGGCCCCAAGAACTGGGTCATTGGGTGGCAGTGGCGAAGAAGGCCTCCCTGCTCCCTCCCAACCTTCACACCGGTCCCCACTGTCTTAGGGCTGGAGCTTTCCCAGACTCGCCAGACGACCTGGTGCCTGGAGGGAAGTGGGGCTCTGAGCTGCTGTCGCCATTTGGCCCAAATCCCTAAGAGACCAGAGAGGACCCCTCTGGCCTTGATCCTGGGAGTGAGATCGAGGTGGAGGTGGAGTCGACTGGGAGCTCCAAACCAGCCCCCGTACTCAATATGGGGGAGGATTGGATGCTGAAGGCGACGACCTGGAAGAGGATGGAGTTTCGGTGGTGAGCACCAGGGATGACTAAGAGTCATTGTCGGGTGAGGTGGTGGATCCCCTAGTGCTGACTCCCCCCTCATTCCTTTAAGGGAACTCCAGGATTTTCTAGTGAATAATTGCGGTCGCCGAGAGAGAGTTCAGTTGGCCCTGGGCCAGTGGTATTCATTTCTGCTGGCGTTCTGGTCAGCCGCGAGTTCCTAAAGGCTCCTGAATTGGACAGGACTGCCCGGCGGAAGGTCCATATGTTTCTCGCTAGGACTTAGAAAAATCCTCTCCTTTTATTTATTCTGGGTATTGGTAGCACATCCTTCTGACAATGAAGACTACCATAGCCAGCCTCAACATCCACGACAGCAGGGACGCACAGCGCAGGTTCCAGAACTTCTCAGTCCTCAGGGACGGGAAGTCTGCAGTGTGCTTCCTGCAGGAAACCCAGACTGTTCCGGGAGATGGAGCTCTGTAGCTCCTGGAGTGGTGAGGGGGGGTCTACGTGAGTCACCTAGCCTCCAATTCATGCAGGGTGGCTATCTTGTAGGCCCCACATTTTCAGCCAGAGATCTTGGTGGTCAAGGAGCCGGTGCTAGGTCGGTTGCTGCACCTTACTGTGCACCTAGAGGGTGCAGCGCTTCACTTTGTGAATGTGTACATTCCCCTTGACGCGCAGCAGCAAGCGAGCTTCTTTGAGGAAGTGTCCACTCATCTGGGCTCCATTGACGCAGGCGAGTGCATTGTCCTCAGGGGGGATTTCAACTGCACCCTCGAGGCCCGGGGCCGTCACGGTACGCAGCACCGGCGGCTAGGTATGAGTAAGTTGCGGGACTTGATCGGGTCCTTCGACTCGGTGGATGTCTGGCGAAATCTCCAACTTGATTCCAGCGTCTTCACTTTCGTGTCACCTGGAGTTGGAGCGTCCAGACTCAACCAGACTTTACATTTCGAGGGCGTACGTGTCCTGCACTCCATCGGCTTCTGTGCGGTGGGTGCCATGCACGGGCCACCATCTGATGTGGGTGGAGATCGCTTCGTTCTGCGCTCAGACGGGGTCCGCATATTGGTACTTTAACAACCTGCTGCTGGATGACGAGCGGTTCCTCGACTCATTCCGTCATTTCTGGGCCAGCAGGAGAAGGAAGCGGGAAGGCGTCTCCTCCTTGAGGTTATAGTGGGACGTGGACAAGGCTCACGTCCCCATCTTCTGTCAGGAGTATGCAAGGGGGTCAACAAAGAGGCGGAAATCCAGGGTGGAGGAGTTGGAGAAGGAGGTGCTCAACCTGGAGGCACGTCTCTGTCAGCCCGATGCAGACCCAGCTCTGCGGCTGGTGTACGATGAGAAGGAGGGCGCACTGCAGGACTTGTGACTCATCGGGTCGCGCGGCATGTACGTGAGGTTGCGGATCCAGTTCCTCAAGGACCAGGACTGTGGCTCCCCCTTCTATTCACTGGAAAAAAGGCACGGGGTCCGTCAGCAGCTCCTTACGCTGCTGGCCAACGACGGATCCCTTGTCTCAGATCCAGAGGGCATCAGGGCCATTGCCGGAACCTACTACACTGCCCTGTTCTCTCTGGATCCATCCAGCAAGGATGCTCGCAGAGTTTTGTGGGAGGACCTGCTGCAGGTTGGCCTAGAGGGTGCCGGAAAGCTTGACTCCCCAATACGTCTGGAGGAGCTGATCAGCGCTCTCAACAGTCTCTCTCGGGGCAAATCCCCGGGGTTGGACAGGTTGACCATGGAGTTCTTCAGGACGTTCTGGGACGTCCTGGGGAATGACTACCCAGGGGTCCTGGAGGAGAGTATCGCAACCGGGGAGATGCCCCTTTCGTGGCGCAGGGTGGTCATTGCCCTGCTGCCTAAGAAGCGGAATCACCGCCTACTTAAAAATTGGCGCCCAGTCTCCCTCCTCAGCACAGATTACAAGATCTTTGCCAGGGCCATGTCTTCTTGCCTTGGCGCCATGCTGGACCACATGATCCACCCTGACCAGTCCTACACCGTCCCAGGCCGTACCATCTATGGCAATATTCATCTGGTCCAGGACATCATCCACTTTTCCCAGAGGGCTGGTCTGTCGAGTGCCCTCCTGTCTCTCGACCAGGAGAAGGAGTTCAACAGGGTGGATCATGAATATTTATTCGGGACTCTGCGAGCATTCAGGGTTAGGACGCATTTCGTTGCCCGGATCCGACTTCTGTATGCTGCCGCAGAATGTCTAGTTAAGGTTAACGGGCCCCTTCGCTTTGGAAGAAGGGTGAGTCAGGGCTGCCCCCTGTCTGGCCAATTGTATTCTATCTGCATGGAGCCTTTCCTGCGCCTCTTGCGGAGGAGGTTGTCTGGATTAGTTTTGCACTGGCCGGGCACCGGGTTAGTCCTTTTCACTTACGCCAATGACATGCTCCTCATGTTCACCGACCTGGCTGAACTGCAGAGGATGCGCGAGTGCCAGGAGATCTACTCTGCCACATTCTCTGCCAGGATCAACTGGGGCAAGTGTTCTGGACTCCTGGTCTTGGTCAGTGGCAGATGGATCCCCTATCCGAGGAGCTCGGACCTTTCACCTGGAGCAGGACCAGTCTTCTGTTCCTGGGGGTCCACCTCTGCCCTGCTGAGGAATCCTTACCGGCGAACTGGCAGGAGCTGGAGGCCAAAGTCAGCTCTCGCCTATGGCACTGGACAGGACTGCTCCGAGTGCTATCTTACCAGGCTTGAATTCTGGTCATAAACCAGTTGATTGCTGCCATGGTGCAGTCCCGGCTAGTCACTTTGACCCCTTCCCCGGACTTTGTCACAAAAATCCAGAGAATTCTCATCGATTTCTTCTGGGGTAAAAAGGCTGCACTGAGTCGCTGCTAAGGTTCTGAGTCTCCCGCTTAAGGAGGGCAGTCAGGTGCTGATGTGCTTATGTACCCAGGTGGTGACTTTCCACCTTCAGGCCCTGCAGTGATACCTTTACATCGAGCTCCCACTGAGATGATGTGCCCTGGCAACGTATTTCCTCCGCCAGGTGCATGGTCTGAATTATGACATACAGCTCCTGTTTGTAGAGCTGAGGGGCCTTCGTGGCTCCTTACTGGTGTTGCCTGTCTTTTACCAGGACCTGATCAAAGTCTGGAACATGGTCGCCTCGCGACACAGCTCTGCGCCATCAGGAGTAGCGGCTATCGTCAGAGAGCTGTTGCTCAGGAATCTTCCCCTCCGTCCTTTTCAATGGTGGCAGAGAGGAGGGCTGTGGCAGCTGGAGTGACCAGGATCAGGGACGTGCTGGGTGGTGGAGGAGTGGGCTGGATGCTTCCACAGGAGTTGGCACATCGTGCGTATGTGGGCTCGCAGCCGATGCCATTCAAGACCTTAGGATGGTTATGTTTGGCCCCGACATTATACTGGGCCTCGAGGTGGTGCAGGTTTGCGGTGGTCTTCTGTCCAGCACACCACTCTTTGGACAGAATTCCACATTGGCCCCAAGCCCTGAACCCTCTATTGGGAGCTGGTGCCCTGCAACCTGAGTCATCTTGTGGAAATGCCCTCCATGTCCTTTAGCACGGCACAGAGGAGTTTCCTGTATGGGCTGCTGCTGCACACCCTTCACTTCCTTGCCCTCACCCGCCGCCCGGACACGCCCTGGCATGCCTTGTTGCCATCCATTGGTGGAGGTCCCTAGTGGGGGGTCCTCTACGGAGGTGTCCTCCCACTTTCCATCAGGGACCCGGGGTGGAGGGTGTTGCACGCAGCAGTCCCATACAATCGTAGAATGTGTCGGTTCACGGACTCCCAGGATACCTGCGTCTTTTGTGGTCTTGTGGAGTTCGTGGACCACGCTTGTATAGGGTGTGGTAGGCTGCACTCTCTTTTCAGTTATTTAAGATACCTTTTATAGATGTTTTGTTTACACTTCAGTCCCACACTCCTGATCTATGGTGCGGTAGGGCCCAGGAGGGAGGAGGACCACCTTGTGAACCTGCTCCTGGGCCTGGCCAAGTTAGCCATTTACAAGTCCAGGCAGCGGGCAGTCGGGGTCATCCGACCCGACTGTCTGCCCCTCTTCCGCAGCTACATTCGCGGCTGGGGGTCCCAGAAGAGGGAGCGGTGTCTGCCAGCACTGTCGAGGCTTTCCATGCTCGGTGGGCACCGTGGGGACTGAAGTTTTATCGACCCTCTTAACCACATTTTGGTTTAATGTTTGTAAGTTTTCTTTAAATTTTGTCTTTGTTTTTGCAGTCTCCCTAATTTAGGGGCTGCTTTTACTTTGTCCCTCATTTTGTTAACTTAGTTTATTTGGTTGACTCAAAGGAGCTAATTCTCCTTAACTGTCCTAACTCTGCCGCTATGTCTTGATGCTCCCAGGACATCCACGGCAGAGGTGGATGTGATGACTTTGGTGGGCATCCTCTGGAGGGCCAAGACTTGGAGGGTCCCAGCCTGCTTTCAGGGTCCTGCTGTGTGGCAGCGGCACCCTCCTCGGCCTGTGAAGCTGGAGCTGCTGAGCCCACAAGTAGAGGGGAGTCGGATGGGTCAAATATTCTCGGAGTCACCTGGATGGTTCAGCCCGGCCCCTGCTGATCCTCCTCCCTATTGGTGCCCATGGGCCCCAGGCTGATTCCTTGAGGAGCAGGGGTAGCTGGAGTGAGATCGAGCTGCCCCGCACCTGTCTCACGTACACACTGTTGAAGGCCACCTATGGCATCAGCAATGGAGTTGAGCCCATACAGAGTGCGGGAGCGAAGTCCTGGACCAAGGTCTCCATGGCAGCTGCCATCCTACCAGTGTTGACCTTGGTGCATTGGCATGCCGGTGCTATCACCTCAGCCTGAAGGCGGACGGACTCCTCCATTGTGCCTTGCAATCTGGAGAGTTCAGCGAACATCCCTTCCTGATGTTCCCGAGCTTGTCTTTTCAGCTCCAGCAACTGTGACATGACTGAGACCAAAGGCTCATCATCTGACTCTGACTCAGCAACATTCTGGCCTCCAGCAGTCCTCCGAGTACCAGACACCAAGGAAGTCCCTGCCTCCGCCTGCTGTGGATCAGACAGTACGATGTGCTCACCAGATTGTGATCCTGGGGCTCCACTAAAGCTAGGTCCCACCGAGCTGTGTGTCTCTGCACTGGTGGAGGGTGTGGGTAAGCGCTGTTAGGGATGGTGCTGTTAGGGAGACTTTAGGGAGGGTGCCTCCAAATTCCTCTTCAGGGGTTTCTTCAGGGCTTGATTGGAGGCCCTGGGTCATGGCCACTGTCGGCTGTTTGGCAGATGTGCCTGTGAAAGCAAGGGGAGATAATTAGTGCATGGCAGTGGCCTGTGAAAGAGGACACATCACTCAAAGCATGGTTTTCTAATGGATGTTGCCCTGCTGGATCCTCACTTGGTAGAGCAGCGCTGACTTCACCATCAACACAAGAATGGTCCAGATCATTGCCGGCCAGCTGGATGGCTCTGTTTTCAAAGTCCATGAAGCACCTTGATTTCAAGCATTCCTCCACTGGTCTGTGACCTCTTCCTCTTGTTGTGCCAGCTTGTCCTGCATGAATACAGTTGGAGAAAGTATAAGCAGAATGCCTGCTGGGCCAAATGATAAGTGTGCCTGGCCTGTGTGGGTGATGAGTGGTCCCATGGACGGGATGAGGACAATGATGGTGAATGTGATAGAGTGAATGGTGATGTCCCTTGAACTGGCAGTGAGTGAGATCCCTGTGGATCTGTGATGGGTTTGTGAGTGTGTGAGTTGAGAGTGATGAGAAGAGTGACTTACCCTGGCGGAATGGAAATCATTCATCCTCCTGCGGCACTGGGTGGCTGTCCTCTTCTGAAAGGCATTGGCACTGACCACTGCTGCCACTGCTGCCCATCCTGCGGCCAGAGTGGGGGTACAGGACAACCCCACGGGCCTCCATGGCATCCAGCAGCCGCTCGAGGGACCCGTCATTAAACTGGGGGGCTGCAGTCTTCTTGCCTTTGAGGGCCATGCCTCCCGGGCAGCAGTGGTGAGCTGGAAGCAATGAGCACTGTGCTTGCAGCTGACCTTTAAACATGGCACCCAGCATGATGCAACAGCGGGGTGATGGTGGGCAGGCAAATGAGGAGCCTGCCCACCACAGAAACGGCATGTTTCCCGGGAGTGCATAAATAATGAGGTGGTCCTGGGATGATACACTGTCAAAACCCGCCATCGCCATCAGCGGGCAGCATGCCCACTACCGCACTTAGTGCAAGTTTGGGAAAATTCCGCCCCATGAAACATTGCCAATTGCCGTAAAAACCCATCTGATTCATTAATGTCCTTTAGGTAAGGAAATCTGCTGTCCTCACCTGGTCTGGCCTACATGTGACCTTAGACCTACAGCAATGTGGTTGACCCTTAAATGCCCTGTGAACAAGGGCAATTAGGGATGGGCAATAAATGCTGGCCTAGCCAGAGACGCCCACATCCCATGAACAAATCTAAAAAAAACTTACAGTAGATCCATACCTGACTGTTCAACGTTCCCTTCACTCCAAAACCCGGGAGCTTGTGGAATCAGTGGGAGGACACCTCAATTGTGTATGTGGGCAACATAAGCACTGCATCTCAAGTGCCCACCTGCCCTATACATACCAGCTATTGGGAAGGGGTGTTCCAGGTACCTTCCCTTAAACTAGGATTCTATTTTCATTCCCTTTGAGTGTGTAAGTAAATAAATACAAAACAATTTGCACTTGGGTGTTGGGAACTTGCATTACCCTCTTCAGGGGCCCAGTCCAAAGCTCCCCTCAGTGGGGTCTGAGTCCACCCTCCTAGGGATTGATACACTTCATTACCCTTTAATGTATCAGCCTTCAATATTTTATCACTTTCTAAAAAGGGCTAGGGAAGCAGCAAGTCCCAACATAGGGAATCCCAGTTCTGCTCCTCTATCGTGGCTCACTCTACAAGATTACTCCTAAGGTCAGCTTGATTTCCAAATTAAGGTCAGGATCCCTGCTTGCCCAGCTTTTCTTCAAATCATTCTGCCACACGATGGGCAGTTGACAGAACAGCTGAGGAAAAACAGTCACGTGGTGTGAGAGTCAATGATCTCACTAAACCGTGGAGAGGCAATCAAACACTTTGCCTAGCTTCTTGCTACCTTTCACCCTGCCTCAGTACAGACCCCCATTTACCTCTCCACCTCTCACTCCACCATTGCTTAGCTCCATCCATGCAAACATCTTTGATGCTCATGACTCCAGAACTCTTAGATGTTCACTGGATCCACTGGAAAACAATGAATGGTGCAAAGGCAAATAAATTCTGCCTTATACATGACCTATTAAACTAAGGCTGTTTCAGAAATGTCCATTTGTGCCGCTGTTATAATTTTAAACTGCTTCCTAAGCATTATCAAAAACTAAATATTATCCTAAAAATGAATGGGTGCCTTACAACCACCACTGAGTCACAGCTGACGCCAAATTTACAATTCCCGTGCCAACCAATTGACAATTTGGTTGATGCAGTTTCCTACAAAACACGTCTACACTTCAAAACTACGTCAGCAACTTTAGATATCCTTGGGCCGTGTAAGACTTTTATCTAATTGCAAGTTGGTTCTTGTACAGAAATGTACAAATTCAGCTAGTAGTTTTCTGTTATGGGGTGAGGATTTATTCATAATGTATTGTTTGTCAGACAGAAAGTACACTGTAAATGAAGTAACTGATTCGGAAAGCTTTATCGGTGATGCATCGATGATCAGAACATGGTAGCCTTAGGGTTTGTCAATAAAATACACAAGAAGCACATCTTAAAAATGACAGAATACAACAGCAGATGTCTATAAGCAGCAGAGGAATCCAGCCTTGTGATTGCAACTCAGGTCAGTTGTAACAGTAAATTACTCAGGGAAATAACAACACAGGTCATTGTCCCCAACAAGTCTGAATCAACACTTACCATCCACATTAGTAAATAGTTCAATCGCATTTACACCCCTGTTACCATACCCCTTCATTCCCCTTTCATTCAAGCACCTATCCAATCTAATCTTCAATGTGACAGTGTCTGCCTCAACCACTAACCATGGGAGTGAACTCCCTGTGTGAAGAAGTTTTTCCTGCCTTCTGTTCTAAATCTCTTATATTTAATCTTGTGATCTCATGGTGTATGAAGAATGGAAGAAGTGTTTAGTCATGATGAAGCTAGTCTTTGCTGATGATGTTTTATACCGGGAATGAGTGACTTTGGTTATGTGAAGAGACTAGAAAACCAGGGATCAAAACAAAAAACTGCGGATGCTGGAAATCCAAAACAAAAACAGAAATACCTGGAAAAACTCAGCAGGTCTGGCAACATTGGCGGAAAAGAAAAGAGTTGACGTTTTGAGTCCTCATGACCCTTTGACAGAACCTATTGAATGTTAGAAGAGGGGTGAAATATATGTTTGTATAAGGTGGGGGGGTGGGGGAAGAGAAGTGGTGGGGGGGTGTGGTTGTAGGGACAAGCAAGCAGTGATAGGAGCAGATAATCAAAAGATGTCACAGACAATGGAACAAAGAAGTGTTGAAGGTAATGATATTATCTAAACGAATGTGCTAATTAAGAATGGATGGTAGGGCACTCAAGGTACAGCTCTAGTGGGGGTGGGATGGAAAGACTAGCCCGGCATACAAGATTTAAAAATAATGGAAATAGGTGGGAAAAGAAAAATCTATATAAATTATTGGAAAAAACAAAAGGAAGGGGGAAGAAACAGAAAGGGGGTGGGGATGGAGGAGGGAGTTCAGGACCTAAAGTTGTTGAATTCAATATTCAGTCCGGAAGGCTGTAAAGTGCCTAGTCGGAAGATGAGGTGCTGTTCCTCCAGTTTGCGTTGGGCTTCACTGGAACAATGCAGCAAGTCAAGGACAGACATGTGGGCAAGAGAGCAGGGTGGAGTGTTAAAATGGCAAGCGACAGGGAGGTTTGGGTCTTTCTTGCGGACAGACCGCAGGTGTTCTGCAAAGCAGTCGCCCAATTTACGTTTGGTCTCTCCAATGTAGAGGAGACTGCATTGGGAGCAATGAATGCAGTAGACTAAGTTGGGGGAAATGCAAGTGAAATGCTGCTTCACTTGAAAGGAGTGTTTGGGCCCTTGGACGGTGAGGAGAGAGGAAGTGAAGGGGCAGGTGTTGCATCTTTTGCGTGGGCATGGGGAGGTGCCATAGATGGGGGTTGAGGAGTAGGGGGTAATGGAGGAGTGGACCAGGGTGTCCCAGAGGGAACAATCCCTACGGAATGCCGACAGGGGGGGTGAAGGGAAGATGTGTTTGGTAGTGGCATCATGCTGGAGTTGGCGAAAATGGCGGAGGATGATCCTTTGAATGTGGAGGCTGGTGGGGTGATAGGTGAGGACAAGGGGGACCCTATCATGTTTCTGGGAGGGAGGAGAAGGCGTGAGGGCGGATGCGCGGGAGATGGGCCAGACACGGTTGAGGAAACTGTCAACTACCGTAGGTGGAAAACCTCGGTTAAGGAAGAAGGATGACATGTCAGAGGAACTGTTTTTGAAGGTAGCATCATCAGAACAGATGCGATGGAGGCGAACGAACTGAGAGAATGAGATGGAGTCCTTACAGGAAGTGGGGTGTGAGGAGCTGTAGTCGAGGTAGCTGTGGGAGTCGGTAGACTTGTAATAGATATTGGTGGACAGTCTATCGCCATAAATTGAGACAGAGAGGTCAAGGAAGGGAAGGGAAGTGTCAGAGATGGACCATGTGAAAATGATGGAGGGCTGGAGATTGGAAGCAAAATTAATAAATTTTTCCAAGTCCCGATGAGAGCATGAAGCAGCACCGAAGTAATCATCGATGTACCGGAGAAAGAGTTGTTGGAGGGGGCCAGAGTAGGACTGGAACAAGGAATGTTCCACATACCCCATAAAGAGACCAGCATAACTGGGGCCCATGCGGGTACCCATAGCCACACCTTTTATTTGGAGGAAGTGAGAGGAGTTGAAGGAGAAATTGTTCAGTGTGAGAACAAATTCAGCCAGACGGAGGAGAGTAGTGGTGGATGGGGATTGTCCGGGCCTCTGTTCAAGGAAGAAGCTAAGGGCCCTCAGACCATCCTGGTGGGGGATGGAGGTGTAGAGGGATTGGACGTCCATGGTGAAGAGGAAGCAGTTGGGGCCAGGGAACTGGAAATTGTTGATGTGACGTAAGGTTTCAGAGGAATCACGGATGTAGGTGGGAAGAGACTGGACAAGGGGAGAGAGAAGGGAGTCAAGATAACGAGAAATGAGTTCCGTGGGGCAGGAACAGGCTGACATGATCAGTCTACCGAGACAGACTGAACATCAAGCCATTGTTTCCAGGACTGTCACTCGGCGTGACATTAGTCGTCTCAATTTCTCTGCTCCTCTCACCCATTCTAATCTGTCTCTCTCTGAACTTACTGCACTCTGTTCTCTCAGGTCCAACCCCAACATTGTCATCAAACCCGCTGACAAGGGTGGTGCTGTTGTTTTCTGGCGCTCTGACCTCTACATTGCAGAGGCTGAGCGTCAACTTGCAGACACTTCCTCCTACCTCTCCCTGGACCATGACCCCACCACTGAACATCAAGCCATTGTTTCCGGGACTGTCACTGAACTCATCTTCTCTGGAGATCTTCCTCCCATAGCATCCAACCTGATAGTCGCCCAACCTCGGACGGCCCGCTTCTACCTCCTACCCAAAATCCACAAACAGTACTGTCCCGGTAGACCGATTGTGTCAGCCTGTTCCTGCCCCACGGAACTTATTTCTCGTTATCTTGACTCCCTTCTCTCTCCCCTTGTCCAGTCCCTTCCCATCTACATCCATGATTCCTCTGACACCTTACGTCACATCAACAATTTCCAGTTCCCTGGCCCCAAATGCTTCCTCTTCACCATGGACGTCCAATCCCTCTACACCTCCATCCCCCACCAAGATGGTCTGAGGGCCCTTAGCTTCTTCCTCGAACAGAGGCCCAAACAATCCCCATCCACCACTACTCTCCTCCATCTGGCTGAACTTGTTCTCACACTGAACAATTTCTCCTTTAACTCCTCTCACTTCCTCCAGATAAAAGGTGTGGCTATGGGTACACATATGGGCCCCAGCTATGCCTGTCTCTTTATGGGGTATGTGGAACATTCCTTGTTGCAGTCCTACTCTGGCCCCCTCCGACAACTCTTTCTCCGGTACATCGATGATTACTTTGGTGCTGCTTCATGCTCTCATCGGGATCTGGAAAAATTTATTAATTTTGCTTCCAATCTCCACCCCTCCATCATTTTCACATGGTCCATCTCTGATACTTCCCTTCCCTTCCTTGACCTCTCTGTCTCAATCTCTGGTGATAGACTGTCCACCAATATCCATTACAAACCTACCGACTCCCACAGCTACCTCGACTACAGCTCCTCACACCCCACTTCCTGTAAGGACTCCATCCCATTCTCTCAGTTCCTTCACCTCCGTCACATCTGTTCTGATGATGCTACCTTCAAAAACAGTTCCTCTGACATGTCCTCCTTCTTCCTTAACCGAGGTTTTCCACCCACGGTCGTTGACAGGGCCCTCAACCGTGTCTGGCCCATCTCCCGTGCATCTGCCCTCACGCCTTCTCCTCCCTCCCAGAAACATGATAGGGGCCCCCTTGTCCTCAATTATCACCCCACCAGCCCCCGCATTCAAAGGGTCATCCTCCACCATTTCTGCCAACTCCAGCATGATGCCACTACCAAACACATCTTCCCTTCAAACCCCCTGTCGGCATTCCATAGGGATTGTTCCCTCTGGGACACCCTAGTCCACTCCTTTCACCCCCTGCTCCTCAACCCCTACCTATGGCACCTCCCCATGCCCACGCAAAAGATGCAACACCTGCCCCTTCACTTCCTCTCTCCTCACCGTCCAAGGGCCCAAACACTCCTTTCAAGTGAAGCAGCATTTCACTTGCATTTCCCCCAACTTAGTCTACTGCATTCGTTGCTCTCAATGCGGTCTCCTCTACATTGGAGAGACCAAACGTAAACTGGGCAACTGCTTTGCAGAACACTTGCGGTCTGTCCGCAAGAAAGACCCAAACCTCCCTGTCGCTTGCCATTTTAACACTCCACCTTGCTCTCTTGCCCACATGTCTGTCCTTGGCTTGCTGCATTGTTCCAGTGAAGCCCAACGCAAACTGGAGGAACGACACCTCATCTTCCGACTAGGCACTTTACAGCCTTCCGGACTGAATATTGAATTCAACAACTTTAGATCTTGAACTCCCTCCTCCATCCCCACCCCCTTTCCATTTCTTCCCCCTTCCTTTTGTTTTTTCCAATAATTTATATAGATTTTTCTTTCCCCACCTATTTCCATTACTTTTAAATCTTGTATGCCAGGCTAGTCTTTCCACCCCACCTCCACTAGAGCTGTACCTTGAGTGCCCTACCATCCATTCATAATTAGCACATTCGTTTAGATAATATCACCACCTTCAACACTTCTTTGTTTCATTGTGACATCTTTTGATTATCTGCTCCTATCACTGCTTGCTTGTCCCTACAACCACACCCACCCCCACTTCTCTTCCCCCCACCACCTTAAACCAGCATATATTTCACCCTTCTTCTAACATTCAGTCAGTTCTGTCGAAGGGTCATGAGGACTCAAAACGTCAATTCTTTTCTTCTCCACCAATGCTGGCAGACCTGCTGAGTTTTTCCAAGTATTTCTGTTTTTGTTCTAGAAAAACAGGGATGGTTCTCCTTCGACCGCAGAAGTTAATGCGAGATTTAATCGAGACATTCAAAATTGTGAAGGGTTTTGATAGAGTAACTCGGGAGAAACTGAAATGAAGTCAGTGATCAGAAAACACAGATTTAAGATAACTGGCAAAAGAACCAAAGGGGGACTAAGGAGAACTTTATTTACTACAGTAAGTTGCTTTACTCCAGAATGCACAGCTTCAAAGGTGTTGGAAGCAGATTCAACAATAACTTTCATAAGACACAGGGGCAGGAGTAGGCCATTCAGCCCCTCGAGCCTCCTCTGCCATTCAATAGGATCGTGGCTGATCTGACCCTGGCCTCAACTCCATCTCCTGCTTGCCACCCTGTCCCCCACCCCCACCACCCCCACACCCCCCATACCTCTTGACTCCCTTATAGATCAAAAAGGAAATTGGATATATATTTGAAAAGGAAACATTTGCAGGGCTATAGGAGCAAGAAAGTGAGACTAATTGCATAGTTCTTTCAAAGCACAGATATGATGGGTTGAATGGCCTTTTTCTGTGCTGTGAGATTCTATGACCATTGGGCCCTCATTATACTGTACCCAAAACCAACAGTGCATGAATGGGTACGATGATTCATTTTTGAGATATTCTGCTACATTAGTGTAAAAAAGAAAATCACACAACTGTTAGGCTGGAAAAACTGGATGTGAATTTCTAAAACATGTCAATGGCTCTTAAAAAGTATAGAGTTGAGTCTGATTAAAAAGCAAAGCCATATTAAACTCTCCGATTACATCCTTTAAATGTGCAGAATAACACCCGAGAAATATGCATGAGGATGCCTTTGTGAATCAGAAGAGTCCTTTAATGAGATGTTTCATGATAAGAGGGTTAATTATGGATTGACATAGCTCCAGGCAATGTATTATTACGTTCTTCAACTGTTTATGAAAGCATTGAACTACAGATTCCATTAAATCGAGTTGGTTTGGATTAGAGTGATGTTCTGTGAGAAATAATAGGGATGGTTTTCCTTTTATTTTCTGAATCAAGAAAGGTGCACAAAATAATATTTTCAGTTCCATTAAATACTTCCTGCTGTTACCACTTACAATGTTATTTTCTTTCCCCCTGGGCATTCATATAAGTGTCTCAGAGCCATTCTGATGTCTTCCGTCAGCAGACACCTCCAACAACACCAACAATGTAATGAATTATAACAGTTAATTTTCTTGACCAGTGCTGGAGTATTTAGCCAACTGGAGGTAGGGGAGGGAGTCGAAGCCAAGATGTGGCTGACTTGGCAGACAGAGGGCCGAGTTTAGCACTGGCCTAGTCTAAAGGTCAAGCTGGGAGCCAATCCACTCGTGTTGATCAAGATCAAAATGAGTGACGTGGGAAAACCATCCAATTAGATAAGGATTGTCTCCTTCCTGACATGACTAGCAAAACCCATCACCCAGAGAAACTGAGTCAAAATTGAGACTCAAATGTGTCTTTAAATTCAAGCAGATACTTCCTAAATTCTTATATTATTGAGACAGAAGTAGTTCATTCAGCTCCTTAAGTGGCTTCTGCTATTCAATTAGGTAATGTTCATATGCCTGGCACCAGACTCTACTCGGTACTCAGCCGCAGTAGGAGTCTCCCAGGAGGACAGCAGAAACACTTTAGTAATATCCTCAAAACATGCCTGAAGAGATCAAACATCCCTGCCAACTCATGGTAGTCCCTGGCTTGTTATTGACCAAATGGAGAAAATTCATTCAGGAAAGTACCGAACACATTGAGAGATGCCAGACTCCATCAGGAACATACAGAGGTAAAGGTGAGGCATTGGAGGGAGCGCATAAACCTCCAAACACTTCATTTACCCAACCCTGAATCACCACCGACCCCACATGTGACAGAGTCTCCAGATCACACATTGGACTTATCAGCCATCTCAGAACCCATTGAACCGGAGAGGAAGCAAGTCAGCCTCGATCCTGAGGGACTGTCTAAGAAGAAGATCATGATTGATCTGCAACTTAACTCCATTCACCCACCTTATCCTACCTTATCAAGAAACTATTAATCTCAGTTTTAACAATTTCAAATGACCCAACATTTTGGGGGAAGGGAGGTAACAGAATATTATAAACAAGATTTGTAAAAATGACATAGAGCATAAAACAGATGACCTGGTATTTATCACATTGCTCTTTGTAGGAGCTTGCATTGCGCAAATTGATTGTTGCATTTCCTACATTACAACAGTGACAGTACTGCAAAAGTACCTCATAGAACACTTTGGGACATCCTGAAGTTGTGAAAGGAGCTACGTAAATGCTAGTCTTTCTTCCTTCCACAGCTTATATAAAAAGTAAGATAACATGTTAACTGTATCAGAAATTCTTTTTAAAATGGGTACAAGGCATTATTGGGGACAGTTTGCCAGTTGTCTGATGTGCTATATTGTTTTAAAATAAGCAAGCAAGGATTTGCATTTATATAGAGCCTTTCACAACTTCAGGACCTCCTAAATGTAATGCAGAAAACTTGGCAACAAATTTGCACACAGCAAGGACCAACAAACAGCAATAAGATAATGCCCCGAAAATTTGTTTTAATAATGTTGGATGAGGAATGAATATTGGGCAGGTCTCCCAAGTTCTCCTTAGAAATATTGACAAGGGATCTTTTACACCCACTCTCTTCTCGACCTGCTGCTCATTGGCAGCCCCTGTTCTTGCCATGGTTGGCACTGGGCACCAAACACACAACCTCTTGTCCCGCACCACATACCCGCCAGCTCCTCTGCAGGAACTCATATAAAGTTTGCTTCACAGTGGTGTAGTCGCATTGTAGCTGGTGGGAAACTGAAAATGTGAGACTATGTCATGCTGGATTCGGGTCTCACACCTCCTGCTGAAATATAATTTGAACACTGATCCTGTCACCTTCCCATGGGCGATTTATATATTTAAAATTCTTGGTTACAGTCCCCATCACATAAAATGCGTAGATCACAGTACTGTACAGCACTGTAGAAGGAGCTTCCTGCTGTGGCTGGCTGTATTCATTGTAATTCAAGAGCGTTTGATGCTCACACCAGTGGAAATATATTTCATTCCACAGCAAATTACACCCCACTTCACAAAAATTCACTGAAATCTAAAATGTGCAATTTAAAGACAAATTCTTTGAACTACCTAAACACCTCTCTTGCACACATTTATGGATTAGCTTTGTAATTTATTTTCATACACACTGCAACAAGATCCTGCTCTGGGATTCTGTTCAATATTCTTGAGTTCATGTGAGTTTGCAAATTCACTGAACATCAGTCTGCTTCAATTATTAAATGGTAGTGATTATTAAATGGGTGTGTTCAGAGTTGCTAATGGAAAATATTTATTTTCTGAATGGATAATTAGTGGTACAGTCTCACCACATCTACTGCAATGTCAGCCATGCCTCAGTGGGTAGCACTTTTACCCCTGATTCATTGGCTAAAAACCCATTCCAAATATTGAGTCCATAACCTCGAGCTGACACCCTAATGCAGTACTGAGGGAGTGGCTGTACTGTTGGAGTGGCTATCCTTTGGGTATGACATTAAATTGAGGCCCAATTCCATTCTATGACCTGCATGTCATACCCATTGGGTTTGGGTGGGAGTCAGGCATGGGCTATAGTAATAAGGCCTGGATTAAAATGGTGAATGAGAGTGAGACTGATGCTCCCTCAACTAGCCCCACACTCCTCTTTCTCCTAAGTTAATATTTTAAAATTTAACATGATTCACATTCAGTTTGAGAGTGAGAAGTTTGGGTCCAAAACTAGAGTCTAAAGCCAAGATTTTCCACTCCCATTTGTGGCAGGCATCATAACAGGCGGGAGCAGCAAGTATTGGGATATTACAAAAATCGGCTTCACGTTGTTGTAAAATCAGTTTGCAATTGTCCGCTCCACCCATCAATGGCAGACGGTGTTTCCCACCACTGCACTTCAGGAATCTAATTTCAATACTTTAGCATCTCATTATAGGCCTTGCTTGCTGGAATCATTCCTCCACACTGGATCATGAGTTCACACACCGACATGTTTCACAACTGCACATAAGGGACATGCACCTGGCCTGCTGCGCTTCGCTGGGGTCTTTGGGGTTTGTTTGCCCACCTTGATTCGGGCAGTCATCAGTGCCAGGCTTTGCAGGCAATACCACATTACTTTTGGGGGGCTCACAGGCAGGTCTCTACCTACCAGACCAGCAGTAAGATGAGGGTGGCTTTTCAGTGGCTAGGGCATGCTTTGGGAATGGAGGTATCCCAGGCAGTCTCCAGAGAAGCTGAGGCCAGATGGCGATGTGAGGGTGTGTGTGAGAGAGTAAGTGGTGAGATCCCTTGAGCTCGCAGTGAGTGAGATGCCAGTGAACGTGTGGTGATCTTATGAGTCCTTTTTTTATTCATTCACGGGATGTGGGCATTGCTAGGTAAGCCAGCATTTATTGTCCATTTTTAATTGTCCTTGAGAAGGTGGTGGTGAGCGGCCTTCTTGAACCGCTGAAGTCCATTTGGTGTAGGTACGCCCACAGTGCTGTTAGGGAGGGGATTCCAGGATTTTGATCCAGAAACAGTGAAGGAATGGCGATATATTTCCATGTCAGGATGTTAAGTGGTTTGGAGGGGAACTTCCAGGTGGTGGTGTTCCCATGTGTCTGCTGCCCTTGTCCTTCTAGATGGTAGTGGTTGTGGGTTTGGAAGGTGCTGTCTAAGGAGGCTTGGTAAGTTACTGCAGTGCATCTTGTAGATGGTACACACTGCTGCTACTGTGTCAGTGGTGGAGGGAGAGAATGTTTGTAGATAGAATGCAATCAAGCAAGCTGCTTTGTCCTGGGTGGTGTCAAGCTTCTTGAGTGTTGTTGGAGCTGCACTCATCCAGGCAAGTGGCGAGTATTGCATCACACTCCTAATGTGTGCCTTGTAGATGGTGGACAGGCTTTGTGGTGTGAGCAGGTGAGTTACTCACCACAGGATTCCTAGCCTCTGACCTGCTCTTGTAGCCACAGTATTTATATGGTTAGTCCAGTTCAGTTTCTGGTCAATGGTAATCCCCCAGGATGTTGATAGTGGGGATTCAGTGATGGTAATGCCATTAAATGTCAAGGGGCGATGGTTAGATTCTCTCTTTTTGAAGATGGTCCTTGCCTGGCACTTGTGTGAGGCAAATGTTGTTTGCCATTTGTTAGTCCAAGCCTGGATATTGTCCAGGTCTTACTGCATTTGGACATGGTCTACTTCAGTATCTGAGGAGTCGTGAATGGTGCTGAACATTGTGCAATCGATGAACATTCCCACTTCTGTCCTTATGATGGGAGGAAGGTTATTGATGAAGCAGCTGAAGATGATTGGGTCTAGGACACTACCCTGAGGAACTCCTGCAGTGATGTCCCAGAGCTGAGATGATTGACCTCCAACAACCACAACCATCTTCCTTTGTGCTAGGTATGACTCCAACCAGTGGAAATTTTCCCCCTGATTCCCATTGACCCCAGTTTTGCTAGGGCTCCTTGATGCCATACTCGATCAAATGCTTCCTTGATGTCAAGGGAAGTCACTCTCATCTCACCTCTGGAGCTCAGCTGTATTATCCATGTTTGAACGGAGGCTGTATGAGGTCAGGATCTGAGTAGCCCTGGCAGAACCCAAGCTGAACATCGGTGAGCAGGCTATTGCTAAGCAAGTGCCGTTTGATAGCACTGTTGATGACCCCTTCCATCACTTTACCAAGTGTGTGAGTTTAGAGTGATGAAATGGTTGGCAGCACAGATGAGATCATTCAACCTCTTTCTGCACTGGATGGACAACCTCTTCTGTGCAGGGTTGGCACTGACCACCACTTCTCCCACCTTCCATGCTGGAATGGTGAGATTGCAGCCACAGCTGGGATGGAGGACATCATGGCAGCCTCCAAAAGGCATTCCAGGGACAGATCACTGAACTCTTCTTGGCTTTCAAGGCCATGTCTTCACTGGACCTGTCCTGGGCTGCAAGCATTGAGAACTGTGTACGCGGCTACTGTTTAGATATGGCAGCCAGAGTGAGGAAACAGTGTGATAACGGTGTGGCAAGCGATTCAGAGGCTGCTCGCTAGTGATATGGCGTGTTTCCTGTAGCTGCATAATTAATGAGGTAGGAAGTAGACGATATGGCGCAAAAGCTCGCCCTTGCAGCTGGGGAGAAGGATGTCTTTTTTCACACCCACCACTGCACTTAGTGCAGTTCAGGGAAAATTCCGGCCTTAAACTAAAATAAAGACAATTACAAGGATATGAAGACAGAGTTGGTTAAATTGGAATGGGAAAATAGGTCAAAGGTAAGACCACAGAGAAGCAGTGGCAGACAGTTAAGGAAATATTTCATAACTCTGAACAAATATATATTCGATTGAGAAAGAAAGACTCTTCAAGAAGGATGCACTGTCCACGGCTAACTAAGGAAGTTAAGGCTGGTATCAGATTGAAAGAAAAGGCACATAATGCTGCAGAGATTAGTGGTGGGCCAGAAGATGGAGAAAATTTTACAAACCAGCAAAGGATGACTAAAAAAGAGGGAGAAATTAGTGTATGAGAAAAAACTTGAAAGAAATATAAAAACAATGAAAATTTCTCCAAGTATATAAGAAAAAAGAGAGTATCTAAAATAAGTGTTGGCCCCTTAGAGGTTGAGACTGGGGAATTAATGGGAAATAAGGAAATGGCAGAGACTTTGACTAAGTATTTTATATTTATCTTCACAGTAGAAAACACAGAAAGCATCCCAAGTGTAGTAGGAAATCAAGGGGAAAATGGGATGGAGAAACATAAAACAATCATGATCACTAAAGGAAAAAGACAAGGAAAACTAACGAGACTAAAGGTTGACAAGTCCCCTGGACCTGATGGCCTGCATCCTAGTGTCTTAAAGGAAGTACTGCAGAGAAGGTGGATGTATTGGTTGTATTCTTCCAAACTTCCCTAGATTCTGGGAAGGTCCCAGCAGATTGGAAAACTGCAAATGTGACACCACTATTCAAGAAAGGAGAGAGACAGAAAGCAGGAAATGCTAGGCCAGTTAGTCTACCATCTGTCATTGGGAAAATGCTAGAATTCATTATTAAGGAGATAGTAGCTGGACATTTAGAAAATCGTATTACAATCAAGCAGAGTCAACATGGTTACGTGAAAGGTAAACCCTGGTTGACAAGTTCATTAGAATTCTTCTAACAAGCAGGGTGGGTGAAGGGGTAGGCATAGTGTATTTGGATTCCCAAAAGGCATTTGATAAGGTGTCATATACTACACAAGAGCTGATCATGTTGAGTGATATGTTAACATGAATAGAGGGCTGACTAGCCAACAGGAAACAGAGAGTGGGGATAAATGGATCATTTTCAGGTTGGCAAACCATAACAAGTGGAGTGCTGTAGGGATCACTGCTGGGGCCTCAACTATTCTTTTTATTCATTCATGGGATGTGGGTGTCGCTGGTTGGGTCAGCATTTATTGCCCATCCCTAATTGACCTTGAGAAGGTGATGGTGAGCTGCCTTCCTGAACCACTGCAAACAGTGTGGTATAGGTACATCCACGGTGCTGTTAGGGAGGGAGTTCTAGGATTTTAACCCAATGACAGTGAAGGAACGATGATATATTTCCAAGTCAGGATGGTGAGTGGCTTGGAGGGGAACTTCCAGCTGTTGGTGTTTCCATCTCTCTGCTGCCTTTGTCCTTCTGGATGGTGTTTGTCGTGGATTTGGATGGTGCTGTCTAAGGAACCTCAGTGAGTTCATGCAGTGCACCTTGTAGATGGTACACACAATTTATATTGACAAGGGATCTTTTACACCCACTCTCTTCTCGACCTGCTGCTCATTGGCAACCCCTGTTCTTGCCATGGTTGGCACTGGGCACCAAACACACAACCTCTTGTCCCGCACCACATACCCGCCAGCTCCTCTGCAGGAACTCATATAAAGTTTGCTTGACAGTGGTGTAGTCGCATTGTAGCTGGTGGGAAACTGAAAATGTGAGACTATGTCATGCTGGATTTGGGTCTCACACCTCCTGCTGAAATATAATTTGAACACTGATCCTGTCACCTTCCCATGGGCGATTTATATATTTAAAATTCTTGGTTACAGTCCCCATCATATAAAATGCGTAGATCACAGTACTGTACAGCACTGTAGAAGGAGCTTCCTGCTGTGGCTGGCTGTATTCATTGTAATTCAAGAGCGTTTGATGCTCACACCAGTGGAAATATATTTCATTCCACAGCAAATTACACCCCACTTCACAAAAATTCACTGAAATCTAAAATGTGCAATTTAAAGACAAATTCTTTGAACTACCTAAACACCTCTCTTGCACACATTTATGGATTAGCTTTGTAATTTATTTTCATACACACTGCAACAAGATCCTGCTCTGGGATTCTGTTCAATATTCTTGAGCTCATGGGTGTCTTGGACAAAGGGACAGTAGCCAAATTTGCTGATGATACAAAAATAGATACGAGAGCAAGTTGTAAGGAGAATACAAATAATTTGCAAAGAATATAGATAATGGGCAAAAAACTGGCAGATGGAGAATAATATAAGAAAATGTGAGATTGTTCTCTTTGGCAGGAAGAATATAAAAGCCCAATATTGTTGAAATAAAGACAGACTGCAGAATGCTGCAGTACAGAGGGATCAGGGTGTCTTTGTACATGAATCACAAAAAGTTAGTATGCAGGTACAGCAAGTAATTAGGAAGGCAAACAGAATGTTGGCCTTTATTGCAAGGGAAATGGAGTATAGAAGTAGGGAAGTCTTACACAACTATACAGGAATTTTGTGTACAATTTTGGTCTCCTTACTTAGATGGATATAATTACATTGGAAGAAATTCAGGGAATATTCACTAGGCTGATTCCTGAGGTGAAGGGGTTTTCCTGTATGGGAAGATTGAACAGGTTGGGCCTATACCTATAGGAATTTAGAAGAGTGAAAGGTGATCTTATTGAAACATTTAAAATTCTGTGGGGGCTCAACAGACTAGATGCTAGTTTCCTGTTATAGAGGAATCTAGAACTAGGTGTCACTATTCGAAAATAAGGAGTCTCCCATTTAAGACAGAGATGAGCAGGAATTCCTCTCCTCAGAGGGTCATTAATCTTTGGAATTCTCCTCCTAGCACTGGTCAGACGAGACAGGCATGCTTGGGAAGCCCTCATAGCTACTAGATTTGTGGAGGATAATGATGAAATGCAGTGAGGAGACACCATAGATCTTCACATTACATCTATGAACGTTTCACTCCAGTCTGGCTTATGGCAGTGCTAATACCCTCTGTGAAAATGCTCCTGTCACTGAGATACCCTAATAGTCGCTCAATTGCAGGATGATGACAATATGCAGTGAGGACACTCCATAGATCTTCACATAGCCTCTGAGAATATCTGACTCCTGTCTGGCCAAGGGCAACTCACTTGCGCTCCATGAACAGGATCATATCATAGAGTCGCAACCATGAAACGTTAGAAGCGCCTTACTCTTTGTCTGCCTTCAGCACCTGACCCCTTCAGGAGCACAGCGTCACTGGTCACAGATGCTGAAGAGATGGGAGCCAGCCCCACCTTAAAGGTATTGAGGGCACACAGAAAGAATGATGGAACTCTGTGACGCCTGCCCACGACATTCTGGCAGCAATGACCAGCACCATTGAGATGCAGGCATCAGTAGCGTTTCTAGGGAGTGTGAGGCTGGACCATCACTTTGGTCTGAAGGCCACACAGAGCACAGGGATGAGGCCCTGGACTGAGACACCTGCCTTTATCTTGTGCAGAAAGGTTTCACATCTGAGTGACAAGAACACTGCTCATCAGAACAAGGAGCCACAGGCAGGGAGACATTCTTGGCAGTTTATTGACAATAATGAACAGTATGTACAAGTGATTAGTCGACTTCTTCTGGGACAAAAGATTGCACTAGGTTGCTGCTGAGGTTCTGAGTCTCCCGCTTAGGGAGGGCGGTCAGGTGCTAATGTGCCTTTGCACACAGGTGGTGACCTTCCGCCTTCAGACCCTGCAGCGATACCTTTACGTCGAGCCCCCTCCGAGAAAAAAATTTTGAAAAGAAAATTCTCCTTAACTGCTTTATTTGGTTGACTCCAAAAAAGTTAATTCTCCTGAACTGTCCTAATTCTGCCGCTACATCTTGGTGCTCCCTGGACACCCACAGCGGAGGGGGCAGCCTGCTGACTGCTACGCCCTGTCTGTGATGACCTTGTTGGGTGCCCTTTGGAGTGCTGAGACCTGGAAGGTCCCGGCCTGCTTTCAGAGTCTTGCTGTGTGGCAGTGGCATCCTCCTCGGCTTGTGGAACTGGAGCTGCTGAAGTCGTAGGAAGAGGGGATTCAGATGGGCCAGACACTCCACGAGTCACCTGGGTGTGTTTGTATGGTGGGGAGTGGTGGGGGGCACTTGCTAATCCTCCTACTTACAGATGCCGAGGGGCTATGGCCCCTTGAGGGGAAAGGGTAGCTGGAGTGAAATCGAGCTTCTCTGCACCCCTCTCACATACACATAATTGGTGGCCAGCTTTGGTGTCAGTGATGGAGCTGAGCCCACACAGCAATGCAGTAGCAACATCCTGGACCAAAGTATCCATGGCGGCTGCCGTCCTGCCAGTGTTGACCTTGATGCATTGGCATGCTGGCGCTATCATCTCAGACTGAAGACAGACAGACTCCTCCATCGTGCCTTGCAATCTGAGGAATGCAGCAGACATTCCTTCCTGATGTTCCTGAGCTTGTCTTTGCAGCTCCAGCAACTGTGACATGACCAATTCCAGAGGCTCATCATCTGACTCGGACTCAGCACATTTCTGGCCTCCAGCGGTCCTCTACCTGCCGGACACTTGGGAAGTCTCTGCCACCACCTGCTGTGGATCAGACAGTGCAATGTGCTCACCAGATTGTGACCTAAAGCTAGGTCCCCCCGAGGTGTGTGTCTCTGCACTGGTGGAGGGTGTGGATGAGCGCTGTGACGGGACTTCAGGGAGGATGCCTCCAGATTCCTCTTCAGAGGTATTTTTGCGGCTTGATTGGAGACCTTGGGTTGTGGACTCCGTCGGCTGTTTCCCAGATGTGCCTGCGGAAGCAAGGGGAGGTAATTAGTGGCCTGTGAAACAGTACATCACTCATAGCATGGTTGTCTGATGGATGTTACATTGCTGGGTCCTCACTTGGAGCACCGCCAACCTTACCATCAGCACAGGAAAGGTCCAGATCCTCGCAGGGCCAGCTAGATGGCTCTGTTTTCAAATTCCTTGATTTCAGGCATTCCTCTACCAGGCTGCGACTTCTCCTTGTTGTTCTGTGCCAGCTTATCCTGCATGAATAGATTTGGAGAGAATGTAAGCAGGATGCCTGCCAGGCTAGCTGTTAAATATATTTGGCATATGCGAGTGGTGAGTGGTCCCATGGACAGGCTGAGGACAATGACGGTGACTGTGAGAGAGTGAATGGTGATGTCCCTTGAACTGGCAGTGAGTGAGGGCCCTGCCCTGAGTGAGGATGTGTGATGGGTTTGTGAGTGTGTGGGTTGAGAGTGATGAGAAGAGTGACTTACCCCTGGCGGAACGAAGCAGATCATTCATCTTCTTGCAGCACTGGGTGGATGTCCCATTTTGAAGGGTGTTGGCAGTAACCACTGCTGCCACCGCCTCCCAAGCTGGATTAATGAGGTTGCTGCCTATTCTGCAGCCAGAGTGGGAGTAGACAACATCCCGGCGGGCCTCCACGATGTGCAAAAGGCATTCCAGTGATGCGTCACCAAACCTAGAGTCTGCAGTCTTTTTGCCTTTTGTGGACATCTACCCTGCAGTAGGCCTTGGCCTGGAAGCACTGAGAGGTGTACATGTGGCTGGACTTCAAATACGGCGCCCGATGTGATGAAGCTGTGAGGTGATGGCCTGGTGGGCGAATGAAAGCAATGTGTTTCCTGGAAATGCACAATTAATACGGTGGGTTTGGGACGATATGGCTTGAAAAGCTACCATTGCAGCCGGTGGGTTAAACATAATTTTACCCGCCCACTACTACCTTTAGTGCAAATCTGGGATGATTCTGCTATAAGTGCAGTGCCGGGTGGGAAAGGCAGCATGGAGCTCGCAGGCCATCATGGCGGGTTTCTGCGTCAGGTTGTCCACTTTTCAGCTCATTATATATGCATGAATGTGAAGCACATTGGATCTCATGGCAGGGCGGGGCTGTGGTTCATCCACCCTGCCCTTAACTCATTGAGTCATATTTCTGGGTGCCATATTTAAACAGCACCTGCGCACACATCACTCTCTGCAGCCCAGGACTTGTCTTGGCAAGAAACAGAATGGCCCCAGAGGAAAGAAGCCAACTGCCCCCAAGTTCAGAGACAATGTGCTTGGGGCACTTCTCGAAACAGTGGAGGAAAGGCAGAACATACTTTTTCCCCATGATGGAAGTTGGAGGCCCACCAACCTCACAACGCCAGCTTGGGAGCAGGTCGCCAAGGTGGTTGGCGCCAATGTTCCTCAGAGGAGGACCACCATCCAGGGCAGGAAGAGGATGAATGATCTCATCCGCTCGGCCAGGGTAAGTCAACCTATTCCTCACTCTTAACTCACACTCTCACAAGCCCATCAGGCATTTGCAGGGATACAGTCCACAGGGATCTCACACCCTACCGTCACAAGGGACATCACCACTGACTCTCTCACACACAGTTTGACATCTTCAGCTCTTATCACACCCTGTACAGTTCACATCCCCTTTATAGAGGCCCACTCAGCACCCACAGAAGGCAAACATCCTTATCATCAGCGCTGGCATCTATGCTACTCAAAATCTATCCTATCTCTTTATGCAGGAGAAGATTGCCCGCAACAACAGGGAGAGATCCCAGACCGGGGAATGGATGCCTGATCACATCCCTCACAATATTTGAAGAGTGTGCGGCAGACCTGGCTGGCAAGGACCGGGACCGTGCCTGTGCCGAGAGTTGAGATTGTCGTCTCCCAAGCCAGTGAGGCCCCATTAACAGCCCATCAGACACCCACTGAAACTGTGAGTGCTTTGTAATGTTGGTGACTATGCAGCCAATCACACATTATCTCTTCCCTCTTTGACAGGCACCAGCAGCAAAAGAAAGAAGCCCACCAGCAGCCAGCCCATTAGCTCCAGCCCCCAGACCACCTTGGATGAAGATGCTGAAGTCACACTTGATGTAAAGCCGTCACAGCATTCACCCGCACCCTCTACCAGCGCAGAGACACTCTCCGAGGTGGGACCAAGTTGTAGAGCAGGCTCGGGATCACTATCTGATGTACACAGGTCAGATTTGGGTCCACAGCAAACAGAGACAGGGACATAGAACCATAGAACCATAGAAAACTTACAGCACAAAAGGATGCCATTCGGCCCATCTTGTCCATGCCAGGCTGAGAACACCCAGGTGCTCTTTCTAATCCCACCTTCCTGCACCCAGCCCATAGCCCTGCAGCTTACAGCACTTTAGGTGCAGATCTAGGTACTTTTTAAAAGAGTTTAAAGTTTCTGCCTCTACCACCAACTTGGGCAGTGAATTCCAGACACCCACTACCCTCTGTGTAAAAAAAGTTCTTCCTCATGTCCCCCCTACACCTTCTGCCACTTATCTTGAATCTATGTCCCCTCATTCTAGAATTCTCCACCAAGGGAAACAATTTTATCTTGTTCACTCTATCTATTCCCCTCATAATTTTGTACACCTCAATCAGGTCACCTCTCAGCCTTCTTTTTTCTAAGGAAAATAACCCCAACCTAACCAATCTCTCCTTGTAGCTACACTTTTCTAACCTGGCAACATTCTTGTAAACCTCCTCTTCACTCTTTCCAGAGCTATTACGTCCTTCCTGTAATGTGGTGACCAGAACTGCACACAATACTCCAGTTGTGGCCTCACCAGTGTTTTATACAATTCCAACATTATATCTTTACTTTTATATTCTATACCTCTGCCAATGAAGGAGAGCATTCCATATGCCTTCTTTACAACCTTGTCTACTTGATCTGCTGCCTTCAGGGACCTGTGTATTTATACACCAAGATCTCTCACTTCATCTACCCCTCTTAGTATGTTCCCATTTATTGTGTAATCCCTGTAACTGTTTGACATCCCTAAATGTATGACATCACATTTCTCTATGTTAAAATCCAACTGCCACTTTACCGCCCACTCCAGCAACCCATCTATATCATTTTGGAGATTATGGCTATCCCCTACACTATCCACTCTACACTATCCACTACTCGGCCAATTTTTGCGTCATCTGCAAATTTCCCAATCGTGCCCCCAACATTCACCTCCAAATTGTTAATATATAACACAAACAGCAAGGGTCCCAACACCGAGCCCTGTGGAACACCACTTGAGACAACTTTCCATTCACAAGGGCATCCATCAACCATTACCCCTTGTTTCCTGTTACAAACCTTTTATCCAGTTTGCCACATTACCCTGAATCCCATGGGCTTTTACTTTCCTGACCAATCTGCCATGTGGCTCCTTGTCAAGTTCCTTACTAAAATCCATGCACACAACATCCACTGCACTACCTTCATCAATCCTTCTTGTCACTTTCTCAAAGAATTCAATCAAATTTGTGAAGCAAGACCTTCCTTTAAAAAATCCATGCTGACCATCCCTGACTAGTCCATCCCTTTCCACATGACAGTTAATCCTATCTCTCAGGATTGATTCTACTAATTTGCTCACCACTGATGTAAGACTAACTGGTCTATAATTGTTTGGCATTCCCTTTGATCCCTTTTTAAACAATGGAACTACGTTTGCATTTCTCCAGTCCTCCGGTACCTCCCCTGTATCTAGTGAAGTTTGGAAAATCATCCTCACAGCATCTGCTATCTCCTCCCTGACTTCCGTCAGCAGCCTTGGAAACAATCCATCTGGCCCTGGTGACTTATCAACTTTCAAGGATTTCAACCCTTCGAGCACTTCCTCTCTCTTTATGACTATCCCGTCTAATATCTCGCAGTGTTCCTCCTGGACTACTGTATCTACATCTTCCCTTTCCTTTGAAAACACGGAGACAAAATATTCATTCAAAACCCTTCCCACAGCCTCTGCATCCACACACAAGTTTCCATCTTCATCTCTGATAGGTCCCACTTTTTCCTTAACTAACCTTTTAAAGATGGTAAAACATCTTTGGGTTATCTTTAACTTTACTTGCTAATCTTTTTTCATGCCCTCTCTTTGATTTCCTTATTTCCTTTTTTACTTCATCCCTACACTTTCTATATTCGTCTAGGCTGTCTGCAGTGCTTAGTTCTTTGTGCCTATCGTTCGCTTTCTTTTTCTGTTTGATTTTCTCCTGTATTCCTCTAGACAACCAAGGAGGTCCAGATTTGGCAGTACCACTATTATTTTTGTAGGGGACATGTCTACTTTGTACAATTAGGATCTTGCTTTTTAATGCTTCCCACTGGTTTTCCATTGTTGTATCCTCCAGCAGTGCTGTCCAGTCCACCACAGCCAAGTCCCTTCTCATTTCTGCAAAATTTGCCTTCCCCCAGTTCAAGACTTTTACTTCTGCCTTATCTCTGTCCTTTTCCATGGTAATGCTAAATCTAACTGAATTGTGATCACTGTCCCCGATATGGTCGCCAACTGTCACTTCACCCACTTGCCCTTCTTCGTTCCCCAAGACTAGGCCTAGAATTGCATTTCCTCTCATTGGGTTTGTCACTAACTGGTTGAAAAAATTTTCCTGGACACACTGCATGAATTTTTCTCCCTCAGTGCCCCTTATATTGTTTGAATCCCAGTTGATATTAGGCTAGCTGAAGTCTCCTACTATTATTGCCCTCTTTTTCTTACAAGCATAAATTTGCCTACATATTTGTTCTTCTATCTCGCTTTCACTATTTGGGGGTCTGTAGTATACTTTCAGTAGTGCGATTGCCCCTTTTTTATTTCTAAGCTCAATCCATAAAGCCTCGTTTGTTGACCCATTTAGTATATCATCCCTTCTCATAACTGGAATTGATTCTTTAACCATTAGTGCTACCCCCCCTCCTTTTTTATCCCCTACTCTATTTTGTCTGAAGACCCTATAACCAGGGATATTAAGCTGCCAGTTTTGTCCCTCCTTTAGCCAGGTCTCCGTTATAGCAATGACATCCTGCTTCCATGTGTCTACCTGTGCCCTTAACTCATCTACCTTGTTTGTAATACTCCTTGCGTTGAAGTATAAGCAGTTTAACCGCGTCAATTTCCCTTGCTGGACATTTAAAATTTTGCTTCTCCTGTAACTCCATGTCTATCACAACGTCCCTAGCCAATGTTCTACCTCCATTTTTCTGATCTGAATCTGACCTATCTGATCCTACTCCTGGGATCCCATCCCCCTGCCACACTAGTTTAAATACTCCCCAACAGAACTAGCAAAAGCCCCCGCAAGTACACTGGTCCCAGCTCTGCCTGGGTGCAGCCCATCCGGTTTGTACAGGTCCCACCTTCCCCAGAACCGGTCCCAGTGCCTCAAGAATCTGAATCCCTCCCAGCTACACTATCTCTGCAGCCATGTGTTCATTTGGTCTATCCTCTTATTCCTGCTCTCGCTAGCACGTGGAATTGGGAGTAATCCTCAAATGATTACATTTGAGGTCTTTCATTTTAATTTATCTCCTGACTTCCTGTATGGAGCTTGCAGGTCCTTATCCCTTTGTTTACCTATCTCGTTGGTACCAATGTGTACCACAACCACTGGCTGTTTACCTTCCCTCCCCAGAATGTCCTGCAGCTGCTCCATGGCATCCCGGACCCTGGCGCCAGGAAGGCAACATACCACCCTTGATTCACATTTGCAGCCACAGAAGCATCTGCCTGTGCCCCTAACTGTTGAATCCCCTATCACTATAGCCCTGCCACTTGTTTTCCTCCCACCCCTCTGAGCAGCAGGGCCACCCATGGTGCCATGAACTTGGCTGTTGCTGCTTTCGCCTGAGAGGCCATCCCCCCCCAACAGTATCCAAAGCGGTATATCTGTTAGAGAGGGGGATCACCACAGGGGACTCCTGCACTACCTACCTGAGTCTTTTACTGTTCCTGATGGTCACCCATTCCCTTTCTGCCTGTGTAATCTTCACCTGCGGTGTGACCACCTTGTTAAACATGCTATCCATGACTTGCTCAGCATCACGGATGCTCCACAATGAGTCCACCCGCAGCTCCAGCTCTGAAATCCAGTTAGCTAGAAGCTGCATTTGGACAAACCTTTCACACATATGGTCACCAGGGACACTGGAAGTGTCCCTCATTTCCCGCATCCTGCAGGAGGAGCATATCACGCGTCTGAGTTTTCCTGCCATGACGTCCCTCTCAATTAAGCTAGTTACTCCCTTAAAAAATACACTAGATTGGGGCCTTATTTATGTGAGCTCGGAACCCTGTTTCTTGACTAATTATACTTGTACAGTACTACTCCATACTTTTTTTAGCTCCTACCTCAGTATTAAGCAATGAATAACTTTAATAGATTGAAAAAAAACTCACCAGGATTTACTCACCAACCAGCTGTTTTTTGTAAAATCCACTTTCAGAAGAGTGTCCTTCACAGGTCTGGTGCACACCTGAAGGTACTGCCTCTCCCTCCCTCCCTCTTTTTCTTTTGGCTTGGGTAGGAGGGAGGGATGGAAACACTACAGCAACGTAATGTTTGGAGCTATTCCGCTCTTTGACAGTGGGTCCTCCTTAATCCCCTTCTGAGTTGCGGTGTCTGTGCTGACTTCTCCCAGAATGCTTCAGTCACTTCACACTACTGCCCTCTGCTGGAAGTTCTTCCTCCTGTTGAGTGCAAGAGTCTTTCTCCTCAATCCCCTTCTGAGTTGTGGTGTCTGTGCTGACTTCTCCCAGAATGCTTCAATCACTTCTCACTACCGCCCTCTGTTGGATCCAAGGTCACCAACACTCAGGCACCCAAGGAGAGGAGGACCTTCAGCTGGACACCCTGGAGACATCCTCCAAGAGTGTCCAGCCACTCCCAATTCCTTTTGCCTGCAACCCCATAAGCTCCAGCTTCACAGGCCAAGGAATATGCACTTGCCCCACAGCAGAAGACCCAAAAGAGGCCAGGGCTCCCAAGGCTTCGGCCCTCCAGTGGATGCCTACTAAGTTCTCACAGACAACAGGGTTTAGCAGTCAGCAGGTTACCTCCACCTCTGCTGTGCATGTCAAGGAAGCACCTAGATGTAGCGGTAGGGGAAATACAAAGAGCACAAAGATAGCACGGGCATCCGCAATCTGTACATAATTTACACACATGTATATATAATTTGTTTCAATCAATTTCTCATCTAGTGTCTTCTATATGATGATATGCTCTGGGTCAGTCAAGTGTCACAGATGTCCTCCCTCCTCACAGATGTCCCATCATCTGCTTCAGCTCTATGGTGTCTTGAACCATCTCATTATAATGCCTGACCGCTCTCTGCGCAGTATCGACATGAGTGAAGTCTCTGGCTCTAAGAACTTGATGGTTTGGCAAGGCATGTCTGAGACCTGCTTCAGAGGTTCATATCATGTTGCTTTATGAATTGAGAAGCTGGAGGCTGCTTTAGTCTCCTTGTGGTTCTGCATTGTAGAGTGCTCAATGTGGATCTTAGAGGATTGAATGGTGACGCGAATTGCAGTCAATCTCAGTAGTGCATCTTTCATTGGCCTCCATGTAATGTCTGTCAGTCTTGAGTGTTCTTTACATATGCAACAAAACTTGGGCTCTTATGCACTCCTGTCAGCCTGCCGCGTTATCTTTTCTAAACTAGACCAACCCTCCTGCAGCTAAGGTGAAAGGTCACAGCTTCGAGTGCAGGATACCATCAAGGTGAAAGGTCACAGACCCAAGTACTGGACACTATCAAAGTGAAAGGTCTCAGGTTGCAAGTGCAGGGCAATACCAATGTGCAACATGGGTAGTTTTAACTCATTTCCAAAACCTGCCTGCCTACCTCGCTCCCCACACCTCAAAGCCTATCTCTTTCATCATGCCTTCAGCCAACACCATCAATTCTACTCCCCACTGCTGCACAGCATTCTGTTTTGCCTTTATGAAGCTCTTTGACATACTTGCTATATTAAAGGCCATTCTATAAATGCAATCTGCTGTTGGAACTGGTGTAAAGATCACCTAAAAAAAGAAATTGCCAAACAACTTAATTGATAAAAAAGTCATTAGAAATGAGACGCTGAACAAACACTGCTGATTAATGAGCAAAAAGGAATTTGAAAACAGTTCTCCATGACCTTCATCCTTCAAACCTCCTTACTAGATTTGCTTGGTGACTTCACTTACCACTTGAAAGCTGATATGAGTCTTTGTTATTGCTGAATGAGAAAGTGAACAATGGAATATCATCATTAGTAACCAAGGCAGATTGTGGCATATTGTTTAGAAACAAAACAACAACTGTATTAATTCAAGCCACATACTTGCAGAGGGGAATTCACTGTGGGAGCATTAACCACTTGGCTCTCGTCGTTAACTACCTCACTTCATTAAGTCTGTTTCTAGGAATCAGATGTATTCTCCAGCCTTGTGTTGTTTGCATTGAAATTGCTCCATGTACTTGTGTCAATATAACGAGTAAAATATAATGCACAAAATCTCCTGGATTAAAGTCAAGAACAATTAGCAGCAGAAAATTGCTGTGTGGTCAAATACTTTGAACTATAAACATTTGGAAATGAATTGAAGTGAACCTTTTTTGAGGTCTCTTCATAACAATTGCAACTGGATGTGAATGGGCAGCTTGTGTACTTATGAAGGGAGCTGCAAACAAGTCTTTGATTGATGGGCAGTCTTTAACTTTAGAAAGGAAAAGTGACATCGACTGCCTGTTATATACATCACTCAGATTTCCTTTAGCTTGACATCAACAGAATGGATTGTGGCTCATTTGGTAGCACTCTCCCTCCTTTAAGGTAGAGTGGTGTAGTTTCAAGTCTCTGCTCCAGAGACTGAAATACATAATCCAAACTGATATTCTGGTGCAGTATTGAGGGATTGCTTCAGTGTCAGAGATGCTGCCTTACAGATAGAATGCTAAACTTAGGCCCTCTTAGGTGGATATTTGAGGCCTAACAAGTTTTGACCCTTTATTTGTGCTTTGATTCATCCAGTAAGTTTCCTCTTTCAAATTATTTGCTACTTTTAAAATTTGGCCTACACAGAGCAAAGGTAGGACTGGTTAAAATTTATAAAATGTTGTTTGTGAGATTAGTATTTTGAAGGGTTGGTTTTGTTAGCTTGTTAAAGGTTATATATCAGTGACAGATAAGCTAAGGGGTGCCAAATGGGTATCTCAGTGCAGTTCACTGAGTGAAGCAACAACCATCAGGAGGTGAGATGTAGGAGCAGGAGCAGGGGCAGGATCAAAGTGTCGGGGTGGGGGGAGGTGGGTGTGGAACCCTTTGAGCGGCAATGGCCCAGGTTATTTTTGAGTCCTGGTAGGAATGCTCTGACCTTTAACAGGAACCTTCAGTTCCAAGAAGGCCAAAGTCCATCTCGTTCATCTTCTACCACCCTGGTAGTAGTCACATGATACAATATTAAAGGAGTCATTGACTAATCATAGCAATTGAGCTCTATCAATTAATCTACAATAGACCCTGGCTTTTTTTTCTTTATTCTTTTGTGGGATGTGAGTGCTGCTGGCAAGGCCAACATTTGCTGCCCATCCTTGATTGCCCTTGAACTGAGTGGCTTCCTAGGCCATTTCAGAGGGCAGATGTCAACCATATTGCAGTAGGTCTGGAGTCACATGTAGACCAGACCAGGTAAGGATGGCAGATTTCCTTCCCTAAAGGGCATTAGTGAACCAGGTGGGTTTTTACAACAATCGATGATAGTTACCGTGGTGACCATTACTGAGTCTGGTTTTATATTCCAGATTTATTAATTGAATTTAAACTCAAATTCAAATGAGGTGAGGAAACCCCCAGCAGTGGAGAGCTTCAGGAACCATAGGTCCAAAGTTATCAGTTCCTCCTAAGCTTGCTACGCTTGTCATATGTCAATTTCAAATTATTCACATACTGAGCTACATTTTTGTTTTGAAGTGAGGTCCCAATGTCAGGTGAATTTCCAGGTCCCAACCCCACATCACATCAGACATTCGTTGCTTTCTGTGGGAACAGCCAGTTAGTGGCCAGGGAGCATGTTTACCATCCAATTAAGGACAGCGGGCAGGCTCCCAAGGCTGTAAGGCCAATAGGAGGTCCTCCAGCAATGACACATCAGCAGACCCAATGTGTGGTGCTGCCGATGTTTGTAGGAGAGGGAGTGAATGCCTCACAATGGAGACACCTGCTGAAGAGAAGGTTAAAAGAACAATTAAAATAGGCCACAGTTGGCAGGTCAGCATTGTGGAGAGACAACACAGCCCAGTGGACAGGAATGACTGCAGCTGTGGCCCAATGATGATGGAGACCTTAGTGGTATGGAATATTGACCTCAATCCTCTCACCTGCACATCCCTCCAGCTCTGCTGCCAGGAGGCTGCCTCCATTCCATGATCAAAGGGGGGGGCCATAAGCTGACTGTAAAATTCCAGTCAGGTTCTGCTGAGTGGCCTTAATAGGCCCTTTAATTGACCTAATAGGCTACTTGTCACTTGCTGGCAAGTAGTTACCATTCCCAACACCCTCATCCCTCACCATTCATTCATCCCAGGACTTTTACAATTTGTATGCTTACAGAAGACTTTTGGATTTCGTTTTATGTTGGCTGCCAATCTCTTCTCATACTCTTGGTTTGCTCCTCTTCATTATTTGCTCCCCCTCTGAGCTTGCTATATTCTAGCCTGGTTCTCACTTATATTAATAAACCAGACCTCCATCATACACAACTTTTTACTGCTTCATCTTACTCACTATCTCTTTCATCATCCAGGTAACGATAGGTTTGTTTATCCCACCTTTTCTCCTCATGGGAATTTATCTCAGCTGTATCCAAACTATTTCCCCTTTAAAGGCAGCCAATTGTTCCATTCCAGTTTTGCCTGCAAATCTTTGACTTCAATTATCAGGGCCAGATTCATTCTCACCCCACTGAAATTGACCCTCTCTCAATTTACTATTTTTCTTCTGTATTGCTCCTAGTCCTTCTCCATAGCTGACCTAAACCTTATGATGTTATGATCACTATCCTCTAAATGTTCCCCTACTGACACTTGATTCACATGAACTACTTCATTTCCCAGAACCATATCTATCAATGCCTCATTCCTTGTTAGGTTGGAAATATACTGATGTAGAAAGTTCTCCGAAACGCACTTCAAAAATTCTTCGTCATCTCTGCCCTTTTCACTATGACTATCTCAGTCCATAATAGGATAATTAAAGTCTGCCGTTATAACAGTGCTACAGTTTTCCACTTCTCTGTAATTTCCTTACAAATCTGTTCTTTACACCTTTCCCACTAGTTGGTGACCTGTAAAATATACCCAGAAGTCTAATGGAATCTCTATTATTCCTTAACTGTACCTGAATAGATTCTATCTTTGACCCCTCTAGGACATCCTCTCTCTCTCCAGTACTGTATTGTTATCCTTAATAAATATCGCCACCCCTCCTCCGCTCTTTCCTTCCCTTGGTAATGCAACCAATCTGCTGGTAAGTTATGAAGTGTGCTGATGCTCTAACACATACCTGTGTACTGTTAATAACAATTCCAGAGCTTCTAGTACAGACAGTTGGCTATGTTGTATGAGTACTTTATTCAACAGCTACCAAGAGATATCCTGCTGAGCTATACAAAAAGAGTTCACCTACCCATGACCCAGTGTACATAGAGAGCTCACCCTACCCACTACTGTACTGTACATAGAGAGCTCACCCTCCCACTGCTGCACTATACAAAGAAATCTCACCCTACACACTACTGTACTGTACATAGACAGCTCACCCACCCACTATTGTATTGTACATAGAGAGCTCACCCTCCCACTGCTGCAATATACATAGAAATCTCACCCTACACACTACTGTACTGTACATAGACAGCTCACCCACCTACTATTACATTGTACATAGAGAGCTCACCTACCCACTGCTGTACTATACATAGAGAGCTCACCCTGCACACTTCTGTACTGCACATAGAGAGCTGACACTACCTATTACTGTACTGTACATAGAGAGCTTCCCTACCCACTACTGTACGTACATAGACAACTCACCTGCCCACTACTGTACTGTATATAGAGAGCTGACCTTACCCATTATTATACTGTACATAGAGAGCACATCCAATCCACGACTGTACTGCACATAGAGAGCTCACCTAACTACTACGGAACACCTACGGAATACTTACTATACAACACCTGCCCCTTCACTTCCTCTCTCCTCACCGTCCAAGGGCCCAAACACTCCTTTCAAGTGAAGCAGCATTTCACTTGCATTTCCCCCAACTTAGTCTGCTGCATTCATTGCTCCCAATGCGGTCTCCTCTACATTGGAGAGACCAAACGTAAACTGGGTGACCGCTTTGCAGAACATCTGCGGTCTGTCCACAAGAATGACCCAAACCTCCCTGTCGCTTGCCATTTTAACACTCCACCCTGCTCTCTTGCCCACATGTCTGTCCTTGGCTTGCTGCATTGTTCCAGTGAAGCCCAACGCAAACTGGAGGAACAGCACCTCATCTTCCGACTAGGCACTTTACAGCCTTCCGGACTGAATATTGAATTCAACAACTTTAGATCTCGACCTCCCTCCTCCATCCCCACCCCCTTTCTGTTTTTTCCCCCTTCCTTTTGTTTTTTCCAATAATTTATATAGATTTTTCTTTTCCCACCTATTTCCATTATTTTTAAATCTTTTATGGCCCCCATCCCCACTAGACCTTGAGTGCCCTTCCATCCATTCTTAATTAGCACATTCATTTAGATAATATCACCAACTTCAACACCTTTGTGTTTTTTTGTTCTTTTGTCTGTGATATCTTTTGATTATCTGCTCCTATCACTGCTTGCTTGTCCCTACAACCACACCACCCCCTCCACTTCTCTCCCCCCACCCAACCACCCCACCCCACCCCCACCTTAAACCAGCTTATATTTCACCCCTCTCCTTGGATTCACCCAGTTCTGCTGAAGGGTCATGAGGACTCGAAACGTCAATTCTTTACTTCTCCGCCGATGCTGCCAGACCTGCTGAGTTTTTCCAGGTAATTCTGTTTTTGTTTTGGATTTCTAGCATCCGCAGTTTTTTGTTTTTATAACTACTACGGTACTGTACATAGAGATGTCACCCTACCCACTACTAAACTGTACATAGAGATCTCACCTAACTACTACCGTACTGTATGTATAGAGCTCCCCTACTCATTATCATTCTGTACATTGAGAACTCAACCTACCCACTACTATACTGTAAATAGAGCTTACCTAGCCACTACTGTACTGTGCATAGAGAGCTCAAGTACCCACTACTGTGCTGTACATAGAAAGCTCACCTACCCACTACTGTACTGTACATAGAGAGCTCACCTACCCATTACTGTACTGTACATGGAGAGCTCACCTACCCACTACTGTGCTGTACATAGAGAGCTCACCTACCCACTACTATCCAGTACACAAAGAGCTCACCCTTCACTCCACTTTACTGTACATAGAGAGCTCATCTACCCACTACTGTACCGTACATAGAGACCTCCCTTACACACTACTATACTGTATATAGAGAGATCAAACACCCTCTGTACTGTCCTAGAGGCACTCACCTACCTACTATTATACTGTACAAGGAGAGCTCACCCTTCCCACTACTGTGCTGTACATAGCGAACTCAAGTACCCACTACTGTATTGAACATAGGGAACTTACCCTACTCACTAATGTACTGTACATAAAGAGCTTACCCTACCCATTCCTATACTCTACATAGAGAACTCCCGTACTCACTATTGTATTGTAAATAGAGAGCTCCCCTACCCACTACTGTCCTGTACATAGAGAGTACCCCTACCCACTACTGTACTGTACATAGAGAGCTCACCCTACCCACTACTGTACTGTACATAGAGAGCTCACCCTACCCACTACTGTACCGTACATAGAGAGCTCACCCTACCCACTACTGTACCGTACATAGAGAGCTCACCCTACCCACTACTGTACTGTACATAGAGAGCTCACCCTACCCACTACTGTACTGTACATAGAGAGCTCACCCTACTCACTATGGTACTGTACATAGAGACCTCCCCTACCCACTAATGTACTGTACAAAGGGACCTCCCCTACACACTACTGTACTGTAAATTGGGAGCTCACATACCCTCTACTGTACTGTGCATAGAGGGTTCACCCACCCACTAATGTACTGTACCTAGGGAGCTCACCCTGCCCAATACTTTATTGTATATAGAGACCTCGCCTACGCAATATTCTACTGTACAAAGAGAGCTCACCTATCCACTACTCTACTGTAAAAAGAATACTCTATACACTACTGTACTGTATATAGATAACTCACAGACCCACTATTCTACTGTACATGGAGAGCCCACCCTACCCATTTCTTTCCTGTACATTCAGAACTCGCCCTACCCACCACTATACTGTACATACAAAGCTCTCCCACCCAGTACTGCACTGATACATAGAGAGCTCCCCCACCCACTACTGTACTGTACATAGGGAGCTCACCCTGCCCAATACTTTATTGTATATAGAGACCTCACCTACCCACTAGTCTACTGTACATAAAGAACTCACCTACCCACTACTGTACTATACATAGAGAGGTCACCTACCCCAAGCCATTACTAAACCATACAGAGTTCACCTACCCACGACTGTACTGTACATAGAGAGCTCACCCTGCCCACTATTATAATGTACATAGGGAGCTCCACTACCGACTTCTGTACTGTATATAGAGACCTCCAATACACACTATTGTACTGTATATAGATAACTCACATACCCACTATTCTACTGTACGTAGAGAGCTACCCTACCCATCACTATACATAGGGAACTCACGTACCCCAACTAATGTACTGTACATAGAGAGCTCCTCTACCCACTACTATGTTGTACATAGTGTGCCCCCACTACCCACTACTATGCTGTATGTAGAGAGCTCATCTACCCTCTACTGTACTGTACATAGCGATCTCACCCTACCCACTAGTATACTGTGCATACAGAGCACCCCCACCCAGTACTATACTGTACATAGAAAACTCACCCTACCCACAACTATACTGTATATAGAGAGCTCACTTACCCATTACTATAGCGTACATAGTGTACTCTCCTACTCACTATGGTACTGTACATCAAAAATTCACCCTACCTACTACTGTACTGTAGATAGAAAGCTCACCCTACCCATTATAGTACTCTACATTGAGAAGTCACCTACCCACTACTATACTGTACATAGAGAGTTCACCCTACCCTCTACTGTACTGTACATAGTGAGCTCACCTACTCCTTACTGCACTGTACATAGAGAGCTCACCTACCCACTACTATACTGTACATGGAGAGCTCCCTACCCACTAGTGTAATGTACATAGAGAGCACACCTACCCACTACCACACTGTACACAGAGAGCTCACCCTACCCACTACAATACTGTGCATAGAGAGCTCACCTACCCACTACTATACTGTATCTAGAGAGCTCCCCTACCCACTACTGTACTGTACATAGAGAGCTCCCCTACCCACTATTGTACTGTACATAGAGAACTCACCCTTCTCGCCACTAAACTGTGCCTAGAGAGATCACCCTGCCCACTACTATATTGTATGCACAGAACTCCCCCACCCACTACTATTCTGTACATAGAGAAGTCGTCCTTCCCGCTACTATACTGTACCTAGAGAACTCACCCTATCCACTGCTGTACTGTAGATAGAGAGCTCACTCTACCCACTACTGTACTGTACCTAGCAAGCTCACCTACCCACTAATTTACTGTACATAGAGAGCTCTCCTACCCACCACTATACTGTACATAGCAAACTCACCCTTCCCACTACTATGCTGTACACAGAGAGCTCACCCTACCCACTACTATTCTGTACACACCAAGCTCCCCTACCCACTATTGTACTGTGCACAGAGAACTCCCACACCCACTACTGTACACTACATAGAGATCTCCCATACCCAGTACTGTACTGTACCTAGAGAGCTCACCTAACCACTACTATACTGTACATCGAGAACTCTCCTACCCACTACTGTACTGTACATACAGGGCTTACCTACCCACTACTATACTGTGCATAGGGAACTCACCTGACCCACCATTGTACTGTACATAGAGAGCACCCCTACCCACCACTGTACTGTACTGGAGAACTCACCTACCCACTACTGCTGTTGTTGTCTGGCGCACTGAACTCTACCTCGCGGACGCTGAGCATCAATTCGCAGACACTTCCTCCTACCTCTCCTTGGCTCATGACCCCACCACTGAACATCAAGCCATTGTTTCCAGGATTGTCACTGACCACATCTCCTCTGGAGATCTTCCTCCCACAGCTTCCAACCTGATAGTTGCCCAACCTCAGAGGGCCCGCTTCTACCTCCTACCCAAAATCCACAAACAGAGCTGTCCCGGTAGACTGATTGTGTCAGCCTGTTCCTGCCCCACGGAAATCATTTCTCGTTATCTTGACTCCCTTCTCTCTCCCCTTGTCCAGTCCCTTCCCACCTACATCTGTGATTCCTCTGACACCTTATGTCACATCAACAATTTCCAGTTCCCTGGCCCCAACCGCTTCCTCTTCACCATGGACATCCAATCCCTCTACACCTCCGTCACCCACCAGGATGGTCTGAGGGCCCTTAGCTTCTTCCTCGAACAGAGGCCCGAACAATCCCCATCCACCACTACTCTCCTCCGTCTGGCTGAACTTGTTCTCACACTGAACAATTTCTCCTTTAACTCCTCTCACTTCCTCCAAATAAAAGGTGTGGCTATGGGTAGCTGCATGGGCCCCAGCTATGCCTGTCTCTTTATGGGGTATGTGGAACATTCCTTGTTGCAGTCCTGCTCCAGCCCCCTTCCACAACTCTTTCTCCGGTACATCGATGATTACTTCGGTGCCGCTTCATGCTCTCGTCGGGACTTGGAAAAATTTATTGATTTTGCTTCCAATCTCCACCCCTCCATGAGTTTCACATGGTCCATCTCTGATACTTCCCTTCTCTTCCTTGACCTCTCTGTCTCAATATCTGGTGATAGACTGTCCATCAATATCCATTACAAGCCTACCGACTCCCACAGCTACCTCGACTTCAGTTCCTCACACCCCAATTCCTGTAAGGACTCCATCCCATTCTCTCAGTTTCTTCGCCTCTGTCGCATCTGTTCTGATGATGCTACCTTCAAAAACAGTTCCTCTGACATGTCCTCCTTCTTCCTTAATCGAGGTTTTCCACCCACGGTCGTTGACAGGGCCCTCAACCGTGTCCGGCCCATCTCCCGTGCATCCGCCCTCACGCCTTCTCCTCCCTCCCAGAAACATGATAGGGTCCCCCTTGTCCTCACTTATCACCCCACCAGCCTCCGCATTCAAAGGATCATCCTCTGCCATTTCAGCCAGCTCCAGCATGATGCCACCACCAAACGCATCTCCCTTCACCATCCCCCCCTCCCCCCACTAACCCCGGCGGCATTCCGTAGGGATCGTTCCCTCCGGGACACCTTGGTCCACTCCTCTATCACCCCCTACTCCTCAACCCCTACCTATGGCACCTCCCCATGCCCACGCAAAAGATGCAACACCTGCCCCTTCACTTCCTCTCTCCTTACCGTCCAAGGGCCCAAACACTCCTTTCAAGTGAAGCAGCATTTCATTTGCATTTCCCCTAACTTAGTCTACTGCATTCGTTGCTCCCAATGTGGTCTCCTCTACATTGGAGAGACCAAACGTAAACTGGGCGACCACTTTGCAGAACACCTGCGGTCTGTCCGCAAGAATGACCCAAACCTCCCTGTCGCTTGGCATTTTAACACTCCACCCTGCTCTCTTGCCCACATGTCTGTCCTTGGCTTGCTGCATTGTTCCAGTGAAGACCAATGCAAACTGGAGGAACAGCGCCTCATCTTCCGACTAGACACTTTACAGCCTTCTGGACTGAATATTGAATTCAACAACTTTAGATCTTGAACTCCCTCCTCCATCCTCACCCCCTTTCCATTTCTTCCCCTTTCCTTTTGTTTTTTCTAATAATTTATATAGATTTTCCTTTTCCCACCTATTTCCATTCATTTTAAATCTTTTATGCCCTGCTAGTCTTTCCACCCCACCCCCACTAGAGCTGTACCTTGAGTGCCCTGCCATCCATTCTTAATTAGCACATTCGTTTAGATAATATCATCAGCTTCAACACCTCTTTGTTCCTTTGTCTGTGATATCTTTTGATTATCTGCTCCTATCACTTCTTGCTTGTCCCTACAACTACTCCCCCCACGTTTCTCCCCCCACCCCCCCTTAAACCATCTTATATTTCACCCCTCTCCTTGGATTCACTCAGTTCTGCTGAAGGGTGATGAGGACTCGAAATGTCAACTCTTTTCTTCTCTGCCGATGCTGCCAGACCTGCTGAGTTTTTCCAGGTAATTCTGTTTTTGTTTTACCCACTACTCTACTGTATGTGGAGAGCTCCCCTACCCACTACTATACTGTGCATAGAGAATTCACCTACCCACAACTGTACTGTTCATAGAGAGCTCAACCTACTCACTACTATACTGTTTTCGTATGTTCTTGCTGTTTTTCAAAATTCCTTCCCTACAAATAACAACAATTTGCATTAATATAGCACCTTTGGCATTAAAAATGTCCCAAGGCACAGGAGTGTTAGCAAAGGAGGTTTGACACTGAGCTACATAAGGAGTTATGAGGATAGATGCCTAAGGCTTTGTCAGAGAGTTAGATTTTAAGGAGAGCTTTAATTGAGGAGGCAGATGTAGAGAGGCAGTGAGACTTATGGAGGGAATTCTCAAGATCAGGGCCTCGACATGGCCACCGATGCTGGAGCGATGAAAGTGGATGTTCAAGAGGCCAGAATTGGAGGTGTACGGAGAACTCAGAGGGTTTAGGGCTAGAGGAGATTACAGAGATAGGGACATCTCTCAGCAAACATGCAGTGCCCTTGGGTGTTACACTTGATAGATTGGATTGAACTGTGACAATGGAGGAATCAAGTGTGGTAATTTTATTTGTCACATATGCACTCTTAGAAATCCTAATGAAGTGTGTTTGAATGAAGATCCAGTATCTGAAGATCTTGTTCAAAATGCTTGTGTTATGGAGCACAGCTGCTGGTCAGAGCTAGCTGTTGACAGACACGTTTACAGAGTTCAATCACCTTACTGTACATATTAGGAAGAGAATCCTGTTAACCCAAAGCAGTCCACAGGGTTTTTGGTCATTCATTCTTGAGATGTGGGTGTTGCTGGCAAGCCTGGCATTTACGGCCCATCCTAGTTGCCTTTGAGAAGTTGGTTGGTTATGGAGGTCAGCAGGCTGATTTGAACATTTTGAAAGTGTACAAAAGTCTGGAAACCCATGATACATAAGGCTAGTGCTACTTTTGATTTATTTTAAACCGCAGATGTGACAAATCTGAGGTGAAACGATACAGGAAATGCTCAGCAGGTCAGGCAGGAGCTCTGGACAAAAAGGAGAAGTTAATATTTTGCTGTTTGCAGCTTCCTCAGAGCTACTGCATACTTTAAATATTTCCTTTTTTAAGTTCATTGTACATTGTTTTTCATTCTGGCAAGGTATGTAAGTGGTTGAGATTTATTTGGTCTTTGAGACTGTAAATGCAGGAGGAAAATAAACAAGTCATGATAAGTGATACTTTTTCAAAGTGCGTAGGAAGGATATTCTCCTATATTGCTTAAATTTTATTTTGCTTGATGCTCTTTGGAGGTTTGAGCATTCTACATGAGCTAAGTAAAGAAATGAGTTGCATTTCCACAGCATCTTTCATAACCCCATGAGTCGGAAGGCTCCAAAGTACTTTCCAATCAATAAAGTTCTTTTTAAAGTGTAATTACTGGTGTAATGTAGGAAATGCACCAGGCACTTTGCACACAGCAAGCTCCAACAATCAGCGACGAGATAATGACAAGACCATCTGTTTTAGTGATCTTGGTTGAGGAATAAAGATTGGACAGGACACCAGGGAGAACTTCTCCACTCTTCTCCAAAATAGTGCCATGGGTTGTTTTTTACATCCACCTGTGAGGGTAGACAGGATCTCATTTGGAACACAGGATCTGCAACTGTGCAGCACTCCCTCAGTGGTACACCAGAGTGTCAGCCTGGATTGTTTGCTCAAGTATGAACCCGGAGCCTTCTGACTCATATAGAAGAACATTACTCAGTGAGCCACAGCTAATACTTCAGTAGCAATTTAGAAAGCCACTCAGCATTTGAACGCACTGAAAGGTTTTTTCGTCTTTCAGGAGCCTATTACTTAGTAGGGGCTTGCAGTGAGGTCAATAATGGCACGATACACTGTGTGAAAGTAATAACATTTCAATACTGTCAGTTCCAAGGTCCACACCCAGTAACAGCTGCACAGAGTGGGGAAGGGTGTGAGCCATTTGAAAACGAGATGCATGGACTGCAAAGATCCAGACACCAGTGAATTCATTCCTTGTCTTATTGATATGTGTTGGACACTCCCCATATAATTATCATGCCCAATATGTGCTCAACATATTTTCAATTCAACCACAATGGTAAGAGAAGATCTTATGTGTTAATCATTTTAAATCACAAAGGAGGTTACAATTACAATTATTTCTGGCTGTGAGGTTGCCTTGGGAACATTTGTGGGCACATAATTCTTCTGTAACTTGCTCAGTGTGTGGTAAATAAGACCACTAATTTATATTTGGACCAAGACCAAAACATAGACAGAATGTTTCCGTAAGTGGTACCTCATTGATCTGAGTTACTAAGTAAAGTTATTTCGTTCGGTGGTAACCTAGGCTGGCTGAGCCTGTTTCTGTGTTGTAGCTTCTGTCCAGGTTCTGTTCCAGTCTAACTCTATAGAAATGCATCAGTTACGACATGGAAACAGGCTACTTGACTTGAGTAAATAGCCCCAATCACATTTACCCACCTATTCCCATATCCCTCTAATCTCTTTTATAAGCATTTATTTGCAGAGTTACATTTTACAAGCATATACCTCCTAACCCAACAACCACACTTTCAGTCTGTATCTATTTATAGGAGCACAAGTGAGTCTTGAGTTAATGCCCACCACCTGCACACAATTAAACACAATTAATATGGAATTAACACTGTCTTCCTATACATTCATCTTCAATGTTTCATAGCTTAGCCTAAATAGCCAAGTGGTTATGGTACTGGGCTTGTAACCCCAAAATCAAGTGTTCAAATCTCACAATGGCAAACTATGAAACAATGTAACTTCATCTGAAACAGATGGAAATGGGTTTGTACTCGAAAGAGTTACATCTTCTTAACGGTTGGCCTAAATAGCCAAGTGGTTATGGTACTGGGCTTGTAACCCCAAGATCAAGCGTTCAAATCTCACAATGGCAAACTATGAAACAATGTAACTTCATCTGAAACAGATGGAAATGGGTTTGTACTCGAAAGAGGTACTTTTCCTTAAGCTTGACCTAAATAGCCAAGTGGTTATGGTACTGGGTTTGTAACCCCAAGATCAAGAGTTCAAATCTCACAATGGCAAATTATGAAACAATATAACTTCATCTGAATAGGAACAGATGGAAACTGGTTTGTACTCGAAAGAGTTACATCTTCTTAACGCTTGGCCTAAATAGCCAAGTGGTTGTGGTACTGGGTTTGTAAACCCAAGATCAAGAGTTCAATGTTTCATAGCTTGGCCTAAATAACCAAGTGGTTATGGTACTTGGTTTGTAACCCCAAGATCAAGAGTTCAAATCTCACAATGGCAAACTATGAAACAATGTAACTTCATCTGAAACAGATGGAAATGTGTTTGTACTCAAAAGGGTTACTTTTCCTTAAGCTTGGCCTAAATAGCCAAGTGGTTATGGTACTGGGTTTGTAACCCCAAGATCAAACGTTCAAATCTCAAGATGGTAAACTATGAATCAAGACCTCATTTGCTTGGCCTAAATAGCCAAGTGGTTATGGTACTGGGTTTGTAACCCTAAGATTAAGAGATCAAGAGTTCAAATCTCACAATGGCAAACTATGAAACAATGTAACTTCATCTGAAACAGATGGAAACAGGTTTACTCAAAAGAGTATCAAGAGTTCAAATCTCACAATGGCAAACTATGAAACAATGTAACTTCATCTGAAACAGATGGAAACGGGTTTGTACTCGAAAGAGTTACAATTTCAATAGGAGCTTGGCCTAAAAATAGCCAAGTGGTTATGGTACTGGGTTTGTGACCCCAGGATCAAGAGTTCAATGTTTCATAGCTTGGCCTAAAAATAGCCAAGTGGTTATGGTACTGGGCTTGTAACCCCAAGATCAAGAGTTCAAATCTCACAATGGCAAACTATGAAACAATGTAACTTCATCTGAAACAGATGGAAATGTGTTTGTACTCAAAAGGGTTACTTTTCCTTAAGCTTGGCCTAAACAGCCAAGTGGTTATGGTACTGGGTTTGTAACCCCAAGATCAAGAGTTCAAATCTCACAATGGCAAACTATGAAGCAATGTAACTTCATCTGAAACAGATGGAAACGGGTTTGTACTCGAAAGAGTTACAACATTTAAAAGATTATCAAGAGTTCAAATCTCACAATGGCAAACTATGAAACAATGTAACTTCATCTGAAACAGATGGAAACGGGTTTGTACTCGAAAGAGTTACATCTTCTTAACGCTTGGCCTAAATAGCCAAGTGGTTATGGTACTGGGTTTGTAACCCCAAGATCAAGAGTTCAAATCTCACAACAGCAAACTATGAAACAATGTAACTTCATCTGAAACAGATGGAAACGTGTTTGTACTTGAAAGAGTTACATTTTGCCTCCTCTACCTGGGGGTCCATCTCTGCCCCGCTGAGGAATCCTGGCCGGCAAACTGGCAGGAACTGGAGACGAAAGTCACCGCTCGCCTGCGGCGCTGGACAGGACTGCTCCGAGTGCTATCTTACCGAGGTCGAGTTCTGGTCATAAACCAGCTGATCGCCACCATGTTGTGGTATCGGCTGGTCACTTTGACCCCTCCCCCGGACTTTGTCACAAGAATCCAGAGATTGTTAGTCGACTTCTTCTGGGACAAAAGATTGCACTGGGTCGCTGCCGAGGTTCTGAGTCTCCCGCTTAGGGAGGGTGGTCAGGCGCTAGTGTGCCTACGCACACAGGTGGCGACTTTCCGCCTTCAGACCCTGCAGCGATACCTCTACGTCGAGCCTCCTCCTAGATGGTGTGCCCTGATGACGTATTTCCTCCGTCAGGTGCACGGCCTGAATTATGACGTGCAGCTCCTGTTTATAGAACAGCTGGGCCTCGGTGGCTCCTTGCAGGCGTTGCCCGTCTTTTACCAGGACCTGATCAAAGTCTGGAAAGTGGTCGCCTCGCAACGCAGCTCTCCCCCGTCAGGAGTAGCGGCTATCGTCAGAGAGCCACTGCTCAGGAATCCGCCCCTCCGTCCTTTTCAGTGGTTGGCGGAGAGGAGGGCTGTGGCCGCAGGGGTGACCAGAATCGGGGACGTGCTGGGTGGCGGAGGACTGGGCTGGATGCTCCCGCAGGAGTTGGCGCGACGCGCGTCTGTGAGTGTCCAGGTCGCAGCCGATGCCATCCAAGACCTGAGAACGGTCGTGCTCGGACCCGACGTTATTTTGGGTCTTGAGGCGGCCCAGGTGCGCGGTGGTCTTCCGTCTGAGCGTTCCCCTGTTCGGACGGAATTCCACATTGGCCCCAAGCCCCGAACCCTCCCTCGGGTGCTGGTGCCCCGCAATATGAGCCGCCTCGGGGACATGCCCTCTGTGCCTTTTGGCACGGCAAAGAGGAGCTTTTTGTACGGACTGCTGCTGCACACCTTCCATTTTCTCGCCCTTGTCCGTCGACCGGACACGCCCTGGCGTGCCTTGTTGCCGTCCGGCGGCGGAAGCCCCCGATGGGAGGCCCTCTACGGAGGTGTCCTCCCCCTTTCTATCGGAGACCTGGGTTGGAGGGTGTTGCATGCAGCAGTCCCTTATAATAAGAGGATGCATTGGTTCGCGGACTCTCAGGACACGTGCCCTTTTTGCGGTCTTGTGGAGTCCGTGGACCATGTATACATAGGGTGTTGTAGGCTGCACTCCCTTTTTAGTTATTTGAAAAACCTTTTATTGATGTTTTGTTTGCACTTCAGCCCCACGCTCCTGATCTATGGGCACCCGGTGCGGAAGGGGGTCGGGAAGGAGGAGGACCTCCTCGTGAACCTGCTCCTGGGCCTGGCCAAGTTGGCCATTAACAGGTCCAGGCAGCGGGCGATCGACGGGGGAGTCCCGCCCGATTGTTTGTCCCTCTTCCGCGGCTACGTTCGCTGCCGGATGTCCCTGGAGAAGGAGCACGCGGTGTCTGCTGGCACTCTCGAGGCCTTCCGTGCTCGGTGGGCACCGCGGGGACTGGGGTGCTTTGTTGACCCCTTTAATCACATTTTGATTTAAAGTTTGTAAGTTTCCTTTAAAACTTTGTTCTTGGTTTTACAGCTGACCTGAATTAGGGGCTGTGCCTGATTTATCCCAATTTTGTTGATTTGGTTTTCATTTAAAAGATTATCAAGAGTTCAAATCTCACAACAGCAAACTATGAAACAATGTAACTTCATCTGAAACAGATGGAAACGTGTTTGTACTTGAAAGAGTTACATTTTGCCTCCTCTACCTGGGGGTCCATCTCTGCCCCGCTGAGGAATCCTGGCTGGCAAACTGGCAGGAACTGGAGACGAAAGTCACCGCTCGCCTGCGGCGCTGGACAGGACTGCTCCGAGTGCTATCTTACCGAGGTCGAGTTCTGGTCATAAACCAGCTGATCGCCACCATGTTGTGGTATCGGCTGGTCACTTTGACCCCTCCCCCGGACTTTGTCACAAGAATCCAGAGATTGTTAGTCGACTTCTTCTGGGACAAAAGATTGCACTGGGTCGCTGCCGAGGTTCTGAGTCTCCCGCTTAGGGAGGGTGGTCAGGCGCTAGTGTGCCTACGCACACAGGTGGCAACTTTCCGCCTTCAGACCCTGCAGCGATACCTCTACGTCGAGCCTCCTCCTAGATGGTGTGCCCTGATGACGTATTTCCTCCGTCAGGTGCACGGCCTGAATTATGACGTGCAGCTCCTGTTTATAGAACAGCTGGGCCTCGGTGGCTCCTTGCAGGCGTTGCCCGTCTTTTACCAGGACCTGATCAAAGTCTGGAAAGTGGTCGCCTCGCGACGCAGCTCTCCCCCGTCAGGAGTAGCGGCTATCGTCAGAGAGCCGCTGCTCAGGAATCCGCCCCTCCGTCCTTTTCAGTGGTTGGCGGAGAGGAGGGCTGTGGCCGCAGGGGTGACCAGAATCGGGGACGTGCTGGGTGGCGGAGGACTGGGCTGGATGCTCCCGCAGGAGTTGGCGCGACGCGCGTCTGTGAGTGTCCAGGTCGCAGCCGATGCCATCCAAGACCTGAGAACGGTCGTGCTCGGACCCGACGTTATTTTGGGTCTTGAGGCGGCCCAGGTGCGCGGTGGTCTTCCGTCTGAGCGTTCCCCTGTTCGGACGGAATTCCACATTGGCCCCAAGCCCCGAACCCTCCCTCGGGTGCTGGTGCCCTGCAATATGAGCCGCCTCGGGGTCATGCCCTCTGTGCCTTTTGGCATGGCAAAGAGGAGCTTTTTGTACGGACTGTGCTGCACACCTTCCATTTTCTCGCCCTTGTCCGTCGACCGGACACGCCCTGGCGTGCCTTGTTGCCGTCCGGCGGCGGAAGCCCCCGATGGGAGGCCCTCTACGGAGGTGTCCTCCCCCTTTCTATCGGAGACCTGGGTTGGAGGGTGTTGCATGCAGCAGTCCCTTATAATAAGAGGATGCATTGGTTCGCGGACTCTCAGGACACGTGCCCTTTTTGCGGTCTTGTGGAGTCCGTGGACCATGTATACATAGGGTGTTGTAGGCTGCACTCCCTTTTTAGTTATTTGAAAAACCTTTTATTGATGTTTTGTTTGCACTTCAGCCCCACGCTCCTGATCTATGGGCACCCGGTGCGGAAGGGGGTCGGGAAGGAGGAGGACCTCCTCGTGAACCTGCTCCTGGGCCTGGCCAAGTTGGCCATTAACAGGTCCAGGCAGCGGGCGATCGACGGGGGAGTCCCGCCCGATTATTTGTCCCTCTTCCGCGGCTACGTTCGCTGCCGGATGTCCCTGGAGAAGGAGCACGCGGTGTCTGCTGGCACTCTCGAGGCCTTCCGTGCTCGGTGGGCACCGCGGGGACTGGGGTGTTTTGTTGACCCCTTTAATCACATTTTGATTTAAAGTTTGTAAGTTTCCTTTAAAACTTTGTTCTTGGTTTTACAGCTGACCTGAATTAGGGGCTGTGCCTGATTTTTCCCAATTTTGTTGATTTGGTTTTCATTTAAAAGATTATCAAGAGTTCAAATCTCACAATGGCAAACTATGAAACAATGTAACTTCATCTGAATAGGAACAGATGGAAACATGTTTGTACTCAAAAGGGTTTCAGTGTTTCATTTGGAATAGTCTGCATGAGTTACGGTGAAATTAGTTTCATCCTCCAGTATGTCAACATCCAAGTTCATCTGGATATGTTGTGGTGGTGTTAGATGGAAAAGAGGTTCGTCATACAGTTCAGAGAATATTAGAGGATAATCATACCCTGATAATTTTTACTTGTGTTCTGCCCTTTTTTGTTAATGGCTATTTGATTGTAGTTTTCTGTCTGAATTCTTTTTTCTTAGTTGCAACCTTCACCTTTAGGCCACCACCTTCTGTTACCATGTTATAATCTAGAAAGTTAGTTGATGTGTGGTTAAGGAATCTAAAAGCACTACTTGCATTACGTTTGGTCACTACAGAGAGCTTGTATTCCATGTGAAATAGTTGGAGTAAGCCATTTTATAAGTACTGGTGTAATCTAAAGCGAGATACCTATGCTATTCAGTGGGCCTTTTGTGAAAAAGGCACAAATGAAACTTGACAATGGAGCACGATAAGGCAACTATTTTTGGATCATTTTGGTATATCTGCAGTTTTCCCAGGACATATTGTATTCCCTTAACAAAACTTTGCATTTCTCATCAGATTGTTAGACAAATATTAATGGCATCAGGTAATAAGAATAAGTGAGAGGAAAAGCACATACACAAGGCTAACCAAAGAGATTATTGAGATGTGTGAAATCTGTCAAAACTATTGGAGGAAGCCACCACATCCTCTTGTAAGCCTTCCACTGGTATATGACCTTAACAGATCTAAAGGTATGGGACAAAGACAGAAATAGTTTCATTCTGCACTTTGTAGAACTGATGGCCAGATTTAGATTTTCTACAATAATACTGAGTAAAGACAGAATGGTTATTATAGACAAATCATGGAGAAATGGATAGAGACTGGACTTGGGACACCAGTGAAGTTTCTGTGATATGGAGGAGAATATTTGAATGACGAGTTCACAGACATGTGTGAAAACATGAACATTATGTCAGGAAGACCGCAGCTGAAAACCCTTTCTGCAGCAAACTTTGTGAAAGGAATCACATGATGATAGATGAAATGCTGCATAATATCTTAGCTGTAACCAGACTACTATCCTGGCACAGGCAGTTTGTTTTTAATTCTTCCATGTGATGTGGGCAAGGCCAGCATTTGTTGCCCATCCCTAATTGCCCTTGAACTGAGTGGCTTGCTAGGCCATTGCAGAGGGCAGTCAAGAGTCACATTGCTGTGGGTCTGGAGTCATATGTAGGTAAGACCAGGAGGGATGGCAGATTTCCTTCCCTAAAGGACAGTAGTGAGCCAGATGGGCTTTTAGTCACCAGTACTGAGACTAGCTTTCAAGTCCAAATTTTATTTAAACTCCATCAGCTGCTACTGTGGGATTTGAACACATGTCCTCAATGCATCAGCCTAGGTTTTGAGAGAATAAGTCCAGTGAATTACTGCTACACCACCATTTCTCCAGACCATGCAAATGATTCACTCCAGGTGGTTTAAGGGTATAGTCCCTATCAATTAATTAATGGGCAAAATCCCAAATTCCTGTGCTGTGTGATAATCCTTCTGCTTTAGAAGGTACTGCAATTAGTTTCATCTTTTCTGCACATTCGAATGTTTTACATTCCGAGTGATGGACTTCCATCAAGCCTGAGATCTCAAAGCAAATTCGGAGAGCACTGAAACATCACATAACATCATCTGAGAATTTAATTCAGGAGATTTGGTGTATTATAAAAGCGAGAGTCATAGGGAATGGAAACACCCTGGTAAAGAAATAGGTTGTGATACAAAGACAGTACTTATCAAATGTGATAATCAAACTAGTTAATTAGAAAATCTCAAACTCTGATAGAAGTAAACAAGGCATTTTGTACCTCAAATATTCACTTATTTTGTGGTGAAGATTCTGAGGAATAGAAGTAGATCAAGAGATGGATTGTGGTCATGTAAGTGATCATGATAAACATGACAGAGCTTTTACATGCAAAAGCCAATTGCCCAGAGTGGGTGCTCACATGACATATGTTCCAGAGGGTCTATTGACAATTGTGACAATTGTGGGGCCTGCAGGAAAAGTTGAAGCAGAAAAACTGACAAGTTTAATTTTTTTTTTATTCATTCGAGGGATGTGGGCTTCGCTGGCTGGGTCAGCATTTATTACCCATCCCTATAACTGCCCTTGAGAATTGGTGGTGAGCTGTCTTCTTGAACTGCTGCAGTCCATGTGGAGTAGGTAGGAGTAGGAGCAGCACAGCGCTGCTAGGAAGAGAGTTCCAGGATTTTGACCCAGCGACAGTGAAGGAACGACGATATATTTCCAAGTCAGGATGGTGGGTGACTTGGAGGGGAATTGCCAGGCGGTGGTGTTCCCATCTCATAGAGTCATAGAGGTCTACAGAACAGAAAAAAGCCCTTCAGCCCATCGAGTCTGTGTCGGTCAAAGAAGTGCCTAAATATTCTAATCCCATTTTCCAGCACTAGGCCCACGGCCTTGTATGCCATGGCATCGCAAGTGCACATCCAAATACTTCTTAAATGTTATGAGGGCTTCTGCCTCTACCACCCTTTCAGGCAGTGAGGTCCAGATTCCCACCACCCTCTGGGTGAAAAAATTCTTCCTCACATCCCCTCTAAACCTCCTGCTCCTTACCTTAAATCTATGCCCCCTGGTTATTGATCCCTCCACCAAGGTGAAAAGTTCCTTCCTGTCTATCCTATCTATGCCCCTCCGCATAATTTTATACACCTCAATCATGTCCCCCCTCAATCTCCTCTGCTCCAGGGAAAGTAACCCCATTCTATCCAATCTCTCCTCATAACTAAAACTCTCCAGCTCAGGCAACATCCTGGTAAATCTCCTCTGCACTGTCTCTAGTGCAATCACAGCCTACCTATAATGCAGATTCCAGAACTGCACGCAATACTCTAGCTGTGGCCTAACCAGCATTTTATACAGTTCCAGCATAACCTCCCTGCTCTTATATTCTATGCCTTGGCTAATAAAGGCCCATATGCCTCCTTAGTCACCATATCTACCTGTCCCGCTACCTTAAGGGACCAGTGGACATGCACGCCAAGGTCCATCTGATCCTCAGTACTTCCCAGGGTCCTACCATTCATCGTGTATTCCCGCCCAAGTGCATCACCTCACACTTATCCAGATTAAATTCCATTTGCCACTGATCAGCCCATCTGACCAGCCCATCTATATCCTCTTGTAATCTAAGGCTATTCTCCTCACTACTTAACACCCCACCAATTTTCGTGTCATCTGCAAATTTACTGATCAACCCTCCTACATTTATATAAATCACAAACAGCAAGGGACCCAACACTGTTCCCTGTGGAACCCCACTGGACACAGACAACCAGTCACAAAAAACACCCCTCGACCATCACCCTTTGCTTCCTGCTACTCAGCCAATTCTGGATCCAATTTGCCAAATTGCTTTGGATCCCATGGGCTCTTACCCTCGTTATCAGTCTCCCATGCGGGACGTTATCAAAAGTCTTGCTGAAAGCCAAATGGCTATGTCAAATGCATTGCCCTCTTCTACACAGCTGGTCACCTCTTTGAAAAATTCAATCAAATTGGTCAGACGTGACCTCCCCTTAACAAAACCTTGCTGACTGTCCTTGATTAATCCCTGTCCCTCAGAATTGCTTCCTATAGTTTCCCCACCACTGAGGTTAGAATGACTGGCCTATAGTTTCCTGGGTTATCCCTCCTCCCTTCTTGAATAATGGTACCACATTGGCTGTCCTCCAGTCCTCTGGCAGCTCTCCTGTGGCCAGAGAGGCATTAAAATTATTTCCAGCACCCCTGCTATCTCCTCCCTTGCCTCACTTAACAGCCTGGGATACATATCATCCGGGCCTGGAGATTTATCTACTTTTAAGCCTGCCAGACCACTTAGAACCACCTCCCTTTCTCTGCTAATTTCTTTAATTATATTACAGTCCTTGTGCCTGATTTCCATACCCACACCATCCCTCTCACTTGTGAACACCGACACAAAGTATTTATTTAGAAGCCTACTTACGTCTTCCGGCTCCACATACGAATTACCACTATGGTCCTTAATAGGCCCTACTCTTTCCCTAGTTATCCTCTTACTCTTAATGTACTTGTAAAATAACTTTGTAATGGTTGAATATTTAGGATGATGGTCAAGAAGCAAGTTCCATGGACTGGTAGAATGGAGTGTAAGAATGGAAAGTAAGAAAGTCCAGGGCAAGAACTGATAGTGAGTCCTGAAGTGGAGCACAATAAGGCAATTATTTTTGGAAAGTCAATGCATCTGCAATTTTCCCAGGACTTTATTGTATTCCTTTAATAAAACCTTGTGTTTTTCATCACATTGTTAGACAAATATTAATGGCATCAGGTGATAAGAATGAGAGAGAAAAAGCACGTATACAAAGCTAGTCAGATTAGTAAGACATATACATCAAAAAACGATCAAGTACTGGAAGAAGACCCTCTGATAGTGCAAGAGGAAGATCTCACAGTAGTGCCAACAGACATAAAAGTGCAAGTAGAGGCCATAGCTTTAATTGATTAGACAATGAAATAAAGACCATAGAACAGAACGGAACAGAATTAGAAGCAGAAATCCTCATGATCGTGAAGCTTAGGTGGCTGCCAATAAACCTGAAGATAAGCTACCAAGAGAGGCAAAACAAAGAGAGTTAAATAATTGGAGAGAGTTTGGAGTTTATTCTGAGGTCCCAGATAAAGGGCAACCAACTTTGCCGTGTATTCATGAGAGTTTAGATCAACTGATATTACCACCACATTTCTGAAGGGCGATATTTTTCAGAAAGGGATGTTTCTGAAACCACCCAAAAAGGCAACAGATATAGAAGGAAAACTTAACAAATATCTCTATGGCCCAAATGATGTTTCCAGAGTGTGGAATTTTTCAGTGATATCTGTTTTGCTGAAAATAGGTTGAATTCAGCTAAAAGCAGATCCCACATTGTTTAACTGGCATTATAAAGGAAAACTTTCAGGCATCTTCATGATGGGTCTGTGGAATTTGAGAATTGTCTTATTAATAAGATTAGAGTAAAATTTAAAATCGGGAGTCAGACTTGTAGAGATTTTAAAATATATTTTGTTTAAATATTAAGCAACATGGGTCTGAAATAACTTTAAATAAACAACCCAATTCAGAGAATGTTACTTCCATCATGGTTACTCATTCTAGGTCCCCACAGGAAATGACGTGATACTTAAAGAGACAGAGTAATTACAAAGCTTGATTGGTCAGTTGAACTAGTCAGGCACTCAGACTAGACCAGATATTAGTTTTGATGTGTTGGAGTTAAGTACTACAATGAAATATCCTAAAGTCCAAAATGTTCCAAAGGCAAATAAAACATATTTTAAAAAATCTTTTGACATGTATGCTTAAGTTCCTATCCTTAGATGACCCAAAAAACATGAAACTAGTCATTTTTAGAGATATATCACATGATAATCTTCCAGATGAGTATTCTTAGTGCAGCTGGTTTCATAATATTTCTTATGGTTGAAAATGGGCAATGTTGTTCTTTCATTTGGGAAGCTAAGAAAATAAAAAGAGTTGTTAAAAGTACTTTGGCTGTGAAACACTGGTTGTTGTGGTGGTGTTGGATGTGAGATGCTAATTGTCAAATATTTTAAGTAAGATCCTGTAGATTGGGAATATTAAAGATAATATGCCTGTTGAATGTTATGTAGGAAATTGTCAGACAGTATACACTCAATGAGAAGTGTGAGTGAAAAAAGATTACATATTAATGTTGCTGGTTTGAAACAAATGCTGAAGAGAAAGGAAAACTTTATAATTAATTGAGTGGATGCATAGCATCAACAGTCTAATTGCTTTATAAAAGAAATACATGTACAAAGAAATTGTTAGGGGTCCTAGAGGAGGGGCATCTCACAATGTAATGCTTTAGGAACGTAGGAATATAGGAGCAGGAGTAGACCATTCAGCCCATTAAGCCTGCTCTGCCATTCAATATGATCATGGCTGATCAGCCGTCAATGCCTTTTTCCCATGTTATCCCCATATCCCTTTATGCCATTGGTATTCAGAAATCTGTCAATCTCTGCTTTAAACATACTCAATGACTGAGCTTCCACCACCCTCTGGGGTAGAGAATTCCAAAGATTCACGACCCTCTGAATTAAGAAATTTCTCCTCATCTCAGTCCTAAGTGACTTCTCCCTTATTGTGTCCCCTGGTTCTAGATTCCCCAACCATCTTACCTGCACCTACCCTGTCTATCCCTTTAAGTATTTTGTAGGTTTCAATGAGATCACCTCTCATTCTTCGAAACTCTGGAGAATACAGGCCCCGTTTCCCCAATCTCTCTTCATGGGACAGTTCCGCCACCCCCCGGAACAAGCCTGGTGAACCTTTATTGCACTCCCCCTATGGCAGTAATATCTTCCTAAGGTAAGGAGACCAAAATTACACACGGCACTAACCAAGCTTCTGTACAACTGAAGAAGACTTCCCCAATCCTGTACTTAAATCCCCTTATGATAAAGACTAACATAACATTAGCCTTCCTAATTGCTTGCTGAAGATGGAGTTTTTTGATTTAGCTTATTTTGAAATTTTGGCTGTACATATAAACTCTAAGTGTAGAGTTTTATAGCAGCGGGATTTTACATTCCCACCAATGTTCAATGGAGTTTAGAATGGCTCTGGAACTTCTGCATAAATCAACCATGATTATATTCTGAGAAAAAAATGTAAAATCCTTGATCTCTGTGTTAAAGAAAAAAAGGAGTCATTCCAAAACTCCCTGAGAGATGGAAAGACCATCTGAAGAATATTGCACGGGCCTGTTCTCTAGAAAAGTGTGTGCAACAGGGCCGTAAGATTCCAGCCTAATTTTATTTTAAGAGAGAGAAAGGAATTTGTTAATTGTGTTTAATAGTATGCAGGTGATGGGCATTAACTGGGGATTCACTTGTGCCCCGACACACACTGAAACTGTGGTCATTGGGTAAGGAGGTGCATGCTTGTAATATATAACTCTGTAAATAAATGCTCATAAAAGTGTGTAAAGGCTGGCTTGGATTCTATCCTTCACCCACTGGCTTTCTGGAATATAACAGGCAGTGGGCCCCTACTATCTATTTGACTCTGTCCTGGGTTTGAATCCAGCCTGGGCTGATTTGGTGATAATTTGGACTGTAAGTGAAATGTCTGGGCAGTGCCCATTGACCTTCTAGACCAAAGACTACATTGAATTCTGGCACTAATTGCCAATCCCACTCAGAGAGGTGGTAAAGATAACAAGTGTGAAGTGAAACTCATGCCTCTCCAGTATGGTCTGTTCTAATGGTAGGGTTAGGGCATGTTTTGGGGGGTCAGGCAAGACCTTTTCTCCATGTAGAATCAGCATTAAACTTCAGCAAGAAGTCAATTTGTACAGTGTTGGCTGTGCTTCAGTGAATAGTACTCTCACCTCTGAGTCAGAAGGCTGTGGGTTCAAGTCCCGCTCCAGAGATTGGAGCACACAATCTAGGCTAATAGTCCCAGGGCAGTATGTTGGGAGTGCTGCATTGACTGCAGGTGTTGTCTTTCAAATGAGACATTAAACTGAACCCCTGTCTGCCCTCACAGATGAGCGTAATGGATCACGTGGCAATACTTTGAAGTAGAGCAGGGAAGTTCTCCTTGCTTTTCTGACCAATATTTATCCCTGGACCAACATCACTCAAACAGATTATCTGGTCATTGTCAGATTGTTGTTTGTGGATTCTTGCTGTGCACGTATTAGTTGTCCTGTTTCTTACATTACAACAGGAATCACACTTCAAAAAGTACTTCATTGGAAGTGGTCAAAGATGCTATAAAAATGCAAGTTATTTTTTCTCTTTGACCAACAAGCCATCTGTATTCCTTACAGATTTTCTTGGATTTTCACAGTTAACGGGTCTGACAATTCTCCTGGAAATTTGTTTGGGCCGTCTCCAAATTGACCACCGGAAAGTCAACAGTTGATTGGCACAAACACAGCACACACTGTCTAAACAGAATTTTCACTGATTGAGGAACCTTCTGGCTTTTCTCTCTATCATAAATGATTTTCAACAATATTAACTAAACTAGAATTAAACTCCTGTAATTCGCAGGCTCTGGAACTTCTGCATAATCAACCATGATTATATTCTAATGAGAAAAAATGTAAAATCCCTGATCTCTATGTTAAATATGGGAAAGGAGACATTCCAAAACTCCCTGAGAGATGGAAAGACCATCTGAAGAATATTGCATGAGCCTGTTCTCTAGGGAAGTGTGTGCAGACTTGCCCCAGGCATGATTTTTAAAGGAAGCCTCAGGCCAGGATATGGCACATTGTCAAAAGGAGCTCCATTTGGTTCAAAGTACAGAAAGCTATAGGACTGGCTACTACAGGAGCTTCTGGTACACAAACCCATCATTTATCACAGACTCATCACTCAGCACAACCAGAGCCTCCTCAGTGCAGATGTGAACTCTCAGCTCTCCCAAGGCTTCCTCTAACCCCTCTGTCTTTCACTCTGAACCCTCCTGTGTCTGCATTAACTTTATCACAGCTCTTTCCCTTGCTCTTGCTCTCCCACCAAAGTTGTACTTGGTACTGGGTAAGGTTTCCCTCCATAGCCTTCCACCAGGGATTTTTCACAGGAGGAACACAATGAGTGCAGTCGATAGTCACACTAATTATAAAAAGTCACTAGCTTTTCCTTAAATGAATCCTTAGAGGGCATAGAGATTAAGGTTTGTGGAAGATTGTTCCAGCCCTTAACTGTTCTTGGGAAAAAGGAGATAGCAAAGGTAGCACATTGGACTGTATACAGTTGGAGCTGTTGGCTATGAACTCTTTGAGCTCAGTACCTTTTGGGCTTAATGTGCCACTTAAAAATGTTTAATTGTTAATTCAAAACTTTATAGCGGCATGTCAACCTATAGGCTTTTCTTTGGTTCTATAGATTTTGCAAGTCTAGCAATGTGACCAACTAGGAGACACTAGTATCTCAAGTAATTTTTTGCAACAAAACAAACTGCTTGGTATTGAACTTTCTCAAGGATGGTAATGTTTTTAGCAGTATATGGGCTATGCCATACTCTAACTATTCTTATGCACTACTCTATATGTACAACATCCCATTTTCTTTTCCATCTGTTCCTTAATTTTAATCTCTCTATCTCTAATCTCTCTCTTTCTTACAGTCTCTCTTTTTCAAATATCAAGTGATCACAATTTATACTACAGGAGAAAAGGGTGCTGATTGGTTGGCAAGTCAATTCTGATCAGCAGAGATATTGCCATAGAGAAAGCAATGGGGAACTATAGGTCACTCAAAAAAGGTGCAAGACTTGAACTTATTCCTTTTGTTTGCAGGGAATGGGTCCCTGCGAATGAATGTATAACGCTTCTAGCAAACGTAAATGAGCCATGTTATGAACGGGACGGATTATCTTAAATTGGTTGTTAGTGTAGCTATTAGTGCACTCAGGAATGTTCAGCAAGTGCTGCCCAATCGCAGAATCTAACTGTAGATGTTTTGTTTTGGGTTTTGCAAGCGCAAGCTGGCTGACTACGGTCTGTACTCTGTCTATAACTGAAGGAACAATCTTGTATATAAGCACTAGCCAATTACTCACCTTGCAAGCTTGATGCAGAAATAGAGTGCATCCAAGCTATCCTGTGGGACAATGGCTATTCCGATCACATCACTGTTCACTGTGTTCACACAAACTAAAAAATTGGCCAAGGACTGTCACTTTCAAACCTGAAAAGTGCCCGGTCAATCTCAAATTACCCTGGAAAGGCAAAGAATCTCAAAAATTTGAATGACAGGTTAACACTGCTACTATGCAAGAGGTATTTTTCACTAGCAGGAGACCACACCTAGAGCACTGTGTATAGATTTGGTCACCTTACTTAAGGATTGCATTGCAAGATGTTCAGACAACGTTCACTAGACTGATTCCTGGGATGGAGGGGGTTGTCTTATGAGGAAAGGTTGAGCAGGTTGGGCCTATACTCATTGGAGTTTAGAAGAATGAAAGGTGATCTTATTGAAACAGGTAAGATTTTGAAGCTCAACAGGGTAGATGTTGAGTGAATATTTCCTCACAATGGGAAATCTAGAACTAGGGCACAGTTTAAAAATAAGGGATCTCCCATTTAAAATGGAGATGCGGTGGAATTTCTTTTTTCACTAGCAGGAGACAATGAATGCATTGGCTGTGATCTTCCAAAATCCTCTAGATTCTGGGAAGGTCCCACTGGATTGGAAAATTGCAAATGCAACACCTCCTGTTCAAGAAAGGAGGGAGACAGAAAGCAAGGAACTATAGGCCAGTTAGCTTATTTCTCTCATTGAAAAAATGCTAGAATCATAGTATTAAGATTTTCCAAATGTCCTGCTACTATCAGGCTGAATCAATATGGTTTTGTGAAAGGGTAATCATATTTGACAAACTTATTCAAGTTCTTTGGGGATGTAACAAGCAGAGTGGATAAAGGGGAGCCAGTAGATATGGTGTATTTCGATTTCCAAAAGGCATTTGATAAGGTGCCACATAAAAAGTTACTGTACAAGAGCTTATGGTGTTGGGGGTGCTATTTAAGAATGGATAGAGGATTGGCTAACTAACAGGAAAAAGCGAGTCAAGATAAATGGGCCATTTTCAGTTTGACAAACTGTAACTAGTGGAGTGCCTGAGGGATCAGTGCTGGGGCCTCAACTATTTACAACCTATATTAATGACTTGGATGAAAGGACCGACTGTTTTGTTGCCAAATTCTCTGATGATCTGAAGATAGATAGGAATGTAAGATGTGAGGAGGGTACAAAGTGTCTCCAAAGGGATATAGATATAGTGAGTGGGGAAAAAATTGGCAAATTATGTATAAAGTAGGAAAATGTGAGGTTGTCCACTTCAGCAGGAAGAATAGAAAAGCAGAATATTATTTAAATAGAAAGAGACTGCAGAATGCTGCAGTACAGAGGGATCTGGATGTCCTTGTACATGAATCACAAAAAGTTAGCAAGCAGGAACAGCAAGTAATTAGGAAGGCAGATGGAATGTTGGCCTCTATTGCAAGGGGGATGGAGTATACAAATAGAGAAATCTTGCTACAACTGTACAGGGCATTGGTGAGACCACACCTAGAGTACTGTGTATAGATTTGGTCACCTTACTTAAGGATTGCATTGCAAGATGTTCAGACAATGTTCACTAGACTTATTCCTGGGATGGAGGGGTATGTCTAATGAGGAAAGGTTGAGCAGGTTGGGCCTATACTCATTGGAGTTTAGCAGAATGAAAGGTGATCTTATTGAAACAGGTAAGATTTTGAAGCTCAACAGGGTAGATGCTGAGTGAATATTTCCTCACAATGGGAAATCTAGAACTAGAGCACAGTTTAAAAATAAGGGATCTCCCATTTAAGATGGAGATGCGGTGGAATTTCTTCTCTCAGTGGGTCCTTAGTGTTTGGAATTCTCTTCCCCAGAGAGCAGTGGAGGCTGGGTCATTGAGTTTATTCAAGCTTGAGTTAGACAGGTTTTTGATGTACAAGGAAGTCAAGGGTTATGAGGGGCAGAGAGGAAAGTGAAGTTCAGGTCACAATCAGATCAGCCATTGAATGGCGGAGCAGGCTCGAGGGACTGAATGACCTACTCCTGATCCTATTTCTTATGTTAATTACCATCCAAGTGGGAAGGTTGCCCATGAGCCTTCCCCCTCTGAACCCAATCAGGTGGAGACAGGAAGGCAGCATTGTTCCCATCCCTTACCCTCCCTCCGATTAAATGCCCCACCACCAAATTTGATGCAGAGGGGTCATTAATTCCGTCCTCCATCTCAGTCTCACTCTGAACAACTCCCTCTCCCTGTCTCATTCTCTCTGTCCCGCTCCCTCTCCACATCTCACTCCCTCTCCCTGCCACACTTTCAGTCCCACTCCTCTTCCTTTCTCACTGTCTCAGTCTCTGCCTCGCTCTCTCTATCTCAGTCCTCTTTCCCTCTGTATTTCTCACCTCCTTTGCCTTCAATCTTTATGTCTGTTTCTTACTGTGTTCTCTCTTTCCTCGCCTTTTCTTTCCCCCTTCTGCCCCTCTGCCTTCCTCCTTGTTTCGATGTCTCTCTCTCTCCCAACCTTTGATTTGCCACACTTCAAATTGTTTCAGACACCCTGGGTTCTCCGACCGTTCAATGCTCCAGCTCTGCCTATAAGAAGATGACAGGCCCGATTTGATGTTCGCTCCCCAATGTTGGGGTTCCCGGTTGCAGGTAGCCGGGGCTGGGTTGTGTGAACCGGACCCCGAGATGGAACACCCACCCTGAGGGTGGGGAGGGGGCTTATTACAGATTCCGGAGTTTCCCACCCTCCCGCCACAAATTCCCATTGGCTGGAATTGGTTAAAGGGTTGAACGTGATCAAACTGAGTTTCCTTTTATACTGGGGACGATGTTCAGGGTTATTACTGTGTCGGTTAAACAGGTTCAGCTTCCGCCGAGAATAACATGTATCCAACCGGCGGAATGAGCAGCCCGAACCCAGAGCTAGCGACTCCCACACAACAGTCTGAGCGCTGGGGTAAAACAGAACCACAGGATCCAGAGTCAAAACAGACTCCGGAGAGGGTGAAAGAGAGAGAGAGACAATGAGAAATAAACTGAGACAGAGATAAATAGAAAGAGAGCGAGACAGAAATAGACTGAAAGACAGAAATAAAGTGAGAGAGAAATAGACACACAGACAGATCCAGAGTGAGATAGAGAGAAATAGAGAGGGGGAGGAGGTGCAGAAGGATCAGAGAGAGACAGATAGAGACAGATTAAAAGAAATAGATATAAGGAAACACGAAGAGACAGAGAGAGACACAAACAGGGATACAAAGAAAGGCAGATTACATAGAGAGAGAACGAGAGAAAGGGGATAGAGAGATAGAGCGGGAGGGAAAAGAGAGGAGGCAGAAACAGATACCCAGAGAGATAAAGAGAAAGTTATCACCGAAGAGAGAGAGAAAAATATACTGATAAGGAGAAAAAGAAAGAGAGAGAAAGTTACGGCGGGGTGGGAGCGGCGGACAAGAAAGAGAGAGCAGGACAGAGAAATAGAAAATAAGGAAATAAATGGAGAAAGATACAGAGAATGCAGGAGGAATAACTACAATTGGGAGAGAGTGTGTAGGGAGAGGGAGGGGAAAGTAGAGAGGGGGAGCGAGACAGGGTGTGTGTGTGTGACAAAGGAGGTATTAAACTAACAATTAGAGGGAGCGAAATACAGAGAGAGGGAGGGGAAGTATATGTGTATTTATAGATATACAGAGAGAGAGAGAGATGTAGGGGGAGGAGGAGAGAGGGAGAAGGAATCAGAGAGAGGGACAGCCTCTCTTGAGCAGAGCCGGGAGCCGGCAGTTTCCATGCGGAGGAGCAGCAGCGAGCAGGGGGATGCCGATCACAAGGAGGTCCCGGGAAGGAGCAGCCTGACCCCCGTGTCCGGAGAGCCTGAAGCCCCCATTCAGACTGAGTGCAGCGGAGATGAACCGCTTGTGGGTGGCCGCCTGTGTCCTGCTGTCCCTGGGCGGCCAGCCCCGGCTAATCGGTAGGTATCGGGACATGGACAGGAGGGTGGCCAGGGAGAGGGGGGTGGGAGCTGCCAGGTTGTAGATCCAAACGGAGAGTGTCTGCCCTCACCCCCTACCCTCATCCACTGCCCTCATCCCCTCTTCTGTCCCCTACCCTCTCATCCCTGCCCTCTCCACACCCCCTGCCCTGAACCCCTGCCCTCAACTTCTACCCTCACCTCCTTCCCTCACCCATTGCCCTCACCGCTTCCCTCATTCCCTGCATTCACTCCCATCCGCACTCTTTGTCCTCAAGCCCTACCCACAGCCCCTACCCTCACCCCTAACCTCACCCCTTCCCCCGCCACTGCCTTCTCCTCCTGCTCTCACTTCCTCTCATTTGCCTCTTTCTAGAGTTTTTCCCCCCGAGTTTGTGAACCTCTGATGTGAGTCCACAAATCGGGAACATTAAACCTGCTGGATCCTGATGAATTTCAGTTTTTGGCTGAGACTTCCCTTCCAGGGTAACTCTTAACAGTTAAACAGCAGAGACCAACATTACTGCCGTGACTAAAAGCAAAATATCGCGGGTGCTGTAAATCTGAAACAAAAACAGAAAATGCTGGAAAAACTCAGCAGGTCTGACAACATCTGTGGAGAGAGAAACACAAAATTAATGTTTCGAGTTTCAGAGCTGAAGGGAGTCATATGGACTCGAAACGTTAACTCTGGGAGCTCTCAGACCCGCTGAGTTTTTCCAGCATTTTCTGTTTTTGTTACTACCGAGACTACCTGGTCAGCTTCACCATGGATATACCAACCTGACCAATCACAGGGAGAAAACAACTGGACAGTGGCTATAAATTGATCAATCTTAGGGAGAGAGTGACCAAATTGACTAATCCCAGGGGGACAGAAATGGATGGACCATGGCAACAAACTGACCAATCACAGGAGATAGTAACGGGACCAGGGATCAAACTGACCAATCAGGGGAAGAGAGTGACCAGATTGACCAATCACAATGGAAGTAGTAATTGGAACAGGGATCAAACTGACCAATAACCAGCAAGAATAAAGGAGGGAGCAATGAGATACGGAATAATTTCAGATTGACACGTGACCTCAAACGCATTTTTACAACCTTGAGTTTGGACTGATGTCTTTCACTTCACTGCACAAAATCAATGCCTAAAGATTACTACATTTGAAAACAGATAAAAAGTAAATTTATGTTTGAATAGCATTTGTTAGAGGATTATATGTAGATATCTTTTTTTATAGTAGTTTTGTGTCTGTGGTTTTGTCAGACTGGAGTGAAAGTGGATTGAATTTTGAAGTCAGGAACTTTTGATAGCCTTTTTGGAGCAGTGCACCTTGATGACGCGTAGATTGTATGGGTATGATGTGCTAGGTGCTGGTTGTAATTTGGATTCCTGTTTATTTCTTTTTCAGGATCAATAGATGCGCCTGGGGTGAGGCGGCACTGTGAGTCTGGAGCCTGTAACCCTCGGCTGGGGAACCTGGCTGCAGCCAGAGAGCTACGAACCAGTACCACCTGTGGCATTAACTCCACCGAGCTCTTCTGTTCGTACTCAAGGAGGGGTTGTGAGGATCCACCAAGATGTGAGAAGTGTAGTGGGACCCATGGCCACCCAGCCACTGCAATGACTGATTCTTCATTCCAGTTCCCACACACCTGGTGGCAGTCAGCCCTGGGGAGCTACAGGGAAACCATCCAGCTGGATCTGGAGACCTACTTTTACTTCACCCACCTCATTATGATCTTTAAGTCTCCTAGGCCTGCTGCCATGGTTCTGGAACGTTCCCAAGACTTTGGTTCCACCTGGAAACCCTACAAGTATTTTGCCACGAACTGTAGTGACACCTTTGGGCTACCAGATGATCAGAATGGCGTTGGGGCAATTTGTACTTCCAGATATTCAAATCCACTTCCTTGTAGCCGAGGAGAGGTAATAATCTTCCCCATATTTCGCAGAGTGATACTGACTTGGGGTGTAAATGGCCAGTGGACAAATTAAGGTCCCCTGACTCCTTGGCAGGACATCCATTGTTTCCCTATTTAAGATAGAAACAGCTTGCATTTATATAGTACATTTCATGTCCTCATGACATTTCAAAATGCTTCAGGGTCAATGAAGTACTTTTGGAGTGTAGTTCCTGTTGTAATGTAGGGAAGTGTGGCACCTTATTTAGATGATGCACAATCCTACAAACAGCAATGGAAAAAAACACTTAAGCAGCTTTTCGAAGGTGTTCTTTGAGGGATAAAAATTAGCCAGAACGCCCCTGTTCTTCATCAAATCTTCCACATCCACCCGAAAGAGCAGATGGGACCACAGTTTACCACCTCTAACAGTGCAGTACTCCTTCAGGACTGCACCAGAAATGCCAACCAAGGCTATGTGCCCAAGTCTGGAGTGAAACCACTACCCACGAGCCTAAAATCTAAGTGATATAAACAAAATCCTGATATATTCCTTTGGCTCAGTTGGTTGCACTCTCACCTTTGAGTCATTAGGTTCTGGATTCAAATTTCACTCCAGGATTTGAGCACAAAAATTCAGACTGACACTCCAATGCAATACTGAGAGAGTGCTGCACTGTTGGAAGTACTGTCTTTCACTTGAAACATTAAACCGAAGCCATGTCTGCCCTCTCGGAAGGATGTATAAGATCTCCTGGTGCAATTTTGAAGAAGAGCAGGGTGGTTCTACCTAGTGTCCTGGCCAATATTTATCCCTCAATCAACAGCACAAAAAACAGATGATCACTTTGCTGTTTTTGGGGGCTTGGTGTGCACAAATTGGCTGCTGGGTTTCCTACATTACAACAGTGATTACATTTCAACTTCATTGTCTGTGAAATGCTCTGAGATATTCAGTAAGACAATATTAAATACACTTGTTACAGTATATCAGGCGTGACACCTATAACTTTATCTCCCATATATATCACTCTCACTCCATATTAGGGGTGACACATTTGTGCGGTAAGTTTGTTTGACCCAATGTGTACATTATGATTAGTGGTTATGTTAGGGCAGGAGGGCAGATATCAGCACCTAAGTTGAGTTACAAATTGACAAAATCTTCCTTGGGCCACATTGGTGATGTTTCTCCCACTTCAAAGCAGGAATGATAATCGTTTCATTGCTTTTTCCACCTCCAGGACCAGCATGCATGCTGGAGAAGTGTGAGAAATATCATTATTTCGGGTTAGCCAGTAGATAGATCAAATTTGCTTTCCACGACCTCAGCGGGAGGTGAACACTCAGCAGCTTATCATTTTGATTAGTGAGCAATTTAGCTCGTCCCATCAACTCATACCCTGCCCTTTCCCCATAGCCCTGCAAGGTTTTATTCTTCAGAAAAAACAAAAAACTGCGGATGCTGGAAATCCAAAACAAAAACAGAATTACCTGGAAAAACTCAGCAGGTCTGGCAGCATCGGCGGAGAAGAAAAGAGTTGACGTTTTGAGTCCTCATCACCCTTCAGCAGAACTGGGTGAATCCAAGGAGAGGGGTGAAATATAAGGTGGTTTAAGGTGGGGGTGGGGGGGTTGGTTGGGGGGAGAGAAGTGGAGGGGGGGTGGTGTGGTTGTAGGGACAAGCAAGCAGTGATAGGAGCAGATAATCAAAAGATGTCACAGACAAAAGAACAAAAGAACACACAGGTGTTGAAGTTGGTGATATTATCTAAACGAATGTGCTAATTAAGAATGGATGGTAAGGCACTCAAGGTATATCTCTAGTGGGGATGGGGGGGGCATAAAAGATTTAAAAATAATGGAACTAGGTGGGAAAAGAAAAATCTATATAAATTATTGGCAAAAACAAAAGGAAGGGGGAAGAAATAGAAAGGGGGTGGGGATGGGGGAGGGAGGTCAAGATCTAAAGTTGTTGAATTCAATATTCAGTCCAGAAGGCTGTAAAGTGCCTAGTTGGAAGATGAGGTGCTGTTCCTCCAGTTTGCGTTGGGCATCACTGGAACAATGCAGCAAGCCAAGGACAGGCATGTGGGCAAGAGAGCAGGGTGGAGTGTTAAAATGGCAAGCGACAGGGAGGTTTGGGTCATTCTTGTGGACAGACCGCAGGTGTTCTGCAAAGTGGTCACCCAGTTTACGTTTGGTCTCTCCAATGTAGAGGAGACCGCATTGGGAGCAACGAATGCAGTAGACTAAGTTGGGGGAAATGCAAGTGAAATGCTGCTTCACTTGAAAGGAGTGTTTGGGCCCTTGGACGGTGAGGAGAGAGGAAGTGAAGGGGCAGGTGTTACATCTTTTGCGTGGGCATGGGGAGGTGCCATAGGTCGGGGTTGAGGAGTAGGGGGTGATGGAGGAGTGGACCAGGGAGTCCCCGAGGGAACGATCCCTATGGAATGCCGCCGGGGGGGGGTGAAGGGAAGATGTGTTTGGTGGTGGCATCATGCTGGAGTTGGCTGAAATGGTGGAGGATGATCCTTTGAATGCGGAGGCTGGTGGGGTGATAAGTGAGGACAAGGGGGACCCTTGGTTTCTGGGAGGGAGGAGAAGGCGTGAGGGTGGATGCGCGGGAGATGGGCCGGACACGGTTGAGGGCCCTGTCAACGACTGTGGGTGGAAAACCTCGGTTAAGGAAGAAGGAGGACATGTCAGAGGAACTGTTTTTGAAGGTAGCATCATCAGAACAGATGCGACGGAGGTGAAGGAACTGAGAGAATGGGATGGAGTCCTTACAGGAAGCGGGGTGTGAGGAGCTGTCGTCGAGGTAGCTGTGGGAGTTGGTAGGCTTGTAATGGATATTGGTGGACAGTCTATCACCAGAGATTGAGACAGAGAGGTCAAGGAAGGGAAGGGAAGTATCAGAGATGGACCATGTGAAAATGATGGAGGGGTGGAGATTGGAAGCAAAATCAATAAATTTTTCCAAGTCCCGACGAGAGCATGAAGCAGCACCGAAGTAATCATCGATGTACCGGAGAAAGAGTTGTGGAAGGGGGCTGGAGTAGGACTGGAACAAGGAATGTTCCACATACCCCATAAAGAGACAGGCATAGCTGGGGCCCATGCGGGTACCCATAGCCACACCTCTTATTTGGAGGAAGTGAGAGGAGTTGAAGGAGAAATTGTTCAGTGTGAGAACAAGTTCAACCAGACGGAGGAGAGTAGTGGTGGATGGGGATTGTTCGGGCCTCTGTTCGAGGAAGAAGCTAAGGGCCCTCAGACCATCCTGGTGGGGGATGAAGGTGTAGAGGAATTGGACGTCCATGGTGAAGAGGAAGCGGTTGGGACCAGGGAACTGGAAATTGTTGATATGACGTAAGGTGTCAGAGGAATCACGGATGTAGATGGGAAGGGACTGGACAAGGGGAGAGAGAAGGGAGTCAAGATAACGAGAAATGAGTTCTGTGGGGCAGGAGCAAGCTGACACGATGGGCCTACTGGGACAGTTCTGTTTGTGGATTTTGGGTAGGAGGTAGAAGCGGGCCGTCCGAGGTTGGGCGACTATCAGGTTGGAAGCTGTGGGAGGAAGATCTCCAAAGGAGATGAGGTCAGTGACAGTCCTGGAAACAATGGCTTGATGTTCAGTGGTGGGGTCATGGTCCAGGGAGAGGTAGGAGGAAGTGTCTGCGAGTTGACGCACGCTGACCTCTACCTCGCGGAGGCTGAGCGTCAACTCACAGACACTTCCTCCTACCTCTCCCTGGATATAAGTGAATAAACGAAACAGGTTTCCCCTCTCCAAAACTCATAAAAGGGTACAAGAGAAAGCAGATTAAAACCATATGAACAGGGATAAATCCCTGCCAAGACAGTGGGCCACTCGACCAAAAGCTCAGTGCAGGTTCAGCCCCGTCCATCACCCATGGAGAATGCAGTGCTGACCTCAGCGGTAGCAGTGGAGTAGCTTTTATTCCAACTCTCATTCACTGCACAGGGGCAAAGATGAAGTTTCCGAAATAGTTAACATCTTTAAAGACAGCTTGTAGTGTCTGGCCTGCGGGTAAGTCACTTGCTGTGTTTATTTTCGGTCCTGGGCAGTTGAAACCCTCTGCTTCATCCTTTACTCTTCCTCCAGTTTGCATTTGCAACTAACATTTGCTTAACGTTGGAAGATGGACCGTCATTTTTTGAAAATCGAACTATTTCTTGCGTTGTGTTTGTAATTTCTCTTTTTTAAAGTTGAACACAGTGAATGCCTTCACTCCGACATTTAGGCTGGAATTTTCCAGCCCCCCCACCCCCTACCCCACAGCTGGTTCCCCCGTTGGAGGGGCCAGCAAGCCATTGAAATCTCCATTCACATTGGTAGAACCAGAAGATCCCACCAGCATGAGGGGCTGGAACATTCCGACTTTAAAGTTTTCTCCCGTTGGGGTGTGGGGTGTGTTAGTAAACATGTTCTAACGGAATCCCATAGCGATCATGGATTCCTCCTTAACAACATGAGGGCCAACAATTATGTTCAGCCTTGGAAGCAAGGTGTAGTCTTACGTCGACACAGTTATCACAGTCAATAGTGCAGTGCATGCTTGTAACCGAGTGCTCAGTAGCTGGGAGCTGCTGGTGCTCCTTTTCACACACACGCTCAGGGACCCCACCGTCAGAAGAGACTTGTCTAAAAATGTTATGGGGGGCCCACACAGTGTGATTTCCACTTGGCCCTGCACCTCCCTAGGGATGACCCTGATTGTGCCCTTTATTTTATATTGTGTCTCCTCATTCTTCCTAACAAAATGTATCACTTTGCATTTCTCTGCATTAAATTTGATCTGCTACTTGAAGGTAAATAAATGTCAGGGCAGTGGCAGGCATTCCAGGAAGAGATAGTGAGGGTTCTGAACAAATATATTCCCACAAAGAAAATGAGTGGGACTTCCAAATCTAGAGCCTCTTGGTTACCAATGAGTATACAGGGTAAGAGAAAGCAATTAAGGGAAACTTGTGTCAGATCCTGAGAGCTCAATGTTGCAGGAAGCCTAGAGGAGTATAGAAAGTATAAGGGTGAAATTAAAAAAGAAAATTAGGAAGGCAAAGCGAGAGTACGAAAAAATATTGTCGAGTAAAATCAAGAAAAACCCAAAGTTTTATGAATGCATTGAGGGCAAGAGGATTTTTTTTATTATTCGTTCATGGGATGTGGGTGTCACTAGGCCAGCATTATTGCCCATCCCTAACTGCCCTTGTTCAGAGGACATTTGTAAGAGTCAACCACAATGCTGTGGGCCTGGAGTCACATGTAGGCCAGACCAGGTAAGGACAGCAGATTTCCTTCCCTAAAGGATATTAGTGAACCAGATGGGCTTTTGCAACAATCAGTGATGGTTCTGTAAACAAAAACAGAATTACCTGGAAAAACTCAGCAGGTCTGGCAGCATTGGCGGAGAAGAAAAGAGTTGACGTTTCGAGTCCTCATGACCCTTCGACAGAACGTGAGTTCGAGTCCAAGAAAGAGTTGAAATATAGGCTGGTGTAAGGTGTGTGGCGGGGGTGGGGGGGGGGGGGGGGGGGGGGGGGGGGGGGGGGGGGTGGTGGGGGGGGGGGGGGGGGTGCGGGGTGGGGGCGGAGAGAGAGAGAGAGAGAGAGAGAGAAGTGGAGGGGGTTGGTTTGGTTGGAGGGACAAACAAGCAGTGATAGAAGTAGATCATCAAAAGATGTCAACAACAATAGAACAAAAGAACACATAGGTGTTAAAGTTGGTGATATTATCTAAACGAATGTGCTAATTAAGAATGGATGGTAGGGCACTCAAGGTATAGCTCTAGTGGGGGTGGGGAGAGCATAAAAGATTTTAAAATATTTAAAAATAATGGAAATAGGTGGGAAAAGAAAAATCTATATAATTTATTGGAGAAAAAAAGGAAGGGGGAAACAGAAAGGGGGTGGGAATAGGGGAGGGGGAGGGAGCTCAAGACCTAAAGTTGTTGAATTCAATATTCAGTCCGGAAGGCTGTAAGGTGCCTAGTCGGAAGATGAGGTGTTGTTCCTCCAGTTTGTGTTGGGCTTCACTGGAACAATGCAGCAAGCCAAGGACAGACATGTGGGCAAGAGAGCAGGGTGGAGTGTTAAAATGGCAAGCGACAGGGAGGTTTGGGTCATTCTTGCGGACAGACCGCAGATGTTCTGCAAAGCGGTCGCCCAGTTTACGTTTGGTCTCTCCAATGTAGAGGAGACCACATTGGGAGCAACGAATGCAGTAGATTAAGTTGGGGGAAATGCAAGTGAAATGCTGCTTCACTTGAAAGGAGTGTTTGGGCCCTTGGACGGTGAGGAGAGAGGAAGTGAAGGGGCAGGTGTTGCATCTTTTGCGTGGGCATGGGGAGGTGCCATAGGAGGGGGTTGAGGAGTAGGGAATGATGGAGGAGTGGACCAGGGTGTCCTGGAGGCAGCGATCCCTACGGAATGCCGATAGGGGGGATGAAGGGAAGATGTGTTTGGTGGAGTTGGCGGAAATGGCGGAGGATGATCCTTTGATTGCGGAGGCTGGTGGGGTGATAAGTGAGGACAAGGGGGACCCTATCATGTTTCTGGGAGGGAGGAGAAGGCGTGAGGGCGGATGCGCGGGAGATGGGCCTACCACGGTTGAGGGCCCTGTCAACGACCGTGGGCGGAAAACCTCGGTTAAGGAAGAAGGAGGACATGTCAGAGGAACTGTTTTTGAAGGTAGCATCATCAGAACAGATGCGACGGAGGCGAAGGAACTGAGAGAATGGGATGGAGTCCTTACAGGAAGCGGGGTGTGAGGAGCTGTAGTCGAGGTAGCTGTGGGAGTCGGTGGGTTTGTAATGGATATTGGTGGACAGTCTATCACCAGAGATTGAGACAGAGAGGTCAAGGAAGGGAAGGGAAGTGTCAGAGATGGACCACGTGAAAATGATGGAGGGGTGGAGATTGGAAGCAAAATTAATACATTTTTCCAAGTCCCGACGAGAGCATGAAGCAGCACCGAAGTAATCATCAATGTACCGGAGAAAGAGTTGTGGAAGGGGGCCGGAGTAGGACTGGAACAAGGAATGTTCCACATACCCCATAAAGAGACCGGCATAGCTGGGGCCCATGCGGGTACCCATAGCCACACCTTTTATTTGGAGGAAGTGAGAGGAGTTGAATGAGAAATTGTTCAGTGTGAGAACAAGTTCAGCCAGACGGAGGAGAGTAGTGGTGGATGGGGATTGTTCGGGCCTCTGTTCGAGGAAGAAGCTAAGGGCCCTCAGACCATCCTGGTGGGGGATGGAGGTGTAGAGGGATTGGACGTCCATGGTGAAGAGGAAGCGGTTGGGGCCAGGGAACTGGAAATTGTTGATGTGACGTAAGGTGTCAGAGGAATCACGGATGTAGGTGGGAAGGGACTGGACAAGGGGAGAGAGAAGGGAGTCAAGATAACGAGAAATGAGTTCTGTGGGGCAGGAGCAAGCTGACACGATCGGTCTACCAGGGCAGTTCTGTTTGTGGATTTTGGATAGGAGATAGAAGCGGGCCGTCCGAGGTTGGGCGACTATCAGGTTGGAATCTGTGGGAGGAAGATCCCCAGAGGAGATGAGGTCAGTGACAGTCCTGGAAACAATGGCTTGATGTTCAGTGGTGGGGTCATGGTCCAGGGAGAGGTAGGAGGAAGTGTCTGCGAGTTGACTCTCAGCCTCCGCGAGGTAGAGGTCAGTGCGCCAGACAACAGCAGCACCACCCTTGTCAGCGGGTTTGATGACAATGTCAGGGTTGGACCTGAGAGAATGGAGTGCAGTAAGTTCAGAGAGAGACAGGTTAGAATGGGTGAGAGGAGCAGAGAAATTGAGACGACTAATGTCGCGCCGACAATTCTCAATGAAAAGATCAAGAGAAGGTAAGAATCCAGAGGGAGGGGTCCAGGTGGAGGGAGAATATTGGAGATGGGTAAAAGGATCCGTTGAACTGGTAGAGGACTCCTGCCCAAAGAAGTGAGCCTGGAGACGAACACGGCGGAAGAAGAGTTCAGCATCATGCCGAGCCCGAAATTCATTGAGGTGAGGGCGTAAGGGTATGAAATTAAGTCCTTTGCTGAGCACTGAACGTTCAGCAACGGAGAGGGGAAGGTCAGGGGGTATAGTGAATACACGGCTGGGGTTGGGATTGGAAGATGGGGTGGGGACGGAGGGACAGGCAGAGATGGAGGGTCCTAGATGGGTGTTGGTGTCGATGAGTTGTTGGAGCTAGCGTTCCTTAGCACTTGAGAGAAAGAGAAAAAGTTTCTTGTTGAGGCATCGGATGAGACGAAGAATAAAATGAAACTGGGGGCACGCGCAGCTTTGAAAAAAGGTACGGCGGTGCTGCTGGAGGGAGAGGTCGAGTGTGTTCATATGGCGGCGCATGCCACTGATTGTGGATTTCAGAATGTGACGGGAACAGCAGTCCGAGAAACGTTTTATGTCCCGGAGATACCTGTAATCCTGGGTGGGTTCGAAACATGAGGGGTGGAATTTCAGTTGAAATCCATGTGGGGTAAGTCGGAGATGGAGACAGTCACTGAGAAAGGAGATATGGCTGTGAAAGTGGGTTTTAGTAAACACCTTGTCAAACACCAGGAGGGAAATGGAAAGCAATGAAGGTGAGCAAGGCAAAAGAGAGGTATGGAAATCTTGTCGCAGAAAAGAACAGAACTTCTTCAAGGAGGTAGGCATTTCTTGAAGAGCAGTGGCAGTCAATTAAACACAGAGATTAAAACCAAAAAACTGCAGAAATCCAAAACAAAAGCAGAATTACCTGGAAAAACTCATCAGGCCTGGCAGCATCGGCGGAGAAGAAAAGAGTTGACGTTTCGAGTCCTCATGACCCTTCGACAGAACTCGAGTGAATCCAAGAAAGAGTTGAAATATAGGCTGGTAATTCTGTTTTTGTTTTGGATTTCCAGCATCCGCAGTTTTTTTGTTTTTATCTCTGTGCTTCATTGCTTTCCATTTCCCTCCTGGTGTTTGACAAGGTGTTTACTGAAACCCGCTTTGACAGCCATATCTCCTTTCTCAGTGACTGTCTCCATCTCCGACTTACCCCACGTGGATTTCAACTGAAATTCCACCCCTCATGTTTCGAACCCACCCAGGATTACAGGTATCTCCGGGACATAAAACGTTTCTCGGACTGCTGTTCCTGTCACATTCTGAAATCCACACTCAGTGGCATGCGCCGCTATATGAACACACTCGACCTCTCCCTCCAGCAGCACCGCCGTACCCTTTTTCAAAGCTGCGCGTGCCCCCAGTTTCATTTTATTCTTCGGCTCATCCAACGCCTCAACAAGAAACTTTTTCTCTTTCTCTCAAGTGCTAAGGAACGCAAGCTCCAACAACTCATCGACACTAACACCCATCTAGGACCCTCCACCCCTGCCCGTCTTTCCGTCCCCACACCATCTTCCAATCCCAACCCCAGCCGTGTATTCACTATACCCCCTGACCTTCCCCTCTCCGATGCTGAACGTTCAGTGCTCAGCAAAGGACTTAGTTTCATACCCTTATGCCCTCACCTCAATGAATTTCGGGCTCGGCATGATGCTGAACTCTTCTTCCGCCGTCTTCGTCTCCAGGCTCACTTCTTTGGGCAGGAGTCCTCGCCCAGTTCAACGGATCCTTTTACCCATCTCCAATATTCTCCCTCCACCTGGACCCCTCCCTCTGGATTCTTACCTTCTCTTGATCTTTTCATTGAGAACTGTCGGCGCGACATTAGTCGTCTCAATTTCTCTGCTCCTCTCACCCATTCTAACTTGTCACTCTCTGAACTTACTGCACTCCATTCTCTCAGGTCCAACCCTGACATTGTCATCAAACTCGCTGACAAGGGTGGTGCTGTTGTTGTCTGGCGCACTGACCTCTACCTCGCGGAGGCTGAGCTTCAACTCGCAGACACTTCCTCCTACCTCTCCCTGGACCATGACCCCACCACTGAACATCAAGCCATTGTTTCCAGGACTGTCACTGACCTCATCTCCTCTTGGGATCTTCCTCCCACAGATTCCAACCTGATAGTCGCCCAACCTCGGACGGCCCGCTTCTATCTCCTATCCAAAATCCACAAACAGAACTGCCCCGGTAGACCGATCGTGTCAGCTTGCTCCTGCCCCACAGAACTCATTTCTCGTTATCTTGACTCCCTTCTCTCTCCCCTTGTCCAGTCCCTTCCCACCTACATCCGTGATTCCTCTGACACCTTACGTCACATCAACAATTTCCAGTTCCCTAGACCCAACCGCTTCCTCCTCACCATGGACGTCCAATCCCTCTACACCTCCATCCCCCACCAGGATGGTCTGAGGGCCCTTAGCTTCTTCCTCGAACAGAGGCCCGAACAATCCCCATCCACCACTACTCTCCTCCGTCTGGCTGAACTTGTTCTCACACTGAACAATTTCTCCTTCAACTCCTCTCACTTCCTCCAAATAAAAGGTGTGGCTATGGGTACCCGCATGGGCCCCAGCTATGCCTGTCTCTTTATGGGGTATGTGGAACATTCCTTGTTCCAGTCCTACTCCGGCCCCCTTCCACAACTCTTTCTCCGGTACATCGATGATTACTTCGGTGCTGCTTCATGCTCTCGTCGGGACTTGGAAAAATGTATTAATTTTGCTTCCAATCTCCACCCCTCCATCATTTTCACGTGGTCCATCTCTGACACTTCCCTTCCCTTCCTTGACCTCTCTGTCTCAATCTCTGGTGATAGACTGTCCACCAATATCCATTAGAAACCCACCGACTCCCACAGCTACCTCGACTACAGCTCCTCACACCCCACTTCCTGTAAGGACTCCATCCCATTCTCTCAGTTCCTTCACCTCCGTCGCATCTGTTCCGATGATGCTACCTTCAAAAACAGTTCCTCTGACATGTCCTCCTTCTTCCTTAACCGAGGTTTTCCACCCACGGTCGTTGACAGGGCCCTCAGCCGTGGTAGGCCCATCTCCCAAACATCCACCCTCACGCCTTCTCCTCCCTCCCAGAAACATGATAGGGTCCCCCTTGTCCTCACTTATCACCCCACCAGCCTCTGCAATCAAAGGATCATCCTCCGCCATTTCCACCAACTCCAGCATGATGCCACCACCAAACACATCTTCCCTTCACCCCCCCTTTCGGCATTCCGTAGGGATCGCTCCCTCCGGGACACCCTGGTCCACTCCTCCATCACCCCCTGCTCCTCAACCCCCTCCTATGGCACCATGCCATGCCCACGCAAAAGATGCAACACCTGCCCCTTCACTTCCTCTCTCCTCCCCGTCCAAGGGCCCAAACACTCCTTTCAAGTGAAGCAGCATTTCACTTGCATTTCCCCCAACTTAATCTACTGCATTCGTTGCTCCCAATGTGGTCTCCTCTACATTGGAGAGACCAAACGTAAACTGGGCGACCGCTTTGCAGAACATCTGCGGTCTGTCCGCAAGAATGACCCAAACCTCCCTGTCGCTTGCCATTTTAACACTCCACCCTGCTCTCTTGCCCACATGTCTGTCCTTGGCTTGCTGCATTGTTCCAGTGAAGCCCAACACAAACTGGAGGAACGACACCTCATCTTCCGACTAGGCACTTTACAGCCTTCCGGACTGAATATTGAATTCAACAACTTTAGGTCTTGAGCTCCCTCCCCCATCCCCACCCCCTTTCTGTTTCCCCCTTCCTTTTTTTTTGCAATAAGTTATATAGATTTTTCTTTTCCCACCTATTTCCATTATTTTTAAATATTTTAAAATCTTTTATGCTCTCCCCACCCCCACTAGAGCTATACCTTGAGTGCCCTACCATCCATTCTTAATTAGCACATTTGTTTAGATAATATCACCAACTTTAACACCTATGTGTTCTTTTGTTCTATTGTTGTTGACATCTTTTGATGATCTGCTTCTATCACTGCTTGTTTGTCCCTACAACCAAACCAACCCCTTCCACTTCTCTCTCTCTCTCTCTCTCTCTCCACCCCCCCCCCCCCACCACACACCTTAAACCAGCTTATATTTCAACTCTTTCTTGGACTCGAACTCAAGTTCTGTCGAAGGGTCATGAGGACTCGAAACATCAACTCTTTTCTTCTCCGCCGATGCTGCCAGACCTGCTGAGTTTTTCCAGGTAATTCTGTTTTTGTTTTGGATTTTCAGCATCTGCAATTTTTTTGTTTTTATCTCAGTGATGGTTCTGTGTTCATCATCAGACTTTTAATTCCAGATTTTTATTGGATTCAAATTTCACCATCTGCTGTGGTAGGCTTCAAACCTGGGTCCCCAGAGCATTACTCTGAGTCTCTGGAACACTAACACCAATGATAATACCACAATGCCACCACCTCCCTACTAAGGTAGGAGTAGGGTCAACTAGAGACCAAAAGGTAGCCTGTGTGTGGAGGTGGAAGGCGTGGCATGGCTCTTAATGAATAATTTGCATCTGTCTTCATGAAAGAGGGGTTAATGCAGACCTTGTAGTTAAGAAGGAGGTAAGGGGTTTAGCACCCTAGAAAGGCCTGGATGTCATGTATCCCAGGCTGTTAAAAGAAACAAGGGAAGGAATAGCAGAGGCTCTGACCATCATTTTCTGATTCTCCCTGGCTACATGCATGGTGCTAGAGGACAGTTAATGATGTACCATTGTTTCCAAAGGGAGAAAGCAATAGCCCAAGTAGCCTAACCTCGGTGGTGGGAAAATTGTCGGAAAAAGTTCAGAGGGGCAATATTGCTTATCATTTTGAAAGGCATAGATTAATCAAAGACAGTCAGTATGAATTTGTTACGGGAATGTCACATCTGAACTTTTTGAGGGGATCACAAGGAGGATTGAAGAGGGCAGCACATTTGATGTCTTCTATGTGGATTTAACAAGGCTTTTAACAAGGTCTCACATGTCAGACTGGTCAGAAGAATATAAGTCCATGGGACCCAAGGGTAAGTGACAAGCTAGATCCAAAATTGGCTCAGTGGCAGAAAGAAAAGGGTCATGGTCAACAGGTGTTTTTGTGACTGGAAGGCTGATTCCAGTGAGGTTCCACAGGGCTCAGTATTGGTACCATACTCTTCATGGTACATATCAATGATTTTGATTTGAATGTAGAAGATATGTTTCAGAGTTTGGTAGATGATACGAAAATTGGCCATGTGGTTTGATATTTAAGAATTAAGCTGTATACTGCAGGGAGATAGCAATGGATTGGTTGTGGGGGGCAGGGAGCAGAAAAGTGGCAAACTGAATTCAATCCAGAGAATTGTGAGGTGATGCATTTGGGGAAGGTAAACAAGGCGAGGGAATACACAATAAATGGTAGGATATGGAGAAATGTAGAAGAACAGAGGGACTTGGAGTGCATGTCCTCAGATCCCTGAATTAGCAGGACAGATGGATAAGGTGGTAAAGAAGGCACAGGAGATACATGCCATTATAACCTGAGGAAAAGAATATAAGAATATGCTGGAACTGGATAAAACACTAGTTAGATCGCAGCTAGAGTACATCATACAGTTCTGGTCACTGCATTGTAGGAAGGATATGATCACACTAGAGAGGGCACAGAGAGATTTTAAGAGGATGTTGCCAGGAATGGAGAATTTGAGCTGTGACAAAAAGTTGGATAGGCTGGGGTTAATTTCTGTGGAACAAAGGAGGCTATGGGGAGATTTAATTAAGGTGTATAAAATTATGATGGTGTGGATGGAGTGGATAAGAGGGGCTTGTTTCCATTAGCAGTGAGGTCAGTAACCAGGAGGCATAGATTTAAAGTAATTGGCAGATGGATTACGGGGAGGTTGAGGAGTAATTTTTTTCACTCAGAGGGAGGTGGGGGTCTGGAACTTGCAGCCTGAAAGGGAGGTAGAGAGAGAAATCTTCATGACATTTAAAAAAAACACTTGGATATGCACTTGTGGTGTCATTAAGGTTATGGACAAAGAGCTGGAAAATGGGATTAGGCTGGATGACATGCTGGCACAGACATGATGGGCTAAATGGCTTCCTTCTGTGCCGTGTATCTATTATTCCTGTAATATGCACTGGTAATTTCCTTGTTTTTTTTCATGATCAACAGCCTAGAAGCTTAGTGTAACCCTGATTTACTCATAGTATCTGAGGGCCCACCAGTCCTACTCAGATATGACAGCTGCCAATCTTTTTTTCTCTTTATTCTTTTATGGGCTGTGGGCATCACTGGTAAGGTCAGCATTTTTTTCCCATCCCTAATTGGCCTAGCAAGCCACCCTAACTGGGTGACTTGCTGGGCCATTTCAGAGGGCAGTTAAGAGTCAACGACATTGCTTTGGATCTGGGGTCACATGTAGGCCAGAACAGGTAAGAATGGCAGATTTCCTTCCCTAAAGGACATTGTGAGCCAGATGGGTCTATGACAATCAGTGATAGTTTCACAGTCACCATTACTGAGACTAGTTTATATTGCAGACTTATTAAATGAATTTAAATTCCACCAGCTGCCATGGTGGGACTTGAGTCCATGTCCTCAGAGCATTAGCCTGGATCTCTGGATTACTAGTCCAGTGACAGGAGCACCCGTGAGGAAATTCACAGTGATAATCTACAATTAATTTAAGGAAAGTAATTCCAAGGCTCTATCACTATGACTGATAAGAATGGGACCATTAAGGACAGGATAATACTACAGGTCTGATATAGAGAAGTATTAAATAGCTATTTTAATTCAGTATTTACCAGGGAGGTAGAATAAGTAGACATGACGTTGAATGAAATGAGAAATGAAATAAATGCATTTAAAATAAAAACGGGATGTATTGAATAAACTAAACAAACTCAGGGATGATAAATTCCCTGGTCTGGATGGACTGCATCAACACATTTTTAAAGAATCTAGGGAAGAGATAGCAGAGGCATTACTACACATATTCAATAATTTGTTAGAAAAAGGTGTAGTGCCGAAGAACTAATGGATAGCCAATGTCATTCCTGTTGATGCTGTTGAAGGAGCCTTGGTGAGTTGCTGCAGCGTATCTTGTAGATGGTACACACTGCTGTTACATTGTGTCAGTGGTGGAGGGAGTGAATGTTGAAGGTGGTGGATGGGGTGCCAATTAAGTAGTCTGCTTTGTCTGGGATGATGTTGAGCTTCTTGGAGTTACACTCATTCAGGCAAATGGAGAGTATTCCATCACATTCATTTTCCATCCATCAGCAACTCACCTAGGCTCCTTAGACAGCACCTTCCAAACCCAAGACTGCTACCATCTAGAAGGACAAGGGCAACAGATAGATGGGAACATCAATGCCTGGAAGTTCCCCTCCAAGCCACTCACCATCCTGACTTGGAACTGTATCGCTGTTCCATCACTGTCGCTGGTTCAAAATCCTGGAACTCCCTCCCTAACAGCATTATGGGTGTACCTACACCACATGGACTGCAGAGGTTCAAGAAGGCGGCTCACCACCACTTTCTCAAGGGCAACTAGGGATGTAAAGTAAAAATGCTGGCTTAGCGCATCCCATGAACGAATAAAAAAAATCACACTCCTGACTTGTGCCTTGTAAATGATGCATAGGCTTTGGGGAGTCAGGGGGTGAGTTACTCTTTGCAGAATTCCCAGCCTCTGATCTGCTCTTGTTTATGTGGCTAGTCCAGTTCAGTTTCTGGTCAATGGTAATCCCCAGGATGTTGATAGTGGGGGATTCATGATGAAAATGACACGGAATGTGAAGGTGAGATTGTTGGATTCTCTCTTGTTGGAGCTGGTCATTATCTGGTACTTGTGTGGTGTGAATGTTTCTTGCCACTTGTCAGCCCAAGCCTGGATATTGTCCAGGCAGGGATTCACCTCTGACACTTGAGCTCTAACTGACTTTGAATGTGGTCGCAGTTGTGTAAACAGAGGGGTGAATATTTATGAATGGAGGAAATATTTGTGAATGGAGAGAAATACCCTTGAATCATACATAGGATGGTGCAGCACAGGAGACCATTCAGCCCATCACATCTTTGCTGACTTTTTCAAAGAGCAGTCCAGTTAGTCCCACAACCCTTCTCTTTCCCTATATTCCTGCAATTTTTTTCTTCTTCAAGTATTTATCCAACTCATTTTTGAAAGTCCCTGTTGATCCTGTATCTACTTCTGTACCAGGCAGGATATTTCAGATCCTAACCATTCATTGTGTGGAAAGGATTTTCCTCATGCCATCTCCGGCTGCCTTGCCAATTATCTTAAATCTCTGACCTCTGGCTATTATTTCAGCCACTGGAAACAGTTTCTCAATATTTACTCCATCTAAGTCCTTCATAATTTTAAATGCCTCTGTCAGATTTCCTGTTAGCCTTCTCTCCTACGGGAGAAACATCCCAGCTTCTCCAATCTCTGTTATCTCTCATCCCTGGAACTAATCTAGTGAATCTCTTCTGTACCCATTCCAGAGCCTTCACGTCCTTCCTAAACTGTGGTGCCCAGAATTGAACACAATACTCAGCTGAGGCAGAGGTAGTGCTTCATATAGCTTTAGCTTAACTTCCTGTCTTTTATACTGTATGTCTATTAATAAAGCCCAGGAGTCCATAATGCTTTATTAACTAATAACACCTTGGGCTCTCCTCCCACCTAAAAAAATTGTACACATTCATAACCTCTGTTTATTACACCCTTTTAAATTTATACCATTTTGTTCTGAATGAGGGGCAAAGGTATCTGTTGATTGGGGGGGTGTGTGGTATATCTGTGAATGAGGAACTATCTGTGAATGGGTGGGGAAGTATCTGTGAATCTCCTACCAATAAGATAAATAGTGGCGTATTACTGTATATGGATTAGAAAGAATCAGCCTAGGAACAGAACTTTAGGTCTAGTGTAGTGTCCGTGCATCCTGTGATATTGAGCTGTTCCATGCAGTAATTCTGCCAACGTAAAAACGCATCAATTTTCAGCTTTTTGGAAGTCTCTCGGTGGATTCTGAAACTGGGTGAAATTATCGTTCATTAGTTTGCACCACATATGTGGCAATTCCAGTTAAAAGATCAACTGCAAATTTGCACACACATCAAAGAATGGAACTGCTTCAGGGCGTGGGTCATAAAGGAATTGAAGAATTTGAAAAGAATTCTGAAACATGTTTTCTCATGCACTGTGTACAGTGGTGATTATACTCTCTATATGTTTGTACTGTTTTTGACAAAATTGAAAAATATTTAGCATTTATCACACTCGATGACTCACTCCCTTGTTGCTATGGAGACAGGGCTTCATAATAAGCTGCTCAATTCCAAATTGAATCCTCTCTGGATGATTGACAGGTGTAGGGTACATATCAAGTCGTGTCTGCTAGAAAAAAGGACCCAGGTTTATTCCCAGTGCAGGCCCATCACCTGGCAGGGGCCTTGAGCCTCAATGTAAGGTAGGTCCCAGGAGTAAGATATTCTCGCAGCTAACTCAAAGGCACTCTTCCCACATCACCCAATGCCCCCTCCCCACACCCTTCAGCCCATACATAATCTCCACTCACCACCCTTCCCCCAACCCCATTCCACTAATATTCTTCTCCCTTGCCCTACACTGTGCAGTTGGTACCTTCACATGTACAATGGGTGATGGTGTGCTATTTGACCAGATGAAGCATCACACCTGAACCCAAACCCGATAACCGAGCAGCCACATTATCCAACAGGGGTCACTGAATGGCGATCAGCTGTGTTAGCCACCCTGATTTTCCCCTGCCTGGTGTGGTCCAGCGATGATTTCTTCTTCTTCAGTTCTCCGCCCGAAGGCAGGTCTGACCCACAGTGCCACGGCTTCCACCACAGGTAGGCAAGTCCTGAATCCACCTGCAGTTGGAACAAAGGGAACAAAGCCTGTATCGCTGGCACCAATCTGACCCATACTAGCCATCCAGCCAATGGACCACCCCTCCCACCCCGCCCATAAGGACTCCTAGTTGCTGTGACAACATACACTTATACATGCATGCTGTAGTCCAGAGCTATGGTAGAGGCTCTAATTTTCTTTCCATCACATGGCTGACCAGAAATCTCTCCCACTCTACCACCTGCGGTTGATGTGTGTTGGAAGGATTTGCAGGTTGATAATCAACCTGTTTAGCCACATTTTGAACGTACCTTCTATGGATATCAAGTCCTGGAGTGGGACTTGAACCCAGAGCTTCTAGCTCAGAGGCAGGATACTAAACGCTGCACCACATGACCTCTTTGGTCCGGTAAAAATGAAGCAGATGAACAGGGGCACAGGAACTGGAGTAGGACATTTGGCCCCTCGAGCCTATTTTGACATTGAATTTGACCACAACTGACCTGCTCCTGAGTGCCATTTACTTGCCTAAGCACCGTGTCCCTTGATATCCTACCTAACCCTAACCAAAATTAGCCTTGAAAGTTCCAATTGACCCCCATCCATAATAGCTTTTTGGGGAAAAGAGTTCCAGATTTCCACTTGCTTCCTGGTATCACTCCTGACTGGTCTGGCTCTAATTTTAAGGACCGGTCCCCTTGTTTGGGCCTGTCTAACCAGAGGAAATAGTTTCACTCAGTCTGCCCTATTAATTCCTTTAATCATTTTACACACCTCTTAATCAGCCCTTAATCTTCTACGCTCAAGGGGATAGAAGCTAGCTTTATGCAACCCTGTCTCATAATTTAACCCTTTTAGCCCCAGTATTTTTCTGGTGAGTTTGTGTTGCATCTCCTCCCAGGTCAGTATGTCCTTTTGAGGTGCAGTGCCCAGAGCTGAATGTAGTTGCTCCTGATGAGGTCTGACCAAGGCTCTGCACAACAGAAGTATCATAAAATGTGGCAGACATAGAGCTACACTTATATAGCGCCTCTCACAATCTCAGGACATTCTAATTTTTTTTACAGCCTATAGTACCTGTGCAGTATCACATCAGTTTTTTTTCTATTCATTCAAGGAATGAGGGCTTCGCTGGCTGAACCAGCATTTATTGCCCATCCCTAGTTGCCCTTGAGAAGGTGGTGGCAAGCTGCCTTCTTGAACCACTGCAGTAGTCCATGTGGTGTAGGTACACCCACAGTGTTGTTAGGAACATTGTGATGATCCTACATTGTGATGTGGGAAACGCAGCAGCCAACTTGTGTAGAGGGATTTTGCACAGACAGCAATGTGATAGTAACCCAGATAATCCATTATAGATGTTAGCTGAAGAATAAATATCAGCCAGACCACTGAGGAGAACCGCCCCTCCTCCTGCCCCACCACAGCAACCCCCCACCCCTCCACTCTTCTTATGAGTACTGTCATGGGATATCCTACTGTCTGAGTAATGCACTGGAGTGTTTGCTTGAAATATAGACGCAAATCTCAGGAGGGGATTTGTTTGAAAGGTGAAAATGCTGCCACTTAGCCATAGCTGCGTATAGTGCAATGTCCTTTTCAAGCTTTAAGCTTGGTTTGAGGAAACCTGGTCTTGAAGCAGCCTAACCAGTAAACAACTTTCACAATCAAGTTACTATCATGGTAAACAGGAAACACTTTAAATCACAAAAATTTCTCTGGTATCTGCAAATCTCTTTTATCCAGTTTTTTTTTCTGTAAATTCAACAAATGGGCTTTGGCATGAATTTAAAAAGGATTATAGAATCCTACAGCACAGAAGGAGGCCATTCAGCCCATTATGTCTGTGCCTGCTAATTGAAAGAGTTATCCAGTCAGTCCTACTCACCAGTTTTTTCCCCCACAGCTCTGCATTTTCTTCCTTTTCAAGTTTCTATCCAATTCTCTTTTGATAGTGACAATCAAATCTGCTTCTGGCTCTCAGGCAGTGCATTCCAGATCAGAATGCATTTCCTGCTTGGTCTTTTAACAATCATCTTAAGTCTGCATCCTTAACTCTTCTGCCAGTTTCTCCTGTATACTCATGTCAAAACTCTTAATAATTTTGAACACATCTATCAAATTCCCCATTTAAACTGCTGTGCTCCAAGGAGAACATTTCCAGCTTCTCCAGTCTCTTCACATAACTGAAGTCTCTCATCTCTGCTGCTATTCCAGTAAATCTCCTCCACACCTTCTCCAAGACCCTGACACCCTTTCAAAGGTATGGTGCCCCAGCATTGTGCACAATACTCTGTAAACATGTCAGGTCCAGTCAGTTCACACAACCTTGTTACTCTGCGGTTGGGTATGGGCTCTGCAGGCCTGGGCCACACTGTGTGTCTAAGGGGAAAAGAAATGAACAAGTCCTAGATTGGCTCAGATATATTGCATTGGTCAATCTGCCATTGTCAAGACACAGGGCAATCGCCAGGGAAATAGGGTTAGAGGGCAGCAGATAATTGGACCCATTCAACCCCCTTTTTAGAGTCATGCATTCTGTTCTTATTTTGATATTCCTGTTATAAATTCCTATGTCTACATTTATAATGGCACTGCCCATGTAAATGTGTTGTGCTTTGTGCTGTAATTATACCCTTCTGCTAATGGTGGCACTGGTTTCCATTGTGAATGTAAAATTTATCATGGGAAGCTGATAGAGAACTTGCAGAAAGATTTTAAACACATTATAGATATGACACATGCTGTTCTGATCTATATAGTGATCTAATATCCATCATTCTTAGCAAAACCTAATGTCTAAGTTAAAATCTTGTTGCTTTCATTATTTAAGCAGCAATTAACAGCTTGAACAAATCCCAGCTTAACAGAATGGAGGATAACTACAGGCATTACAAGCCCATAATCTAACTGAAGAATTCGCCTTGTAACCAAGTCTTGATGCAAAGCTTCCATGGGGTATATTTATTAATTGGCATAGACTCTTTATTATGGCACAGAAGGAGGCCATTCAACCAATTAAGTTCATGCTGGCTCTCTATAGAGCAATCCAGTCAGTCCCAATCCCCGCTCTATCTCTGTAGTCCTGCAAGTTTATATCCCTCAAGTGCCTGTCCAATTTCATTTTGAAATCATTGATTGTCTCTGCTTCCACCACCCTCGTAGGCCGCGAGTTCCAGGTCATTACCACTCACTGTGTATAAAAGCTCTTCTTCACATTCCGCCCAGCATCTCTTGCCCAAAATCTTAAATCTGTGTCTGTTCAAGAGGGATTTCTAGGATTTTGACCCAGTGACAGTGAAGGAATGGCGATATATTTCCAAATCAGGATGGAGAGTGGTTTGGAGAGGAACTTCCAGGTGCTGGTGTCCCCATATAGCTAAACCCTTGTCCTTCTAGGTGGTAGCGGTCTCAAGTTTGAAAGAAGTCTTAGCAAGTTCTGAGTTCAATCCCACCATGTAGACAATACACGCTGCCATCACCGTACACTGACAAAAGTTTAGGCTACTGGATGGGCCAACAGTTAAGCAGATTGCTTTTTCCTGGATGGTGTCGAGCTCCTTGAGTGTTGTTGCAGCTTCACTCATCCAGATAAGTGGGGAGTACCATAGATGTCAGCATATAAGTCGACCTGAAACCTCCAAAAATCGCTCCAATAGCAGGGGTCGGCCTATACACTGGGTAGCCTTATACGCTGCAATCTACAGTATTCTATTACAGTCCTGACATGAGTTCTCCTGCTCTGTGTGACTCAGTATCACGAGCGGATTGTCCACTGCTAGCAGGGAAATACAACAGACCATTTGCATTACATATGACTATCCCTTATCTGACATACACTTGGAGCTGACTGCCAGTAATTATTACCTTTAGATAAATGATAGTAAAATATTTATTGCCTGACTTTCATTTTACTTCAAAATGTTCGAATTTGCTGCTCTGTGAATTGATGGGAAAAATAAGGCTGTACCAGTGTAGCAGGGTGTGGTGGGAAGGTAAGGAATTTACAGATTCAGAGGGGAACAGGATATGAAAAAGGGGAGTTTATAGATGGGATTGAGGTGAGACAAAGGGGAATTTGTAAGTCAGGATAAGATTTTTTTTACGTGGGGGGCAAAGAACTAGAGAGAATCAAAAAGGATCGGATGCGAGGAGATTGGGACAGAGTATGGGCAGTGGAGTTTAGATTATGTAGGGTAGGCCTCAGGACCAGTGAATGGCACTGGAGAAGTTGGATTGGGAAGTAAACACCAAAACAGCTGCTGGCTGTGGGGTCAGGGCTAGGTGAATGGTACTGCAGAAAGGGAAGCGAATGCCCTTGGATAGGTTATGAGTTCAAAGCTCAAATGTGGGATTGAAGGGGAGTGGAAGTGGTCAGTTAGTGGTGACGTTAATGACTAGTAACGCAAGCAGATCACCAGCACCTTCTCAAGGGCAATTAGGGATGGGCAACAACTGCTGGCCCAGCCAGTGACACCCACATCCCATGAACAATTAAAAATGGAAGAACATGAGTTCAGGTCCCACCATGATAGTTTAAGAATTTGATTTCCCATAAATAAATTTCAGAGTGAAAATCTGCGGTGGAATCATCCCAGATTTGCACTAAGTGCGGTACTGGATGGGGAAAATGATGTTTTACCCACTAGCCACAATGGCGGCTTCTCACGCTGTATTGACCGAAACCCATCGCATTAATTATGCATTCGCGGGAAACATGTTGTTTCAATGGCGGGAGGGCTCTCATTCGTCTGCCCGCCTTCATCTCACCGCTTCTTCACGCCGGGCACCATATTTAAAGTGCAGCTGCATGCGCACCTCTCAGTGTTTCCAACCCAGGACTGCTGCACAGGAGACAGGATGGCCTCGAAAGGCAAAAAGACTGCAGACCCCTGGTTTAGTGACGCATCCCTTGAGCATCTTTTGGATGCAGTGGAGGCCCTCCATGATGTCCTCTACCCCTGCTCTGTCCGCAGGAGGGGCAGCGGCATCACCATTCCAGCATGGGAGGTGGTGGCAGTGGTGGTCAGTGCCAACACCCTGCAAAAGAGGTCAGCCAGCCAGTATCGCAGGAGGATGAACGGTGTCCTCTGTTCTGCCAGCGTAAATCACTCTTCTCATCACTCTCAACTCACACACTCACAAACCCATCACACATCCACAGGTCCCTCACTCACTGTGGGTCCAAGGGACATCACCATTCACTCCCTCACATACATCGTCATTGTCCTCATCCCGTCCATGGGACCACTCACCACCCACACATGCCAGGCATACTTATCATCTGGCCTGGCAGGCGTCCTGCTTACATTGTCTCTATCTCTATTCATGCAGGACAAGCTGGCACACAATAAGAGGGAGAGGTCGCAGATATTAGAAGAATGCCTGAAATCAAGGTCCTCACGGAATTTGAAAACAGAGCCATCCAGCTGGCCGTTGAGGATCTGGACCGGTCCTGTGCTGACAGTAAAATCAGTGCTGCTCTACCAAGTGAGGATCCAGCAGTGCAACATCCATCAGACAACCATGCTGTGAGTGAGTGCCCCTGTTCTGCAGTCCCCTGCAATGCACTAATTACCTCTCCTTGCTTCTGCAGGCATATCTGGGAAACAGCCAAAGGAGCCCATGATCCAGGGCCTCCAACCAAGCCCCAAAGAAACAACTGAAGTGGAATCTGGAGGCACCCTCCCTGAAGTCACGTCACAGCGCTCACCCACTCCCTCCATCAGCACAGAGACACACACCTTGGTGGGACCTAGCTTTAGAATAGCCTCAGGATCACAATCTGGTGAGCACATTGCACTTTCTGATCCACATCAGGCGGTGGCAGGGACTTCCCAGGTGTCCGGCACTCGGAGGACTGCTGGAGGCCAGAAGTCTGCTGAGTCCAAGTCAGATGAAGAGCATCTGGACTCGGTCGCACTGCAGTTGCTGGAGCCACAAAGGCAAGCTCGGGAAGATCAGGAAGGGAAGTTGCTGCACTCCTTAGATTGGAAGGCTATCCTTAGATAGAGGAGTCTGTCCATCTTCAGTCTGAGGTGCTAGCGTGGGCATGCCGATGCACCAAGGTCCACACTGATATGATGGCAGCAGCCTTGGAGACCTTGATCCAGGACGTCGCTCCTGTACTTTGTGGGCTGAACTCCATCGCTGATGCCATAGTTGGGCTCCAATAGTGTGTACGGGAGAGGGGTGAGGGGCAGCTTGATCTCACTCCAGCTACCCCTTCTCAAAGAGTCAGCCAGAGGCCCTTGGGCACCCATAGTGGGGAGGATCAGCAGGGGCAGACCCCGAAGCCATCCATCCAGGTGACTCCAGGAGTGTCCAGCCTATCCAGATCCCCTCTTCCTGTGAACCGACAGCTCCAGCTCCACAGGTCGAGGTAGGTGCCACTCCCACACAGCAGGACAACAAAAGCAGACCAGGGCCCTCCACGTTTCGGCCTTCCACAGGATGCCCATCAAGGTCATCACAGACAGGCTGTAGCAGTCAGCAGGCTGCCTCTACCTCCACTGTGGATGTTCAGGGAGCAACAAGGCATATTGGCAGGGTTGGGAAGGTTAAGAAGATGTAAGTCTCTTTGAGTCAAAACAAATGAACTAAATTAACAAAATTAGGGACAAATTAAAAAACAGCCCCTTAAAAGGAAACTGCAAAAACAAAAAACAAAATTTAAAGGAAACTTACAAACATTAAAACAAAATGTGATTAAGGGGGTTGATAAAACACTGTAGTGCCCACCGAGCATGGAAGGCCTCGACAGTGCCAGCGGATACCGCGTGTTCTCTCTCCAGGGACAACCGGCCGCGAACATAACCGCAGAAGACAGGCAGACAGTTGGACCAGACAATCCCCTCGATCGCCCGTTGCCTGGACCTGTTAATTGCCAACTTGGCCAGGCCCAGGAGCAGGTTCATGAGGAGGGTTAAGAAGATGTAACTGTTTTGAGCTAAATTAACAAAATCAGGGACAAAGTAAAAGGAAGTCCCTTAAAGAGAAACTGCAAAAACAAAAGACAAAATTCAAAGGAAACTTACAAACATCAAACTAAAATGTGATCAAAAGCATCTATAAAACACCCCAGTCTCCACAGTGCCCACCGAGCACGGAAGGCCTCAACGGTGCTGGCAGACACCGCATGCTCCCTCTCCAGGGACACCCGGCTGTGAACATAGGTGTGAAAGAGGGGTAGACAGTTAGGTTGAACGACCCCCTCGATCGCCTGCTGCCAGGACCTGTTAATGGCCAACTTGGCCAGGCCCAGGAGGAGGTTCACCAGAAGGGTTAAGAACATGTAACTCTTTTAGAGTTAAAACAATTAAACTAAATTAACAAAATGAAAGACAAATCAAGCACAGCCCCTAATTCAGGTCAGCTGTAAAACTAAGGACAAAGTTAAAAGGAAACTTACAAACTTTAAACCAAAATGTGATTAAGGGGGTCACTAAAATACCCCAGTCCCCGCGGTGCCCACCGAGCATGGAAGGCCTCAAGAGTGCCAGCAGACACCACGTGCTCCCTCTCCAGGGACACCCGGCCGTGAACGTAGCCGCGGAGGAGGGACGAACAATCAAGCGGGACTCCCCCGTCAATCGCCCGCTGCCTGGACCTGTTAATGGCCAACTTGGCCAGGCCCAGGAGCAGGTTCACGAGGAGGGTTAAGAACATGTAACTCTTATTGAGTTAAAACAATTAAGCCAAATTAACAAAATTGGGATAAATCAGGCACAGCCCCTAATTCAGGTCAGCTGTAAAACCAAGAGCAAAGTTTAAAGGAAACTTACAAACTTTAAACCAAAATGTGATAAAAGGGGTCAATAAAACACCCCAGTCCCCGCGGTGCCCACCGGACACGGAAGGCCTCGAGAGTGCCAGCAGACACCGCATGCTCCCTCTCCAGGGACATCCGGCTGCGAACGTAGCCGCGGAAGAGGGACAAACAATCAAGCGGGACTCCCCCGTCGATCACCCGCTGCCTGGACCTGTTAATGGCCAACTTGGCCAGGCCCAGGAGCAGGTTCATAAGGAGGGTTAAGAACATGTAACTCTCGTTTTAGATGAAGTTACATTGTTTCATAGTTTGCCATTGTGAGATTTGAACTCTTGATCTTGGGGTTACAAACCCAGTACCATAACCACTTGGCTATTTGCACAACCTGGGCACAGCTGTTAATCGCTTGTACTTAATGTTCACTATTGTAAATAAACTCCCAAAAATGTCTCCCTGCCTATGGCTCCTTGTTCTGATGAGCAGTGTCCGTGTCACTCAGATGTGAAACCTTGGTTTCTGCACAAAATAAAAACAGGTGCCTCAGTCCAGGGCCTCTTCCCTGTGCCCTGTGCAGCCTTCAGACCAAAGTGATGATTTGGCCTCACACTCCCTGGACACATCACTAATGCTTGCATCTCGACGGTGCTGGTCATTGCTACCAGAATGTCGTGGGCAGGCGTCACAGAGTTCTCTCATTCTCTCTGTGTGCTCTCTGCACCTTTAAGGTGGGACTGGCCTCCATCTCTTCAGCATCTGTGACCAGAGATGCTGTGCTCCTGAAGGGGTCAGGTGCTGTAGGTGGACAAAGGATCAGATGCATTTGAAGTTTCATGGCTGTGTCTCCATGATATGACCCTGATCACAGAACGCAAGCGAGCTGTCCCCAGCCAGACAGGAGTCAGACATTCTAAGGCTATGTGAATATGGTGTCTCCTCACTGCATGACATCATCCACAAATCTGGTAGCTATGAGAGCCTCCCAAGCACGCCTGTCTTGTCTAGCCAGTGTGAGGGCCTCATCACTGTCATCATTGCCTTCAAGGACCTCCTCACTCTCATCCCCATCTACATGGTCCTCATCAAGGGAGACCTCCAGCTCCTCTATCTCCTCCTCAGCCAGCTCCTCTCCCCATTGCAGTGCCAGGTTGTAAAGGGCACAGCAGATGATGATGATGTGTGAAACCCTCTGCAGACTGTGTTGCAGGGCTCCACCAGACCGGTCCAGGCACCGGAACCTCATCTTCAGCATCCCAATGGTTTGCCCCACCAGGTTGTCATCCACGGGTGTCATCAGCCATGTCCTCTGTGGGTAGCCCTTGACTCCAAGGGGCCAACCCTGCAGCCTCTGTGGACCCTGGAAGACGTCAGTGACCGACTGAGAATGTAGGAGACATGGACACTCCCTGGAAACTGTATGCAGACCCGCAGGATGTGTTTCTGGTGGTTGCACACCAGCTGCACATTCAGCAAGTGGAACACCTTGCTGTTAACATAGTTGACCACTTGTTGCAACAGAGATCTGAGCGCCACATGAGCGCTGTTGATTGTACGCTGCACCTGTGGGAAACCCGAGATCTGGGAAAATCCAATCGCTCTTGCATCCTGGCTGTCTTGGTCCCGGGAGAAATACATAAAGTTGTGTGCCCTTGCGAAAATGGCATCCGTGACCTCATGGTTGCAGTTGTGGGTGGCAGATTGTGAGATCCCTACAAGGAGCCACTGGTGTAAAAATTGAGCGCCACAGTCACTTTCGTGACCACAAGCAGTGGATGCCCTTCCTGTCCCTGTGGTGCCAAATCCTGCAGCAGGTGGCAGATGTGACCGACTGGTTCCCTGAACATGCACAGTCTTTGGTGACTCTGGTTCTCAGTCGTCTGCAGGAATGAAAGGCGGTGTCTATAGACCCTGGGTGTCACGAGGCACCAATCAGCGACGCCTCGCTGTGACTCTTCAGTAACATGTGCGGGAGCCCCAGCCGCCCCTTCTTCCAAAGGGCGCTGCTCCTCCCTCTGTGCAGCCAGGCACCTCCATCACTCTTTTCTTTGTTGTCTTCGCTCTCTGTAAGCCATCAGGCATACAAATAATTCACCAGGCTCCATGCTCCTGATGTACCCCTCCTGCAGGATGAAAGAGAGAGACATGTGGGTTAGCTTGGCTGTTCTAAGAACCTCTCCTGGTTAAGCCTGAAGGCCCCTTAACACATCCTGGAGAGTGCTGGCCATCACTTGGATGGCCAGTGTGTAGTGTGCTGCACGGCTGTCTGAGACCCCACCCACCTCCGTCCCACTCCACCTGACTGATTGGCAGCAGCTTTGCCCATTGGATTACATGCTGTGCTCTCAGCTCAGGCACAGGCATTCTCCTAACCCGCACTGCAATACTGCACTGTTGGTTTGAACCATGGGGTGGACTGGTCCAAACCGTGATGATGACATTGCAAGGGGCTGTGAGCGACTCCAGCACTGACTGCTCTATGGCCAGCTTTAGTGAAGAGATTGTACAACGTGCCTAGTCATCCAACTGATTTGCAGTCCACTAAAATGCTCATTAGTTTTGCAGTCTGTGCCCAAGGGGTGTAAAGCTCTAGAGCACTTGGTGGCACTTTCAGGCCTCTGCGTTCATGAGAAGGCAGATAAGCTAGAGGCCCGACTTCATGCATGTCAATGTGGCTGCATCTGAGCTGTCTCAGCTGTGGAGGAATGGTCACTTTATACAAGGTTTCCCTGATGCATGGCCACTTTCCTCCCCCAACTCTGCACATGCTTATACACTACCTTCAACCACAGGGCAGCCCTTGTCCCCTCTCCAAGTCGCGTCAACCACAGGGAGGCCCTTGCCCCCACCCCCACCCAAGCTGCCTCAACCTTGAAGTGCAACCAGTGACCCTCGTCTGTTTGTAATCTGCTAAAAAGTGGATTTCAGTCCCCATTGTCTAATTTATTCCTGTGTTTCTCCTCTCTAAACAGGTTATATTCCGTGTTCTCTCCCCTCCGCATTCTGTAGAAGACCCGTACAGTATTCAAGCTCAGGAGCTGTTGAAAGTTACCAACATCCGTGTCTGCCTGCTTAAACGTCAGCCGTGCCCCTGCCCGGCCCAAGCCACCAGCCTCAAACCCCAGCGATTTGCGTACTATGGAATCTATGACTTCATTGCGATGGGGAGCTGCTTCTGTAATGGCCATGCTGAGCAGTGTGAGCCGGCTGATGGTTTCAGAGCAGTGAGGGGCAGGTTTCTGACTGTGGTATGTATGCTCACCATTACTCTGCAGAGAGTCTGTACACACCAGGAAATAGCCTGGCACGAGGAGAGGTGTTGTCATGGAAGCAATACGCACCATTTCCGTCCCATTCACAGAACCGCACTAAATCCCTTCATTCATTATCCTGCTGCAGGTTTAAAGAAATAATTTACATTTTATACAACGTGTTTCATGTTCTCAAGACATTTTAAAGTACTTTACAACAAATGAGTTACTTTGACGTAGAATCACAAAATATTTACAGAACAGAAACAGCCCATTCAGTCCATTCACACTGATGTTTATATTCCACATGACTTCCTCTAACTTGATCAACACCCCCTAACCAGGTCAACATATCCTTCTGTTCCTTTCTGCCTCATATCCTTATCCAACTGCCCCTTAAATGGATCAATGCTATTCACATCAATCACTCCACACGGTAGTAGGTTTCTCACCACTGCCTGGGGAAAGAGATTTCATCTGAATTACTTCTTGCATTTATTAGTGACTATTTGATATTTATTCTAGTTCTGGTCTCCCCCGACTAGTGGAAGTGTCTTCTCTATGAGAAGATTTCTCTAGCTCATATCTCTATTTTGGATGCTGAGAGGAAGTTTCCCCTTGTGGGGGGGTGGGGGGGAGGTGGCTAGAACTAGGGGACACAGTTGGAAAATAAGGGATCTCCCATTTAAGACGGAGATGAGGAGAAACTTTTTCTCTGAAAGTCATGAGTCTTTGGAACTCCCTTCCCCAGACAGCGGTGGAGGCAGGGTCAAGATTTTTAAGGCAGAGGTAGATAGATTCTTGACTAACAAGGATGTCAGAGGTTATCGGGGATAGGTGGAATGTGGAGTTGAGGCCACACTCAGATCAGCTTTGATCTTATTGAGTGGCAGAGCAGGCTCGAGGGGTTGAAAGACCTACTCCTGCTCCTAATTTGTATATGTATGTCTGCATTTCACACTTCTAAAGATCTCAATCAGGCCAGCCCCCTCAGATTCTCTTTTCTGGAGGAAAGAGCCCCAGCCTAGCCACTCTTTTCTGAAATCTGTAACCTCTCAGTTCTGGCATCAACCTCGTAAACTAATTGTTATAATATCAGCACTGGGAGCATCCACTTTACACACAGAAAAGACCCACAGACAGGGAAATGAGTGACCTGCTAACCAGCCTGGTGGTGTTCGATGAGGGAGAAATGTTGGCTAGTATTCATCTGCGCATGGTCCTGATAGTACCAACATCCTATCAGCCTCAGTTTAATACCTCCTGTGAAAGACAGCACTTCCAGCAGTGCAGCCCTCCCTCAGCACAGCACTGGGAATGTCAGCACAGATTATAGTAGGAATGATCCTTCCACATGGTAATCAGGCCCTGCTGTATGTATATGTAACTAACTACCCGTACTGAGAAAAACCAGGCCTATTTCACTGCAACTTATTCCCTGAAGCTTTTCAGTTGAAAAAAAAACTCCAGCTTGCAGAAAATAATAATTCAAGCCTCGCATTTCAGTCATTGGGCCTTTTGTTCATTTGTCAATTGATTCTTTTCTGAAAATCCTGCTTCAGCCCCACCCCCATCCCCACTTCACCCCCACCCCCATCCCCACCTCACCCCCACCTCAGCCCAATCCCCACCCCCACCTCAGCCCCAGGCCCATCTCACCCCCACCTCATCCCCATCCCCACTCCCACCTCTTCTAATGGCCACCGGGTCAACACCTGTGTTACTTCGAACCACCTATTGCAGCACATCATTGGTTCATATCTCAGCCAATAGGAAATGTCCCAGGATGAGTGAAATGCCCACACCTTCCTGAGAACTGGAAAGCTGAGGGTGAGGGAGAGATCCCTGCAACCAGAGTTTCACTTTATACTGGGTGACAAAGAGGTCACTGTCTGTTTGATGTGTAGAGTAAAGGGCTCAGGGAACAGGAGCTCCTATCCACATGGAGGTTAGGAAGTGATGGACACAGGAACTGCCTGATTAGCTTTTCCACAAAAAAAGCAACTAACACTGAAAAGAAAAGGCAAAGAGTTTCCCTTACCCTGGATCTCCTGCCTCTCAAAAAATAGTCTCAAAGTGCTTAACAGACAACATGTGGAAATCATTGAAGATTCCACACACAGTGATAATACAATTGATCATTTAGTCCAGTGGTGGGGCTGTTGACTGAAGGGAGAAAAGTTGGCCAGGATCCTGGAAGAACTCCCTACTTATCTTCAAGCAGTACAGCAAGATCATTAAGGTTCACCTAAATCACCAAATCAGGCAGCCTGAATATAATAATGGCGCACACCCTCAGTGCTTCAGGCAGTGCCAGCTGAGGCTGTATACCCCACCAACTCAAACGAGTTGGCACAAGATGAATGCAACCTGAGTTGTCAAGCAACAGCAGTTTAACATCAAGCAGACATTATATACACAGAGCTAACTGGTAGCATTCTTCAAAACTAACAATGAAAGACTTCAACACTGCCTTTCAATTAAATCCAAAATTCAGTTAAATATCTTCAGAACTTTGTGGTGTCGAGGTAGTTTGCTGTACTCCCACTTGTTGGATCAGCATTCATAAACAAAGCAAAAGGCTCACATCTTCTACAGCACCTTCCATGATCTCAGCACCTCCCCAAACTGCGTTGTATTCGTAAGCTGTTGTATTGTAGGAAACGCAGTGGTGAATTTGTGCACGGCAAGATCCCACAAACAGCAATGTGATGAATTAACAGTTAATGTGTTTTGGTGATTTCAGTTGAGGGATCACTATTGGCCAGAATGCTGAGGAAGACTCCCCTGTTTGTGTTTGAAATAGTGCCATGGAATGTATTACATTGACCTGAGAGGGCAGACAGGGCCTCAATTTAACCTGGGCACCTCTGACAACGAAGCATTCACTCAGCATGCACCAAGTCTTAGGGATGATGCTGAACCAATGACTTTGTGACTCAGAGACAAGGAAGCTGCCACTGAGCTACAACTGGCATTGATGCTTAGAATTTCAAAATGGAAACTTTTTTTTCCAATCCCTCTTTGGTCACACTCCTCCCTATATCTAAGCTCCTCCAGCCTCACAACCCTCTGAAACATCTGGCCTCTTGTACATCCCTGATTTTAATTGCCCCACCTTTGGTGGCTGTGCCTTCAGTTGCCTAAGCCCCAAGCTCTGGAATTCCCTTCCTACACCTCTCTACCTCTCTACCACACTTACTCCTTTAAGACGCTCCTCAAAACCTATTCCTTTGACCAAGCTTTTGGTCACCTCTCCTAATGTCTCCTATGTGGCTCAGTGCCTAATTTTGTTTGATAACACTCCTGTGAAATGCTTTGGGAAATTTTCCCACCTTAAAAATGCTATATAAATATAAGTTGTTGTGTAATCAGAATTGATTGCAGATCTATACACCCCCAAAGATCTTGGCCCTTGCCTTAATTATCCCTTGTTTAAAATAAACCCATCAGCAATACATTGAAAAGAGAGCCTGCAGCGATGGTCACGCTGTGATGTGGTGGTGCTTGCTTATCCAGATACATGTAGTCAGGGAGTGAGGACTACATCTTGATCTGGAGTGTTTTTTGTTGATAGGCTCGCCCATTTTTTAGTTCATTCTTGGGATATGGATATCGCTGGCAAGACTCACATTTATTGCCCATCCCTAATTGCCCTTGAGAAGGTGGTGATGAGAACTTCTTGAACTGCTGCAGACTATGTTGTGTAGGTACACCCACAGTGCTGTTAGGGAGGGAGTTCCTGGATTTTGACCCAGTGACAGTGAAGGAATGGTGATATATTCCCAAGTCAGGACGTTGTGTGGCTTGGAGGGGAACTTCCAGATGGTGGTGTTCCCATGCATCTGCTGCCCATGTACTTCTAGGTTGTAGAAGTCATGAGTTTGGAAGGTGCTGTCGAAGGAGTCTTGGTGAGTTGCTGTAGCGCATCTTGTAGATGGTGCACACTGCTGCAAATGTGCGTCGGTGATGGAAGGATTGAATGTTTAATTTGGTGGAGGGGGTGCCAATCAAGTGGACTACTTTGTCCTGGATGGTGTTGAGCTTCTTGAGTGTAGCTGGAGTTGCACTCATCCAGGCAAGTGAGGAATATTCCATCACACTCTTGACTTGTGTCTTGTAGATGGTGGACAGGGTTTGGGGAGTCAGGAGGTGAGTTACTTGCCAAAGAATTCCCAATGTCTGACTTGCTCTTGTACCCACAGTATTTATATGACTGGTCAAGTTCAGTCTCTGGTTAAAGGTAACCCCCAAGGTGCTGATAATGAGTGATTCAGTGATGGTAATGGCATTGAGTGTCAAGAAGAGATGGTTAAATTCTCTCTAGCTGGAGATGGTCATTGCCTGACACTTGTGTGGCACGAACGTTACTTGCCACTTGTCAGTCCAAGCCTATATGTTGCTCATCTCTTTTCCTTGGCCCTGCAAAAGTCTCAGCTTCAGTTCACCAAATGTGGAGCTCACCCTGGCAATCTGGCCAATTGCGCCATTGTACACTGTGCTGTTCTGTGAGGGAATGCTGCTGATCGAGCCGTGTTTGTCCATGACCTTGGTGGTACATCATTGATTGTAACCACAGGGTATGTGACTGGGTCCTTCACTGGCTGTGGAGTGCTTTGGGGCATCCTGAGTTCCCACCAATGAGGTACTTTCATTGTAGGAAATGTGACACCCAATTTGCACACAGCAAGATCCCATGACTAGCAAGTGATAATGAGCAGATAATTTGTTTTTAGTCAGTTGCTTGAGGAATTGAAATTAGCCAGGATACTCGGGAGAACTCATCTTTGAATAAAGCAGTAGTCTCTGTAGAAATGCGTCCATTGTGACCATTGAATAGTGTTCATGGTAATAAGGGAACCCTGGAAGACAGCAGGGAGAATATGTTATCCCCTTTAATAACATTTAGAATTAGGTGGATACACTTTTCCTGTAAACTGTAAGGTATTTAGTCGGTTTACAGGGATTAGCCTCACCACTCTAATATGCAAGAGATCAGATTTTATGTTTGTAGCAAGGCCTGTTGTTTAAGTATTGCTCAAAGCAGGCTGCGAGCCATTTAGAATAAATACAATTATATTTTGGAAGTGCAGAGGAAAAGAAATAATGACACCACAAAATGGTGAACTTAACTCTTTATCACCTGAACTGAAAATCAAAGGGAATTTTAGCTGAGGAAAGTGGTGCCTTGCAGTCAGTGCGATGGTTCATGAAGTGGCAATAACAGGTTAGTAGATCAATGGTAACTGTTCCACACCATGAGTGAGGGGGCTGGTGAACTCTCCCTTCTACTCTGCTTGGGTCCTGATTTATGCCCTGCACGTAAGAGGCGGTCATGGGAGGTTGTGAGCAAAGATTCACAGAGGAGAGAAATCATTCCAGACTGCATTCACCCCCACCCCCACCTGCTAACAGTCAGTTGCTTAGCAACATCAGTAGAGGTCTGAGAGCAGATTACAAAGAAAGATCCTTCATCGCTCATGATTGAATGGGAATATTGGTGGCAGGAATGTTGGGAATGATTTGCTCTCTGGAGAAGTACGGAGGTTGTGACTTGAACATTGAACAAGCCCATTAGGCAGTGATTGAGAGGTTGTGACCCCATTGAGAGGCAGAACTGAATAAAGGGATTAAAACAGGTGTCAGAATACCAACAATCCACTCCTGTATCAACTGACTGCTCCTTTCCCTGAAGCACATTGCTGCTGCCTGGGAATCTTTGATCATTAGTATTGATGGGGACTGGAGTTATACTGATGGCAGTTTGAAGAAGGAATTACAGACTCATCCCAAGGTTATTGAAGGAACCAGCTACACTCACTCTGCGGAGGGATATCACTCACCAAAACACAATAATCGCCCAGTGTTGGGGTCAATTATAGATACAACATTGAGACTGCCATTAGAGGGGGTGCTCTACTGTTACATCATCTTCCATACTGGGCACAGCACCTGCAACAAACATTTACCTGGGGCCCTGCTGAAGTCACCAGCATGCTGATCTTTGTTAATTCATGAGCCTCCGGCTGGAGTCTCATCCATTGCCAAACCAAAGGCTTCAAGTAGGAAATAGTTGGGAAGGGAGTGGAAAACGGAACTGCTCTATTGGAACTACCATCCTACTCCATATCTGCCATGAGGAGAGTTAGAACCATCTGTCCAACCCCATGAATTAAACCCAGGGTCAGTCCTACATTTGCCAAGTCCCATTCCGGAGGTTAGTGGCTTCATCTTCAGAAATACCAGCGATCCAAAAGAACTCAACACAAAGATGCATCAAATCATGGCAGCTTTAGAAGATTAAGGGGTGATCTTATTGAAACCTGCAAGATCCTGAGGGACTTGACAGGGTGGATGTTGAGAGGATGTTTCCCATTATGGGGGAGACTAGACCCAGGGGACACAGTTTAAAAATAAGGGGTCTAAGAAATTTTTTCTCTCAGAGTATTGTGAATCTTTGGAACTGTCTTCCACGGAGAGCAGTGGAGGCAGGGTCAATGAATATTTTTAAGACAGAGGTAGATAGATTCTTGACAAACAAGGGAGTCAAAGGTTATTGGGAGTAGGCGGAATGTAGAGTTGAGGCCACAATTGGATCAGCCATGACCTTACTGAATGGCAGAGCAGGCTAGAGGAGATGAATGACCTACTCTTGTTCCTAATTTGCATGTTTGTATGAAGTTAATAATTAAACCATCAAGGTAGTGAGCATAATAACCAGCACAGAGTGCTGCTTAACCACAGCTCTTAGCATGAAGTGTTTTGTCATCAAAGTTAATGAGGAAGGCAGACAGATAGCAGCAGCAAGCATCAAGTGTTTCATATAGAACTCTTGGTGTTAATAATAAAAGGTTGGTGAATGGATAGTCCTCTTTTTGGGGCAATGTGTTGTTCAGACATTCAGTGTTACCATCTATCTGAACATGCCTCACAATCCTTCACTGTTGCTGCGTCAAGATTTTGGAACTCCCCCTAACAGCACTGTGGGAGTGTCTTCAGCACACAGGCTGCAGCGTTATAAGAAGATGCCTCACTGCCTTCTCAAAATGGGATGGACAATGGATGCCAGCGATATCCATATTTTTAAAATGATTTTCTTTTTAAATCCACCTTGTACACTGGATGATTAAATCTAAAGGAACCGTGATATATAATAATCAAATTTAGTTTGTTAACCCTCTACCTTCATTATTAGTCTGCTATGTTGAAATTAGCAGCAGTAAAGCATAAAAAGAGTAGGAGGCCAGAGTTGGGCCACCACCTTCCTGAGGGCAACTAGCTGCTGCTGCTGCTTGTAGCTCCTCCTGTCAGGAGATCTGCTGTCATAGTAGGTCACACTCGCCTTTCTTGCGCCATCCTCACACATCCACCGAAAGGCAACCACTCTGATGTCCATTATCCAACTACACATAGGTTGGCCCCCCTTTTTGCTGCCTTTCACTTTTCCTCTAGAAGAGATCTCTGTAGCTTTTCAGCTCTGATCAAATGGTGAAAATACTGACATTTTTTTTCACTTTTTAGAGTTCTTTTTGCTCTTGCAATTTCGAGCACCTCTTCATTTGACTTACGGTCTGTATATGGAGATTTTAGCATATTTCTTAGCATCCACATTTCAAAGGCCTCTAATTGCCCCCGCAGATCTTTATTTATTGTCCAGCTTTCTAAGGCAGACAGGGAACGTGGAAAGAATGTGACTACTTATGAGTTTTTTCCTTGTTACAAGCTTGAGTTTTCTTGTTGGTAATTTCATATAGCCAAGGCAATTAGGAATGGACAATAAATGAGATCTTACAAGTGATACCCACATCTCGAGAATCAATAATTTGAAAAGAAAAATATAAAATTAAAGCTTCTGGAAGTAAGGTTAGGGAAAGGAAATATACCTTCTAGGTTGCGATTTAAAACGGAATAGACTGCAGGTCAGTAAAGGTGGTCATGAAGGTGTGGGCAGAATCCTTTGCTTTGCATCTAGAGACACAGTCTACCATGAAGTAATTTTGAACATGTGAGGACCTTAGCTAAGATGGCTATGGATTATTGTTCATACGACTCTTCTTCAGAACTGAAGAGAGGTAGGGATGTGATGAGTTTTATGCTATTGATAAAGGGGGGAGGGGCAGGTGGAACAGAAGAGGTCTGGGATCGGTTAGAGAGCGGGGAGATTAAGTGACAAAGATGTCATGGAATGTGAGGCAAAGGGAGTGATAATGATACTATTAAAGACACAAAGTATTGGTCCAGCATAGGTGTTAATAAAGGTTAGTGCTGTCTGAAAGCAAAAACACAAGACCAAGATACAGACTGACATTTGGGGAAATAATTCAAAATGGAGGAGGGAGTTCATGGTCTGAAGTTGTTGAACTCAATATTGAGTCCAGAAGGCTGTAAAGTGCCTAATTGGAAGATGAGGTGCTATTCTTCAAGTTTGCGTTGGGCTTCACCAGAACATTGCAACAGGCCAAGGACAGAAATGTAGGCATGAGAGCAAGGTGGTAAATTGAAATGGCAAGCGACAAGAAGTTCGGGGTCATGCTTGCAGACTGAAGGAGGTGTTCTGCAAAGCGGCCACCCAGCCTGTGTTTAGTTTCACAACGTAGAGGAGACCACATTGTGAGCAGTGAATATAGTAGACTAAATTGAAAGAAGGACAAGTAAATCACTGCTTCAACTGGCAGGAGTGTTTGAGGACTTAGACAGTGAGGAGGGAGGAGGTAAATGGGCAGGTTGTGTGATTACATTGGAAGGTGCAGTGGGAAAGGAATGAGGTGTTGGGGGTGATAGAGTGGACCAGGATGTCACAGAGGGAACAGTCCCTTCGGAATGCCAACAGGGAGGTGAGGGAAAGTTGTGTTTGGTGGTGGCGTCACGCTGGAGTTGCAGAAATGGCGAGGATGATCCTTTGATGGTGGAGGCAGGTGGTGGGGTGGAAAGTGAGGTCAAGGGGACCCTATCATGGTTCTGGGAGGGAGGGGAAAGGGTGAGGGCAGAGGTGCAGGAGATGGGTCAGGAACGGTTGACGGCCCTGTCAGCCACAGTGGGGGAGAATCCTTGGTTAAGGAAAAAGGAAGACATGTCAGAAGTTCCGTTGTGGAAGGTAGCATCACCAGAATAGATGTGATAGAGAAACTGGGAGAATGGGATGGAGTCCTTACAGGAAGCAGAGTGTGGAAGATAGGAGGTAGCTGTGGGAGTCGGTGAGCTTGTAATGAATATTGGTAGACAATCTATCACCAGAAATGGAGACAAAGAAGTCAAGGAAGGGAAGGGAAGTGTTGGAGATGGACCATGTGAAGGTGAGAGAGGGGTGGAAATTGGAAGCAAAGTTGATAAATCTTTCTAGTTCCAGATGAGAAATATGAAGCGGCTCCGATATAGTCATCGATGTCCCGCAAAAAGACTCGTGGGAGGGGGCCAGAGTAGGACTGGAACAAGGAATGTTCCACATACCCCACAAAAACACAGGCATAACTGGGGCCCATGCAGGTACCTATAGCCACACCTTTTATTCGGGGAAAGTGAGATAAATTAAAGGAGAAATTGGTCAGAGAGAGAACAAATTCAGCCAAGTGGAGGAGGGTGATGCTGGATGGGATTGTTCGGGCCTCCATTGAAGGAAGAAGCAGAGAGCCCCTAGACTGTCCTGGTGGTGGTGGAAGTGTAGAGAGATTGGGTGACCATAGTGAAGAGGAGACGGTTAGGCCCAAGAAACTGGACATTGTTGAAATGATGTAGGGTGTCAGAAGAATCACAATCATAGGTGGGAAGAGACTGGACAAGGGAAGAAAAAGTGGAGTCAAGATAGGAAGAAATAAGTTTGGTGAGGCAGGAACTGACTGAAAACAATGGGCCTGCAAAGACAGTCCTGTTTTTGGATTTTGGGAAGGAGGTAGAAGTGAGCTGAACAGCCTATGAGGTTGGAAGCTGTGGAGGGAAGATCTCCAGAGGAGATAAGGTCAGTGACAGTCTTGGAAACATGGCTTGATGTTCGGTGGTGGAGTTATGGTCTGGGGGAGGTAAGAAGAAGTGTCTGACAGTTGGTGCTCAGCCAGGTAGAGTCAGTACACTGAAGTTATTGGAATTGAGGAAAATTGAGAGTAGACTGGGTAGGATGTTAAAGGGTATGAGGAACAGAGAGGATAGGATTAGACTCGGTGGCATATTTTATAGAGTCAACCTTGGCTTGATGGTAGCATTTTTACCTTGGAAGCATGAAGGTCACAGGTTTAAACACTTGAACGTTTTATCCAGGCTGACACTCCAGTGAAGTACTGAGAGAGTGCTTAACTCTCAGACGAGTCAAACTTTCTCAAACCAAGATCCCATCTGTCTTCTCAGGTGAATGTAAAAGATTCCATGGCACTACTTTGAAGAGCAAGAAAGATTCCTGACCAATATATATCCCTCAGCCAACACCAACCAAACAGATTAACTGGTCTTTATCACATTGCTGTTTCTGGGACCTTGCTGTGCATCAATTACCTGCCATATTTCCCCACATTACATAGGCTGTAAGATTTGTTGGACTGGCCTTAGCTTGTGAAAAGCATCGTATAATTGCTAATTATTTCTTAAGGGTTTTGGGGAATGTGTAAAAAATGGGAATAAGTGGCTCACAGGGAAATATTAGGGTAGATTTGATAGGGTGAATGCTCTGTTTCCGTGCAAGACCTTCCATGGCTCCATATTTTGAAATCACTACGGAATTCAACTGAGATGCTGATATTTAACATGCTGATGAAGTGCAGAGATTATGTGATTTTAAAAAATGTTCCCTATCTCAGAAACTGTTGTCCAGAATTAGCTTTACACCAATCTATGTCCCTTATCAGAAAATCTTATGACCGGAGATATGCGACTGTGGTCTGGCTGCAGAGAGTGAGTCACATAACAAGGAAGTGCTCGCAGTTTCAGAGAAGCCAGAAAAGCTGCTTTGTTGCTTCTGCAATTTGTCAGCCTCCCTACTATCTGCCAGCTCAGTCTGCTTATCGACTCTGTGCTGACTCTCTACAAGAGCAATTTAGCTAGCCCCACTACCTCGCCCTTTCCCCATAGCCTTGCAATTTTTTTCTCATCAGGTGTTTATCCAATTCCCTTTTGAAAGCCATGATTGAACCTGCCTCCATCACTCTTTCAGGCAGAGCATTCCACATCTTAACCGCTCACTGTGTAGAAAAGATTTTCCTCATGTCGCCTGTGGTTTTTTTTGTCAATCACTATAAATTGTTGTCCTCTGGTTCTCGACCCTTCCACCAGTGGGAACAGTTCCTCTGTATCTACTCTGTCCAGCCCTCACATGACTTTTGAAAGCCTCAATAAAATCTCCTCTCAGCCTTCTCTTCAAGGAAAATGGCACTAGCACGTAACCATGCAACTGAAGTTCCTCATCCATGGAACCGTTCTTTAGGACATCACTGAGATGAGTAATTTGCAGAGGGTGATTTCATCAAACTAGTGTCCTCACTGTGTACTCCATGTACTTGTTCGTGTGAGCCTCATGTCATCCTTCAGAACTTCTCTCACTCTCTAAATCCCCTCCTTCAACCCAGCACACATCATTCCCCAACTGACAGCACAAGCTTGAATCTAGTGGTTGTGGTTCTAGATGAGGAACCCAGAGATGCTGAGTTCAAGTCCCACCATAACAACTCATGAACTTGAACTCAGTAAATTTCTGAGCTGTGTTGTTAAAATGACCATGTAGACTGTCAGATTATCACCAAAAAGTGATCTAGTTGCTGCACTTCCCCCACCCCCTCCCCGCCATAAGTCAGAAATCTCAGCCCTGAGAGCTGCCGGCCAATCAGAGGCCAACAGCTCTCCATTATCACAGTGTCACCAAGGTTCATCATGGGGGAGAGGGGTTGGAGTAAAGGGCAGGGGGGTGGCTCTCAGGGGACCCCCTTCCCGATGCAAGGTCCCTCTTTCAGTTGCACTCAGAGCCTGATCAAGGGACCCCACTCCACCACCTCCCCCCACCACAATCCTTTGGTTTGCTTGTCAGTCTCCCGCATGGTGAGTCCCCCAACCGTTGCTGGGCAACAGATTGAGGTACTTAAGTGATTAATTTCCCATTTAAGGGGCCTCAATTGATGTCCGGGTGGGAAGGCTGCCCACAAAAAGTGCTATATAAATGCAAATCTTTCTTTATTTCTTTCGGTGTGTCACTGACTGACTGGCTCCTTCCCTGATTTATTAGGTTCTCTATTCATCTCTATAACAGGTCCATGGGAAGTGTATCTGTGAGCACAATACTGTGGGTAAGCACTGTGAAAGGTGTGATCCTTTGTATAACGACCAACCTTGGAGGCCTGCAGATGGCAAGAGGGGAACCGCGAACCAATGCCGGAGTAAGTATTGAGATGGCTGCAGTTCTCTGCAAAGTTTTTGAAGCCAGTGCAGAGGAGATTTACCAGAACGGGAACAAGAATGAGGGAGCTCAGTTATTTGGAGAGACTGGAGAAGCTGGGATTATTTTCCTAGAACAGAGGAAGTTTAAGAGAGATTTAATGGAAGTGCTGAAAACCAGGAAGGGCTTTGATAAAGTAGATAGGGAGAAACTGTTTCCAGTGGCTGGAGCTACACAGTTTGAAGATAATCAGCAACAGAATCAGACAGGAGATGCGGAGAACATTATTTATGCAGCGAGCTATGATCCAAAACACACAACCTGAAAGGCTGGTGGAAGTAGGTTTAACTGTACCACCCAAAAGAGAATGGGATAAATATTTAAAAAAGGGAAACTTGCAGGGATATGTAGAAAGAGCACAGGGGATTGGGATGAATTGGATAGTTGTTTCCAAGAGCCAGCACAGGTATGATGGGCCGAATGACCTCCTTCTGTATTTTATGAGATTCTAACAAGCAAAGGTTGAAGCGGGAACAACTGGAGAGAGATGTGACTCAGGGTACATTCCAAACATACATGAAATAAATTGGTGAACACAGTATTGAGGGGCATTGGTGAGTATGGAGGGTGTTCACCTTAACCCAGTCTAAAATCAATCAAGAATGAGACAAATTCAGGCAGATGAGACCCTATCACCACCTTAACCCCCATCTCACCACCTTGCCCTACTATCACCTCACCACAAGCTCCTTCCCAGTCATCACATGCAAATGGTGGTGGACTACCATGGGGAGATAGTATATTATCTTTCCAGGTCCCAGGGAGCTTTACCTCTTTTTATGCAGGGGCTGACTGCGGGCCCAGGGGAGCTGCGGTGAAGCTCGCTGGTTCCTTCCAGTGGTGGGACAGGGCCCTGCTGTGGTCAGCTGTCCCTCTAAGAACTCACCCACTGAAGGCCTCGGTCTCGGGCCCCGGCAAGAGATCACAGTTGCCATCTTGCAGCGTGGCCCAGTGTCCCCTGGCCCTAAGAGATTTTCATAAATAGTTCTATCATTTTTAACAGGGTCTGTCCATGATGGGTCTGTCAAGAAAGGATGGACATTGTCTCTACTCCTTCCTCGCCTCATACCCCCTGCCACTCCAACTAAATGCTGCACTCGTATCTGGTGCAGGGGGGTTAAAATCAGGCCTCAAGTTTTACATTTATATTAGGTAAGTGGCTAAGGAAAAGGGAAATAAAGAGAGATTGGAGCAGTGTTGGCACAGGGGATTAAGAAACTGCTTGTGTGGAGTATGAACATTAATGGGGGCTGGTTAGCCTGAATGGCCTATTGCTGAGTTGAAATCTATGTGTTTGAGGGAAAACTTAAATGTGGACAAATTAATGATTAATCATTTCACTCAAACAATCATGTTTGTTCCAACAAGTTTTAATTCTGTCTCGCTCATTTGCAAGTATTTTAACTCCCTTATCTTTCCCCTTGTGACAGAATGCAAGTGCAATAACCATGCAAACAGCTGCCATTTCGACCTGAGCGTGTGGTTGGCATCGGGTAATCGTAGTGGTGGAGTGTGTGACAACTGCAAGCACAACACAGAAGGCCAGCACTGCCAACAATGCCAGTCAGGTTTCTACAGGAATCTCAATGTCCCTCTCTCTGCCCCAGACACCTGCCTGGGTAAGATAGTTTCTGCCTTAACATTTGTGATATATGTATTGATATATCTCTAAATTCTGCCTGAACTGCTTCCTGATATCCAGGAGTGTTCCTATATTGCACTAATGTGGCTATCAGCCCAGCTAATCCCCTTACTTAATTATCTACAACTAAATACTAAAGAGGTGGAAGTTGATGGTTGGAGAATTAATGGTCATTATCATTATGGGTGATGGCACAAGAAACCTTCTTGGATGTCAAGGAGGAACTAGACAGGCTCTTGGCAACAAATGGGATTAGAGTTTGTAGAAATTGGAATACCGTGGATAGGTGGGTTAGATGGGCTGAATGGAGCAGGGCTGGAATTGGTCTTCGAAAGCAGCCAGTCTTGAAATCAATACAAAAGAAAATTGGGGTAAAAGGATTTGCTGATTCGCTATGCCCTATTTACATTCCTGGCACTCCTCTCTGACGCTGTTGTGGCCACATTTGTTCACAGGGCAAGTATACCAGAGAGAAACTATTGGACAAGAAAAACTCCAGCTCCATCTAGTTCACCTGCCATCATCCTGGCACTCCCATGATACAATAATGGAGACTTTGACAAGTCAGAACAATCTCTATCAGTTAGTCTACAACAGGCCCAGACATGGGGCAAGGAAAACCCAGCTGTAGAGAGCTTTGGGAACCACTGATTCAAAACCACATGTTCTTGCCAAACATGTTACACTCACCCAAACAACAAGGTCAACAACTTATATTGATACAGCACTTTCAACATAATAAAACATTCCAAAGTGCTTCATGGGAAGTTATGTAACAATATATGATACCGAGCCACATAGGTGATATTAGGTCAGATGCTTTTGAGATAGTTTCTTAGAGCAGCATGTTCTGGAACCAACCAGAAAGCAGGTTATATTAGGCTTCATACTGTGTAATGTGACAGGATTAATTAATTGCCTCAGTGTAAAGGCACCCCTAGGTACCAACAACCACAATATGATTGAATTTTACATCCCTTATGAAAGGGAGAAGAATGGGTTTAAGACTAGTATTTTAAACTTAAAAAGGGCAAATATATGGGCATGAAAGCTGAACTAGCTGAAGTGAACTGGGATACCAGGCTAGGAAATAGACCAATAGAGAAGCAGTGGCAGACATTTAAGGGAATATTTCAGAATACTCAAAATAAGTATATTCCTACTATAAAGAAAAATTCTAAAGGGAGGACCCACCATCTGCGGTTAACTAAAGAAGTTAAGGAAAAGCATTAAATTTAAGGACAAAGCATATAACTGCACAAAGATGAGTGGCAGGTCAGATGATTGGTCAGAGTATAAAGATTGGCAAAGAATGACGAAAAGGTTAATCAGGAGAAAGAAATTGGAATATGAGAGGAAGCTAGCTAATAATGTAAAAACTGATAGCCAGAGTTTCTACAGGTATTTAAAAAGGAAATGAGTAAAGTGAGTGTTGGTCCTTGAGCGAGTGACAGTGGGGAGTTAATAGTAGATAATAAGGAAATGGCGGATGAAATGAACTAATATTTTGCTTCTGTCTTCACCATAGAGTATACAAAAAATATTCCAGTAATAGCTGTAAATCAGGAGGTGGAGGGGAGAGAGGAATTTGGTGAAATTGCAATCACTATGGAAGCGGTACTGAGCAAACTGCTGGAGCTACAGGCTGACAAGTCCGGGTCCTGAAGGACCTCATCCTAGGGTCTTAAAAGTGGTGGCTAATGAGGTAGCTGATGCATTGGTGTTCATTTTCCAAAATTCCCTATATTCTGGAAAGGTTTCATCAGACTGGAAAGTAGCAAACATAATCCCTCTATTCAAGAAGGGAGGGGGCAGAAAAAAAGAACATATAGATCAGTTAGCTTGATGTCTGCTATGGTAAAGATGTTAGAATCAATCATTAAAGAAGTTATAGCTGGACACTTAGAAAAACACAAGCTAGTCGGGAAGAGTCAGCATGGTTTTGTGAAAGGGAAACATGCTTAACTAATTCATTGAAGTTCTTTGAAGGAGTACCATGTGCTGTGGGTAAAGGAAAGCCTGTAGATGTACTGTACTTGGATTTCCAGAAGGCATTTGATAAGGTGCCTCATCAAAGGTTATTGTGGAAAATAAAAGCTAATGTGTAGGGGTTAACATATTAGCCTGGATAGAAGATCCATTGGCTGGCAGAAAACATATTTGGGTCTTTTTCTGATTGGCAGGATGTAATGATTGTAGCCCCACAGGGGTCTGTGCTGAGGCCTCAACTTTTTACAATTTATATCAATGATTTAGATGAGGGGAGTGAAGGCATGGTAGCTAAATTTGCAAACAACACAGTAAGGAAAGTATGTTGTGAAGGAGACAAAGAGTTTGCAGATAGATATAGAGAATTTGAGTGAGTGGGCAAAAATCTGGCAGATGGAGTATAATGTGGGAAAATGTGAAGTTGTTCACTTTGGCAGGAAGAATAAAAATGCAAAGTATTACTAAAACAGAGAATGACTGTAGAATTCTGGGGTGCAGAGGGATCCATGTGTTCTCATGCATGAGTCACTAAAGTTAGTATGCAGGTACAGCAAGTAATTAAGAAGGCTAATGGAATGCTATCCTTTATTATGAGAGGAATTGAACATAAAAGTAAGGATGTTATGTTTCAGTTATACAAGGCATTGGTGAGACCACATCTCGAATACTGTGTGCAGTTTTGGTCTCCTTATTTAAGGAAGGATGTAAATGCGTTGGAGGTGGTTCAGGGGAGGTTTACTAGATTGATACCTGGAATGAGTGGATTGTCTTAGGAGGAAAGGTTGGACAGGCTGGGCTTGTTTCCACTGGAATTTAGAAGACTGAGGGGTGATTTGATTGAAGTATACAAGATCCTGAACCGTCTTGACAAGGTGGACGTGGAAAGGATGTTTCCTCTTGTGGGTGAGTCCAGAACTAGGAGGCACTGTTTTAAAATTAGGGGTCACCCTTTTAGGACAGAGATGAGAATTTTTTTCTCTGAAGGTTGTGTGACTTTGGAACTCTCTGCCTCAGAAAGCGGTGGAGAAGACCACTGAATATTTTTGAGGCAGTGGTAGATAGATTCTTGTTAGGCAAGGGAATCAAAGGTTACCAGGGGTAAATGGGAATGTAGAACTTGAAACACAAACAGACCAGCCATGATCTCATTAAATGCCAGAGCAGGAGTAAGGGATCAAATGGCCTACTTCTGCTCCTATTTCATATGTTCGAATGACTAAAAACTTGGTCAAAGAGGTAAGCTTTAAGGAGTGTCTTAAAGGAGGAAAGCAAGGTAGAGAAGTGGAGAGGTTGAGGGAGGAAATTCAAGTGCTTGGGGCCGAGTCATTTGAAGGCACAGCCACCAATGGCCCATGTTGTCACACCATGTCTCAAATTACTCATGTACCATATCTCCAATGAACTATTTGATGAAAGACAACAAAATTTTAAAAAGACAAATTCAATGACTGACACTGCCAGAGATTTGCAGTTGGAAATAATTTTCGTGCATTTATTTTTGATGTTGGTTTCCCTGTTCTACAAAGTTTTAACATCCACAGCAAAAGCATCATTCCTTCCTACATCACAGCAGAGGCAGATTGTTCAAAATAATTCAAAAACGGCAGCATTCAGAACCAAATACCATCCCCAAATGGGGTTACCCACCCATCCAAAATACAATTCCTAAAATGGCTATGCAACCATCCAAACTATACTCTCTGGTTACTCCCTCTGTCCAAAATACACTCCCCAAACTGGTTACTCCCTCTGTCCAAAATACACTCCAAAAACTGGTTACTCCCTCTTTCCAAAATACACTCCAAAAACTGGTTACTCCCTCTGTCCAAAATACACTCCCCAAACTGGTTACTCCCTCTGTCCAAAATACACTCCAAAAACTGGTTACTCCCTCTTTCCAAAATACACTCCAAAAATTGGTTACTCCCTCTTTCCAAAATATACTCCTCAAATTGATTACTCCCTCTGTCCAAAATACACTCTAAAAACTGGTTAGCCCCTCTGTCCAAAATACACTCCCCAAACTGGTTACTCCCTCTGTCCAAAATACACTCCAAAAACTGGTTACTCCCTCTGTCCAAAATACACTCCCCAAACTGGTTACTCCCTCTGTCCAAAATACACTCCAAAAACTGGTTACTCCCTCTTTCCAAAATACACTCCAAAAACTGGTTACTCCCTCTTTCCAAAATATACTCCTCAAATTGATTACTCCCTCTGTCCAAAATACACTCTAAAAACTGGTTAGCCCCTCTGTCCAAAATACACTCCCCAAACTGGTTACTCCCTCTGTCCAAAATACACTCCAAAAACTGGTTACTCCCTCTGTCCAAAATACACTCCCCAAACTGGTTACTCCCTCTGTCCAAAATACACTCCCCAAACAGGTTACTCCCTCTTTCTAAAATACACTCTCCAAACTGGTTACTCCCTCTGTCCAAAATACACTCCCCAAACAGGTTACTCCCTCTGTCCAAAATACACTCCCCAAACTGGTTACTCCCTCTGTCCAAAATATACTCCAAAAACTGGTTACTCCCTCTGTCCAAAATACACTCCCCAAACAGGTTACTCCCTCTGTCCAAAATACACTCCCCAAACTGGTTACTCCCTCTGTCCAAAATACACTCCCCAAACAGGTTACTCCCTCTGTCCAAAATACACTCCCCAAACTGGTTACTCCCTCTGTCCAAAATATACTCCAAAAACTGGTTACTCCCTCTGTCCAAAATACACTCCCCAAACAGGTTACTCCCACTGTCCAAAATACACTCCCCAAACTGGTTACTCCCTCTGTCCAAAATATACTCCAAAAACTGGTTACTCCCTCTGTCCAAATACACTCCCCAAACTGGTTAGTCCCTCTGTCCAAAATATACTCCCCAAACAGGTTACTCCCTCTGTCCAAAATACACTCTCCAAACTGGTTACTCCCTCTGTCCAAAATACACTCCCCAAACAGGTTACTCCCTCTGTCCAAAATACACTCCCCAAACAGGTTACTCCCTCTGTTCAAAATACACTCTCCAAACAGGTTACTCCCTCTGTCCAAAATACACTCCCCAAACAGGTTACTCCCTCTGTTCAAAATACACTCTGCAAACTGGTTACTCCCTCTGTCCAAAATAAACTCTCCAAACTGGTTACTCCCTCTGTCCAAAATACACTCCAAAAACTGGTTACTCCCTCTTTCCAAAATACACTCCAGAAACTGGTTACTCCCTCTGTCCAAAATACACTCCCCAAACTGGTTACTCCCTCTTTCCAAAATACACTCCAAAAACTGGTTACTCCCTCTTTCCAAAATATACTCCTCAAATTGATTACTCCCTCTGTCCAAAATACACTCTAAAAACTGGTTAGCCCCTCTGTCCAAAATACACTCCCCAAACTGGTTACTCCCTCTGTCCAAAATACACTCCAAAAACTGGTTACTCCCTCTGTCCAAAATACACTCCCCAAACTGGTTACTCCCTCTGTCCAAAATACACTCCCCAAACAGGTTACTCCCTCTTTCTAAAATACACTCTCCAAACTGGTTACTCCCTCTATCCAAAATACACTCCCCAAACAGGTTACTCCCTCTGTCCAAAATACACTCCCCAAACTGGTTACTCCCTCTGTCCAAAATATACTCCAAAAACTGGTTACTCCCTCTGTCCAAATACACTCCCCAAACTGGTTAGTCCCTCTGTCCAAAATATACTCCCCAAACAGGTTACTCCCTCTGTCCAAAATACACTCTCCAAACTGGTTACTCCCTCTGTCCAAAATACACTCCCCAAACAGGTTACTCCCTCTGTTCAAAATACACTCTCCAAACAGGTTACTCCCTCTGTCCAAAATACACTCCCCAAACAGGTTACTCCCTCTGTTCAAAATACACTCTGCAAACTGGTTACTCCCTCTGTCCAAAATACACTCTCCAAACTGGTTACTCCCTCTGTCCAAAATACACTCCCCAAACAGGTTACTCCCTCTGTCCAAAATACACTCCCCAAACAGGTTACTCCCTCTGTCCAAAATACACTCCCCAAACAGGTTACTCCCTCTGTCCAAAATACACTCCCCAAACAGGTTACTCCCTCTGTTCAAAATACACTCTCCAAACAGGTTACTCCCTCTGTCCAAAATACACTCCCCAAACAGGTTACTCCCTCTGTTCAAAATACACTCTGCAAACTGGTTACTCCCTCTGTCCAAAATACACTCTCCAAACTGGTTACTCCCTCTGTCCAAAATACACTCCAAAAACTGGTTACTCCCTCTTTCCAAAATACACTCCAGAAACTGGTTACTCCCTCTGTCCAAAATACACTCCCCAAACTGGTTACTCCCTCTTTCCAAAATACACTCCCCAAACTGGTTACTCCCTCTTTCCAAAATACACTCCAAAAACTGGTTACTCCCTCTTTCCAAAATACACTCCAAAAACTGGTTACTCCCTCTTTCCAAAATATACTCCTCAAATTGATTACTCCCTCTGTCCAAAATACACTCTAAAAACTGGTTAGCCCCTCTGTCTAAAATACACTCTCCAAACTGGTTACTCCCTCTGTCCAAAATACACTCCCCAAACAGGTTACTCCCTCTGTCCAAAATACACTCCCCAAACTGGTTACTCCCTCTGTCCAAAATATACTCCAAAAACTGGTTACTCCCTCTGTCCAAATACACTCCCCAAACTGGTTACTCCCTCTGTCCAAAATATACTCCCCAAACAGGTTACTCCCTCTGTCCAAAATACACTCTCCAAACTGGTTACTCCCTCTGTCCAAAATACACTCCCCAAACAGGTTACTCCCTCTGTTCAAAATACACTCTCCAAACTGGTTACTCCCTCTGTCCAAAATACACTCCCCAAACAGGTTACTCCCTCTGTCCAAAATACACTCTGCAAACTGGTTACTCCCTCTGTCCAAAATACACTCCCCAAACTGGTTACTCCCTCTGTTCAAAATACACTCCCCAAACAGGTTACTCCCTCTGTCCAAAATACACTCCCCAAACAGGTTACTCCCTCTGTTCAAAATACACTCTCCAAACTGGTTACTCCCTCTGTCCAAAATACACTCCCCAAACAGGTTATTCCCTCTGTCCAAAATACACTCCCCAAACTGGTTACTCCCTCTGTCCAAAATACACTCTCCAAACTGGTTACTCCCTCTGTCCAAAATACACTCCCCAAACAGGTTACTCCCTCTGTCCAAAATACACTCCCCAAACTGGTTACTCCCTCTGTCCAAAATACACTGTAAAAACTGGTTACTCCTTGTGTCCAAAATACACTCCCTGAACTGGCTACTCCCTCTGTCCAAGATACACTCCCCAAACTGGTTACTCGTTATCCAAGATACACTCCCTGAACTGGCTACTCCGCCCATTATCACATTCCAGTTTGTGGGATCTTGCTGTGCACAAAATGATTGCTGTGCTTACGGCAGTGACCACACCTCAAAAGTATCTCGTTGGCTGTGAAGCGTTTGGGACATGCTGAAGTTGTGAATGTGCTGTCAGCCTTTTCTTCCCAAAGTCTAAAGCACCGAGTCTGAAAGAAGATCATGGGCAGAATTTTGCCCTCGTTGGGCGGGCGCGGTGGGTGGGCCCGGGAACGGTTGCAAAGCCGCCCGCCGCCTGTGATTGGGCCCCTATATGGATTCCACACTGGCCTGGGGACAGCAGGAGCATGAATGCTGATGTTCATGCATGTGCAGGTGTATGCAGTAAAAGCTCCCTGACCCACAGAGCTGCCTCAGGGAACTGAAGATTTTTTATCAATATAAATAAAGAATTTTAAAATTGTGAAAACATGTTCTCTCATGTGACTCTGCTCGGCCTTTTTGCCCGCCTGCCAACTGTACAGTTGGACAGGCAGAGAAAAATTCCAAACGATTAGTTGATTAAGGGCCTTAATAGGCTGCTTAATTGTCGGCGGGCGCGCTGCTGAATCCCACGTGTCTGCCAACCAAAATATCACGTCATTTTACGGTCATTCAGGACAGACGCGCACCCAACCAACAAGCGCAATATTCTGCCCTGTGAATCCAACCATTCACCAGTCCTGAGGTGTTCACACTACAAATTAATGCAGGATAGAATAGAGACATCATCAATGTATCCTCCCTGGGCAACTGCTGCTTTGCTACGGCTCAAGTGTTTGCACTCAGCTCTTTAATTATTCTACTGTCATTATTGACACCTAAAATAAGCTTAGTAAATATTTCCAGTTGATTGTTTAAACCCCTGGAACTTGTTGCTTTCTCAGATTGCAACAAGTGATGTTCTGGCGTTCAGAGATGGGGCCAGTGCAGGGAAGCTGCAAACCAACCACTCAAGGCTCCCCCAGCAGAATCGGTGATAAGATTGTTTAGTAAGATGAAGAAACCCCAATCAGCACCTTTACCTGGGGACACTGCAAGTAAAGCACTATTCCTGCAGACAGAACAGTTTAAACTAATGCTAAATCCAGTCCTGGGTAAAGGGGGGAAAGGGTCAGACTGAGATTCCCCCATTGTAACTGGGTCTGCCTGTCAGCCAAGATTTGAAACTGTGCTGAAAGAAAAAAGAGGCTGTGCTAGAAAGATTTGGGGCATTTGTTTTATTGTCTGAGTGTTTCATGAGGATGATGGAGTGGCTGTGCCACCTTGTTCCTGAGTCAGCATAACCATGCTGTCTTCATTAAAATAAACCCCCAATCACAAATGGTAAAAGGTATTGAAATGTTAACAAACACCAGGATAAAAAAAATAGGCATTGCCTACGTCTCGATGCTCATGTTCTCCATGATATCACTCAAAGAAGATGGGATCAAAATGTACTTGTCTGATATTTGTATTTTGCTTTCTGTGTGAAGGAAGACTATGATTGGCAAAGACCACCTCAAACAGTTGGGGAACTGTCTCTGTTTCCCAGCTGTATCCAAGGAAAAACTGTATCCCAGCATGCACTGTATCCCGAACTACACTGTATCCCAGCGTGAGCTGTATCGCATCCTGCACTATATCCCATCCTACACTGTATCCCTTCCTGCACTGTATCCCCTCCTACATTGTATTCCATCCTACACTGTATCCCAGCCTGCACTGTATCCCAGACTACACTGTTTCCCAGACTACACTGTCTCCCATCCTGCACTGTATCCCAGCCTGCACTGTATCCCTGACTACACTGTATCCCAGGCAATACTGTATCCCAAGCTGCAGCACTGTAACCCAGATTACACTGTATCACAGCCTACACTGTATCCCAGCCTGCACTGTATCCCGGACTATACTGTATCCCAGGCTATACTGTATCCCAAGCTGCACTGTATCCAAGCTTGCACTGTATTGCAGCCTGCATTGTATCCCAGACTACACTGTATCCCAGCCAGCACTATATCTCAAACTACACTGTATCCCAGGCTATACTGTATCCCAAGCTGCACTGTATCCCAGCCTACACTCTATCCCAGCCTGCACTGTATCCCAGCCTGCACTGCATCCCGGACTACACTGTATCCCAGCCTGCACTGTATCCCAAGCTGCACTGTATCCCAGCCTACACTGTATCCCAGCCTACACTGTATCCCGGACTACACTATATCCCAGGCTATACTGTATCCCAAGCTGCACTGTATCCAAGACTGCACTGTATCTAAGACTACACTGTATCCCAGCCTGCACTGTATCCCAGCCTACACTGTATCCCAAGTTGCACTGTATCCAAGCCTGCACTGTATCCAAGACTACACAGTATCCCAGCCTGCACTGTATCCCAGCCTGCACTGTATCCCAAGCTGCACTGTATCCAAGCCTGCACTGTATCCAAGACTACACTGTATCCCAGCTTGCACTGTATCCCAGCCTGCACTGTATCCCAAGCTGCACTGTATCCCAGCCTACACTGTATCCCAGCCTACACTGTATCCCGGACTACACTATATCCCAGGCTATACTGTATCCCAAGCTGCACTGTATCCAAGACTGCACTGTATCTAAGACTACACTGTATCCCAGCCTGCACTGTATCCCAGCCTACACTGTATCCCAAGTTGCACTGTATCCAAGCCTGCACTGTATCCAAGACTACACAGTATCCCAGCCTGCACTGTATCCCAGCCTGCACTGTATCCCAAGCTGCACTGTATCCAAGCCTGCACTGTATCCAAGACTACACTGTATCCCAGCTTGCACTGTATCCCAGCCTGCACTGTATCCCAGGCTACACTGTATCCCAAGCTGCACTGTATCCAAGCCTGCACTGTATCCAAGACTACACTGTATCCCAGCCTGCACTGTATCCCAGCCTGCACTGTATCCCAGGCTACACTGTATCCCAAGCTGCACTGTATCCAAGCCTGCACTATATCCCAGGCTATACTGTATTCCAAGCTGCACTGTATCCCAGCCTACACTGTATCCCAGCCTACACTGTATCCCAGGCTACACTGTATCCCAGCGTGAACTGTATCCCAGACTACACTGTATCCCAGCCTGCACTGTATCCTGGACTACACTGTTTCCCAGGCTATACTTTAAACCAGGCTATACTTTATCCCAAGCTGCACTGTATCCAAGCCTGCACTGTATTGCAGCCTGCACTGTATCCCAGCCTGCACTGTATCCCCAACTATACTGTACCCCAGACAGCACTCTATTCCAGGCTACACCTTATCCCAGGCTACACTATATCCCAGGCTACAGTGTATCCCAGACTACACTGTATCCCAGCCTGCACTGTATCTCAGTCTGTACTGTATCCCAAGCTGCACTGTATCCAAGCCTGCACTGTATTGCAGCCTGCACTGTATCCCAGGCTACACTGTATCTCAGCCTGCACTGTATCCCAAGCTGCACTGTATCAAAGCCTGCACTGTATCCAAGACTACACTGTATCCCAGCCTGCACTGTATCTCAAACTACACTGTATCCCAGGCTATACTGTATCCCAAGCTGCACTGTATCCCAGCCTACACTGTATCCCAGTCTACACTGTATCCCAGCCTGCACTGTATCCCAGCCTGCACTGCATCCCGGACTACACTGTATCCCAGGCTATACTGTATTCCAAGCTGCACTGTATCCCAGCCTACACTGTATCCCAGCCTACACTGTATCCCAGGCTACACTGTATCCCAGCGTGAACTGTATCCCAGACTACACTGTATCCCAGCCTGCACTGTATCCTGGACTACACTGTTTCCCAGGCTATACTTTAAACCAGGCTATACTTTATCCCAAGCTGCACTGTATCCAAGCCTGCACTGTATTGCAGCCTGCACTGTATCCCAGCCTGCACTGTATCCCCAACTATACTGTACCCCAGACAGCACTCTATTCCAGGCTACACCTTATCCCAGGCTACACTGTATCCCAGGCTACAGTGTATCCCAGACTACACTGTATGCCAGCCTGCACTGTATCACAGGCTACAGTGTATCCCAGACTACTCTGTATCCCAGACTACATTGACTCCCAGGATATGCTGTATTCCCACCTGCACTGTATTGCAGCCTGTAGTGTAACCTTGCCTGCACTGTATCCCAGGTACACTGGATCCCTACCTGCACTGGATCCCTGCCTGCACTAGTTCACAGCCTGTGCTGTATCCCAGGCTACACTGTATCCCAGGTTGGTGCTGTATCTCAGCCTGTGTTGTATCCCAGGCTACACTGTATCCCAGGTTGGTGCTGTATCTCAGCCTGTGCTGTATCCAAGGCTTCACTATACCCCAGCCTGTACTGTATCCCTGGAAATAACGGACTGTAAGAGTTTATTTAAATATATAAGAATGAAGAGCAAGGCCACAATTATTTACGATATATATTAATGACTTGGATGACGGAAGTGAATGTACTATCATCAAGTTTGTGGATGACACAAAAATAGGTCGGAAAGCAAGTTGTGAGGATAACACAGAGCTTACAGAGGGATATAGACAAGTTAAGTGAGTGGGCAAAAACTTGGCAGATGGAATATAATATGGGAAAATGTGAGGTCATGCACTTTGACAGGAAGAATAGAGGAGCTGAATATTATTTAAATGGAGAAAGACTGCAGAAAGTTGCAGCACAAAGGGATTTGGGGGTCCTCATGCTTGAATCACAAAAAGCTAACATTCGAGTTCAGCAGGAAATAAGGAAGGCAAATAGAATGTTGGCCTTTATGTCAAAGAGAATGGAGTATAAAAATAGGGAAGTCTTGCTAAAACTATACAAGGCACTGGTTGGATCATACTTAGAATGTTGTGAACAATTTTGGTCCCCATATATTCCCCATAAGGAAAGATATACTGGCATTGGAGGTAGTCCAGAGAAGGTTCATTAGGTTGATTCTGGGTATGGTGAGATTTTCTTATGAGGAGAGTTTGAGTAGGTTGGGCCTGTGCTCATTGGAGTTTACATAGAAACTAGGAGCAGGAGTAGGCCATTTGGCCCTTTGAGCCTGCACTGCCATTCATCATGATCATGGCTGATCAAGCAACTCAATAACCTGCTCCCGCTTTCTCCCCATATCCTTTGATCCCTTTCATCCTGTGAGTTATATCTAACTCCTTCTTGAAAACGTACAATGTTTTGGCCTCAGCTACTTTCTGTGGGAGCAAATTCCACAGGCTCACCACTCTCTGGGTGAAGACATTTCTCCTCATCTCAGTCCTAAATGGTCTACCCAGTATCCTCAGACTGTGACCTCTGGATCTGGACTCCCCCATCATCGGGAACATCCTTCCTGCATCTCCCCTGTCTAGTCCTGTTAGAATTTTATAGATTGCTATGAGATCCCCCCTCATTCTTCTGAACTCCAGCAAATATAATCCTAACTGACTCAATCTCTCCTCATATGTCAGTCCAGCCATCCCAGGAATCAGTCTGGTAAGAAGAATGAGAGGCGACCTTATTGAAATATATAAGATTCTTAGGGGGCTTGACAGGCTAGATGCTGAAAGGTTGTTTCCCTTTGTGGGAAAGTCGAGGACCAGAGGGCATAATCTCAGAGTAAGGGGTCAGCCATTTAAGGCAGAGATGAGGAGGAATTTCTTCTCTCAGAGAGTAGTGAATCTGTGGAATTCTCTTACCACAGAGGGTTGTAGAGGCTGGGTCGTTAAGTATATTCAAGGTTGAGATAGACTGATTTTTAATCATTAAGGGAATAAGGATTATGGGGAAAAGGCAGCAAAGTGGAATTGAGGATTATCAGATCAGCCATGATCTCATTGAGTGGTGGAGCAGACCCAATGAGCTGAATGGCCTACTTCTGCTTTTATGTCTTATGGCCAGTGATGCAAAATGTATCCCATCTACTGCTCATTGTTATTCACTCTCTTTTTTATTCAATGGTTAGCTGTGACAGTGTGAAATCAGTGGCAAGCATTCAAAAGCAAGATTCTACGGGCACAGTGCAGACATGTCTCCACAAAGATAAAGGGCGGCACTGCCAAATCTAGAACCCCCTTGTTATCCAGAAGCATACAGTGTAAGATAAAGAAGATAAAGAAAGCTTATGACAGTCACAAAAAGCTTAATACTGTAGAAAGCTTACAGGAGTATAGAAAGTTCCAGAATTTTGACCCAGCAACAGTGAAGGATCGATGATATAGTTCCAATCAGGATGGTGAGTGGCTTGAATGTGTACTTGTGATTGGTGATGTTCCCATGCATCTGCTGCTCTTGTCCTTCCATGTGGTAGAGGTCGCAGGTTTGGAAGGTGCTGTCTAAGGAGCCTTGGTGAGTTGCTGCAGTGCATCTTGTAGATGGTGCACACTGCTGCTAATGTGCATTGGTGGCAGACGGAGTGAATGTTTGTAGATGTGGTGCCAGTCAAGTGGGCTGCTTTGTCCTGGACAGTGTCAAGCTTCTTGAGTGTTGTGGGAGCTGCACTCAACCAGGCAAGTGGACAGTATTCCATCATACTCCTGACTTGTGCCTTGTAGATGGTGGACAGGCTTTGGGGAGTCAGGAGGTGATTTACAGAGTTCCCAGGGCCGTACGCGGTGGACATGGGGCCAAAAAATGTGGCAAGCTGTTCAAAAGTCCATTGTCTTCGGCAGGACTGGAAAGTCACGCCAGCAGGAGGGGCCATAAAATTCTATTCCCAGTCTCTGACTTGGTCTTGTAGCCACAGTATTTAAATGGTTGTTCAGTTAAGTTCCTGGTTAGTGGTAACACACAATATGTTGATGGATACACTGAAAGTCTTCTCTTTTTTTTGTTTGACTCTAGCTTGCACGTGCCACCCTGGTGGCTCTGCCATCTTACCTTTACAGCCCCACATCCCCTGTGATCCCATGACTGGTGACTGTTTGTGTAAACCTGGCGTGGCTGGGCCCCGCTGTGCCAAGTGCATGCTGGGATACTGGGGTCTTGGAGAATATGGCTGCCGACCATGTGACTGTGCGGGAAGCTGTGACCCTTATACCGGGGACTGTACCAGCAGGTGGGTACATGGGAACCTTAGCTCAATGGGAAGAAACAGATGAACCAGCTTAGAGGGTGTAATTAGAAGGCAGCAGGGATAATCCAGGAAATTACAGGCCAGTGAGCCTTACGTCAGTGGTAGGGAAATTATTGGAGAAGATTCTTCGTGACAGGATTTACTACCATTTGGAAGCAAATGGATGTATTAGTGAGAGGCAGCATGGTTTAGTGAAGGGGAGGTCGTGTCTCACTAACTTGATCGAGTTTTTCGAGGAAGTGACAAAGATGATCGACGATGGAAGGGCAGTGGATTTTATCTACATGGATTTCAGTAAGGCCTTTGACAAGGTCCCTCATGGCAGACTGGTACAGAAGGTAAAGTCGCACAGGATCAGAGGTGAGCTGGCAAGATGGATACAGAATTGGCTTGGTCATGGAAGACAGAGGGTAGCAATGGAAGGGTGCTTTTCTGAATGGAGAGCTGTGACTAGTGGAGTTCCACAGGGATCAGTGCTGGGACCTTTGCTGTTTGTAGTATACGCAAATAATTTGGAGGAAAATGTAACTGGGCTAATTAGTAAGTTTGCAGATGACACTAAGGTTGAAGGAGTTGCAGATAGTGAAGAGAATTGTCAAAGGATACAACGGGATATAGATCGGTTGGAGACTTGGGCGGAGGAATGGCAGATGGAATTTAATCCGGACAAATGCAAGATAATGCATTTTGGAAGGTCTAATACAGGTAGGAATTATACAGTAAATGGCAAAGCCCTTAAGTGCATCGACGGGCAGAGGGATCTGGATGTACAGGTCCACAGGTCACTGAAAGTGGCAATGCAGGTGGATAAGGTAGTCAGGAAGACATATGGCATACTTGCCTTCATTGGCAGGGGTATTGAGTATAAAAGCTGGGAAGTCATGCTGCAGCTGTATAGAACCTTGGTTAGGCCGCACTTGGAATATTGCGTGCAATTCTGGTCGCCACATTACCAGAAGGATATGGAGGCATTGGAGAGGGTGCAGAGGAGGTTTACCAGGATGCTGCATGGTCTGGAGGTTATTAGCTATGAGGAGAGGTTGGAGAAACTTGGATTGTTCTCATTACAGCGACGGAGATTGAGGGGCGACTTGATAGACGTTTACAAAATTATGAGTAGCATGGACAGAGTAGATAGTCAGAAGCTTTTTCCCAGAGTGGAAGAGTCAATTACTAGGGGACATAGACTTAAGGTGAGAGAAGAAAACTTTAGAGGAGATGTGCAGGGCAAGTTTTTTACACAGAGGGTAGTGAGTGTCTGGAATTGGCTGCCTGAGGAGGTGGTGGACGCAGGTACGATAGTGGTGTTTAAGAGGCAGCTTGACAAATACATGAATAGGATGGGAATAGAGGATACGAACCCAGAAGCGCAAAATGTTTTAGTTTGACAGGCAATATGATCGGCGCAGGCTTGGAGGACCAAAGGGCCTGTTCGTGTGCTGTACTTTTCTTTGTTCTTTGTTCTTTAGCGTATTTTTGCTTAACTATGGGGTATGGGACCTGGACTAGTGACTCAGAGGTCGTGAGTTCAAATCCCAGGTTAGCACATGGAATAATTAAATAATTCCAGGAATCTGTGGGAAGATGTCAGGGAAAAATGACCATCAAAAGCCATTGGATGCCATAAACACGAATTGCTTCACTGATAGAGGAGTGAACCTGCTGTCCTTACCTGGTCTGGGCCTAAACGTAATTCTAATCTTACATGGTTAACTCTTAATGCCCTCTGAAGCAACTTGGCTTAATGTACAGTGCATGCTGCTGTTTGGATTATAGGCCACATTCAGCCCCTCAAGCCTGTTCTTCCATTCAGTTCGACCATGGCTGATCTGTAATGCAATTTCATTTCTGTGCCTTTGTTCCGTATCCCGATACCCCTACCCAATAAAAATCTCTCACTCTCGGTCTTAAAAATGTCAATTTATGCCCAGCATCCAAAGCTTTTTGGGGGAGAGAGTTCCAGAATTCTATTACCCTCTGTCTGAAAACATGCTCCCTGATTTCCCCACCCCTGGGAACGGCTTGGCTCTAATTTTAACTTTTTGCCCCCTTGTCTTGGACTCCCCCTCACCAGAGGAAATGGCTTCTCTTTGGTTTACCAAATAAAATCTCTTTATTATATTTTAAACAACTCCATTAAATTGCCTTCCAATCTTCTAAGCTAAAAAGAATACAAACCAAGCTTATGTACCTGTCCTCGTAATTTATCCCTTTAAATCCTGTATCATTCTGGTGAATCTGTGCTGCCCTCTCTCCAAGGTTATCATGAAGTACAGTGCCCAGACCTGAATGCAGTTCTCCAGATGGAGTCTGACCAAGGCTCTGGACGACTGAAGGATGGGCGCGGGTGGGGAGTGGGGGCAGAGGATGGTGGAGCTGGTGTTGAGGTTAACATTTCAAATTCACAACCTGCAAACTCTGAAGGGGCCTAGCCAGCTACTCAAGACCCAGGGCAACCAAGGATGAGTATTAAATGCCAGCCTTGTCAGCAATGCCCAGACCCCACGGATGAATGAAATGAACTCAAGATGTCAGTTCAACATGTCAAGGACTCTTTTAGGCCAGCAGAGAAATTTAAATTTGCCTGCAAATCACAGCATCTGCTATAAAATGTGAACGGGGACTGCTTCCCCTTTAAGTAACTATTACGGTGTAAAGATAACTCATAGCTCCTGTTACCGAAAGCAGAAGGGCATGTGAACTCAAGCAAATGAGGTGTGCCATTTGAAGCCCCAACCCTCCCCACCCACCTCATGCAGAACATGCCCCCTCTCTCGCCCTCTACAGGGGAAAGATTCCCCCTCACCCCCAAACTCTGCACCCAACAGGAGCAGAAAGTGGGGAGGTTGGGTTTAAATAGCTTCAAATACAAATTGAAAGCATACTTTATTAAGAGAGCCTTGGGGTGTGGGGTGGGAGCTATAGCCTCCAGGTTGATACTTCATTGGAGTAGAATGGTCCCTCCTGATCATGTCTAAACCAGTTCTTCTGGTAGGGGATTGGGAATCAGGCTGACAGTCTGAGGGACTTTGTTAAGGAAACAACCTAGTTCTGGAAACAGATTGTCATCATGGGCCTGTAGGCATTGAAAACTAATTGAGAGCAAAATATTTGGATTTCCTTCATGTTCCTGATATGTCTTCATTGAATCTGCCAGCCCTGCTGAAATGAACTGGTATCAGCGGCCTGCAGACACAGTGCAGAACCAGGGCCTTTTCTCTGCACTCACTGGGAAAGAACTCACCTGGGACTGGGAGGACGAGCAAGGTTTCTCCGCTCTCAGACATTCAGGTGAGGAACCTCATTCATCACACTTCACATCAGAATCCTCGCCAAAGATTCCAGTTTCCATTTTGCTGTTACTGCGGCAAGTGCAGGTTTGTCTTATGTGACTTTGAGCGATAATAGTGGTAGTGAGTCACTAGCCGGTATCACATCTCTCCCCACTTATATTCCCATTGAGTTCAACAAGGAGAGATATAACACAGGCTGCCGACCTGCTAACACCTGTTTGACACCATTGCATAAAGTCAAGACCTACTCCAGAGTCTGGATTTCTGATGTGGTGAATACTGTAATCAGCTCCAAAAATACTGCTCTTAAAAAAAGTGTATTCTCAGCAACAATTAACTTTCCCAAACTTTTAGACAGTGTTCCTTTAATATGCTAGAATCATAAGACCTTACAACACCGAAAGAGATCATTCAATCCATCATGTCTGTGCTAGCTCTTTGAAAAAGCTATCCAATTTGTTCCAATCCCCCTACTCTTTCCTCATAGCTCTGTAACATTTTTGCTTTTCCAAGTTTTTATCCAATTCCCATTTGAATGTAATTATTGAATCTGCTTCCACCACCCTTTCAGGTAGTACATTCCGGATCGTAATCACTTGCTGAATTAAAAAATTTCTCCTCATCTCCTCTCATTTTCTTCTGTCAATTATCTTAAATCTGTGACCTCTGATTGACCCTCTGTGTTTCTCATTATTTAAAAACCCGTCATGATCTTGAATGCCTATAGTAAATCGCCTTTTAACCTTCCTTGTTTTAAGGAAAATTAGTCACGTTGTTTGTTGTGATAACTTCCCATCTATCTTTGAATATGGCAGGATGATGGGATCCATTTCATAACTCCTCACAGTGAGCTATTGAATTCAGTTTGGTTGCTGATGCCAGAAAAAGGAATTGGAAAAGGTAGCCATTGGTTGTGGAGGCCTGAAATCAGAGTGGGTATGCAGCCTCTCAGTCCAGGAATGTGTGTACATCTGTGCACGTGCATGCGTGTGTATGGGGGTCGGGGTTGGGGTGGGGGGGGGAGAGGGGGCACAAAAATAATATATAACACTATCATATAATATACAACAAGCACAAACAATTATACAGAAAGACATTGCCCACCGCATTGTGAATGTTGCAAACAGCCATGGTGTAATGGAGTGTTGTAACTCTCAGTGTTCCCTTCCTACCAGCTGCCAGGTCATCTCCTGGGAGAAGTAAAGAGCCCAGATTAAAAAGACAAGGCAATGAAACTGAATCCCAGGAAGTCACAGTGACCATGAGGGTGAAACCCATTGTTCCACCTTCTGTACACCCGTGAAATCAGCAACAGTGAGGAGATTACCCAGCTCCTTCTGAATCATTGAAACTAATCAACACTCACCACATGAGCCAGTAACTTTTTCCAAGAATCAATAACCCTCCATGCAAAGAAAAATCTCTGAAAACCGCATCTACCTATCTTGGGTTCACATAGTTTATACTCATGACTCCTTGTTTCCCCTACACTATCTAGTTTAATGATCTGTCCACACAGGCACAGTCTAGTGCACAGATTAGGTAGCAGTGACAGTGATAAAAACAAAAACAAAAAACTGCGGATGCTGGAAATCCAAAACAAAAACAGAATTACCTGGAAAAACTCAGCAGGTCTGGCAGCATCGGCGGAGAAGAAAAGAGTTGACGTTTCGAGTCCTCATGACCCTTCAACAGAACTAGATCTAGTCATTCAAAGAATTTTGGCATCTGATCAACTTTTTTCAAAGTCTTAATAGATCTCTGGACTTTAAATTAATGTAAAACTCAAAGCACAGTGTCTAGATGATCCATTTAAATCAGATTCCCAATTCTATTGAATGCATAAGAGCACTTTATCCATCGGATAAAGTACTTAAATGCATGTGAACATTACACAGTGCTAGTCACTTAAGGACCAGAATCTGATGATTGATCATTGTATTGAAAAACTACTTAAATCATCATACACCATTCAATTATGACATTTGAAGTTGGCAAGATCTTTCAAACTTACCTGTCAAAAGATTCCTGACTCCACAGCAGCCTTTCTTCAAGGTTCACAATGTACTTACCTGATATGGTTCCTACAGTCTTCAGGAACCCACCTGCCTCGATGAAAATACCAACATCGGGAAAAATTGCATTTGTAGCAGGCATTTAATTGGGGATCCTGACTTCACTTTACGTGAGCATTCACAACCACCCATGATTCCAGGCCTGGGGAAAATGGGGTCTGTCGGGAATGGCCTGGTAAGTTTAAGATTGAAGCCCTGCATGCCTCTTGATACGGGTTCACTCAGCATTGGGAGGGGAAAATCCAGCCCAACGTTTCTGTTGGGAATATTCTTTTCCCCCCAATTTGTTTAGTCTCCATCAAATCTCAAACACACAAATGGACCTAATGCTTTTCCCTCTGAGCTCATATTTTAACTGTTTCTTTCAGGAAAGTGTGAGTGCAGAAACCAGATCTTGGGAAATCCCAAAGTCTTCTGCAACATGAAGTATACATTTGGTGAGTTGTGGAGATAATTTTATCATTATTCAGTCCTCGAGATTCAAAATACTGAACCTGATTCCAACAGGAATTGCAGTATGGGCAGATCTTCCCACCAGCCCCGCTTGGGAAAAGTGTCCTAGAAATGCCCCCCCACCATGGTATGCCCTTACCAGGCCTCAGCAGAACTCTCACCAGCTGAAGTCCTCTGGGAAGCCCCCTAGTTTTTAAAAAATAATTGAATCCAGATGTGCTGGATACTTTCCTGAGATATCAGGCTGGTTGTTTTCTAAGCTGAAGACTGCTGGAACTCCTTCAGCGCAGAGCAGAATGTGGGCACCTCAGGGGAGGGGCAGGCTTGTGCTACTTGGCCTCTCTATACTACATCAAGGTTGGCAGAGCCAATAAAGTTCTGCCAAGTCACCTTGAGATGCAGCTGATCCCATTCTCATCATTCAAGGTGAGTGCCACTTCACCTCACTTCTACTGGCAGAGCTAGCCTTTAAAATTTGCACAGCCTCCTCCAACCCCAATATGCACAGGCTCCATAACATGCCTTGTGTGAAGAAACCATTTTGCTGAACCATTTCCCCAATTTTATGCTTTAAAGAGGGTGTCATAGACACAACCAGGGCATTCGGGGAGTGAGGAGACCTGAAGTTCTGCATTCTGCATTGTCTGATCCAGGTTTCAGAACTGAAATTGGCTTCACTCCTGGTTTACCCAACAGACTGAGGTTTGCCAATCTCGGATCACTTACATGGGAACACCAGAATAGATTCACTGGGATTGAGCTCCTTTACTTCCTGCTCAGAGGGTCTCTGTGGAGATCGCGCTCTATCCCAACCTGGTGATGAAGAGGAATTAATGTGGTTGTGACTGAGAATCTATTGATGGTGGCAAAAAAATAAGGTGAATGTAAAGTTCAATACTAATAGCCTGTCGCAGTAGCCAAGGTTTAAGAGTATTCAATTGCATTTATATAGCAACATTAACAGAAAAAAGCATTCCAAAGCACTTCACAAAGGATACAAGTGATGGCTAAAAGTTTGGTCAAAGACGCAGGTTTTAAAGAGCATGTTAAAGGAGGCGAGAGACATGGGGATGCTAAGAGGATTAAGGAGGGAATCCCAGAGCTTCAGACCTTGGCATCCGATGATACAGCCAGCAATGATGGAAGGCAGACCAGGGTTGAAGGAGGGGGTAGTAGGACTGGAGGAGGTTGCAGAGATGAGGAATGGGTGAGATCATGATGTAATTTAAACACAAGGGTAAGAATTTTAACTTTGAAGCATTTGAGTTCTGGTCAACAAAGACAGGCATGATGAATGAACAGGACTAGTGCAGGATAGGGTACAAGCAACAAACTCCAACCTGTGTCCTCAATCCTAATGGACAGAAAAACAAACACAGATGGCAATTCTTAAAAATTTCATTGCACATTTGCGAGGAAAAAGCTTCTTTAATCAAAACATTATGAAATGATTTTTAAAAAATGGAATCCAAGAGTAACAGATAAAATCTGTTTGATGTTCCCGATGGGATTCAGTGAGAGTAAAACATTTCCTGATTCAGATTTTCCCATCATTTCCCTTTAATGAGACATCGAGAGTGTTTCCATGAGCACATCGCGACAGAATTTGGTAATATCCTTCATTCCTATGTTTAAAAAAATTCCTGTAGATAGTTGAATAATTTGCAGTCTTGCCTGGAGTGACTGCTATGAACTCACAAACATAACACTACATATTGTTCATTAGGGTTACTGTATAAATTCATGTAAAAGTCAGTCTCAATTATAAGTTGACCCCATGACTTTTGGCATTAAAAAACTAATTTTTTATATACGTCACATAAAAGTTGACCCTAGTTTCTCCAGGGTTTCAGACCAAAATATAATCCTGGAGCTGTTAATAATTCGATTTCATGCATAAATACTAATAAAAATGAATACTGGTAAGTAAATTCTTAAAACATTCAGATGGTTCAGTTTCATTTGTATTTATTAATATTATTATTTTGGTCAGATTATGAATGACATACCATGTTGTGCTGGTGCCTCAACTTTTTACAATTTATATAAATTACTTGGATGAAGAGTCCAAAGGTATGGTTGCTAAATTTGCTGATGACACAAAGATAGGTAGGAAAATAAGTTGTGAAGAGGACATGAGGAGGCTACTAAGGGACATAGATAGGTTAAGTGAGTGGGCAAAGATCTGGCAAATGGAGTATAATGTGGGAAAATGTGAAATTGTCCATTTTGGAAGGAATAATAAAAGGAAACAAATTATCTAAAAGGCGAGAGATTACAAAGCTTTGAGATGCAGAGGGATATGGGTGTCCTAGTGCATGAATCGCAAAAGGTTAGTATACAGGTGGGGCAAATAATTAGGAAAGTTAGTAGAATGTTATCATTTATTGTGAGGGGAATTGAATACAAAAGTAGGGAGGCTATGTTTCAGTTCTAAAGGGCATTGGTGAGACCACATCTATGTAAAGTATTGGTCTCCTTATTTAAGGAAGGATGTTAATGCATTGGAAGCAGTTCAGAGCTAGTTTACTTGACTAATACCTGGAATGGGAGGGTTGTCTTATGAGGAGAGGTTGGATAGGTTAGGCTTGTATCCGCTAGAGTTTAGAAGAGTAATAGGCAACTTGATTGAAACATATAAGATCGTGAGGGGTCTTGACAGGGTGGATGTGGAGAGGATGTTTCCTCTTGCGGGAGAATCTAGGACTAGGGGCTACTGTTTAAAAATAAGGGGTCGCTCGCTTAAGACAGAGGAGGAGAATTTCTTTCTCTCAGAGGTTGTGAGTCTTGGAACTCTTCCTCAAAAGGCAGTGGAAGCAGAGTCTTTGAATATTTTTAAGGCAGAGCTAGATAGATTCTTGATAAGCAAGAGGGTGAAAGGTTATTGGGGGTAGGCAGAAATGTGGAGTTGAGGTTAAAATCAGATCAGCCATGGTCTTATTGAATGACAGGGCAGGCTCAAGTGGCCTACTCCTGCTCCTAATTCATATCTTCATATGTTCGTAATTAATTACTTACCAAGAATGAATGTGAATTCTTCAGTATTGTTGGTTTTTACTTTATTCCATTGTGACCATCTTTCTTGGATTTCACTTGGGCCCAAATCAAGCTAACGTGCCAACCACTCAAAAATGTCACAAGTGTAAAGGTCGACCCCATGACCTTTGGCCTAAAAATTGGTCTGCAAAATTCGACTTTTTCACGAGTATATACGTTAGATGATGATTTATTTAAGACATTGATGCAAAACATATAACCCAAAAGAAAATAGCAACAAGTGGAGGCACCCACTCAATTGATATCACTCTCACATCTAAGGTAGATCATTGCATTCCAAAGACTTAAGCACAAGATCCAGGCAGACATCCCAGTACAGTACTGAAGGAGTGCTGATCTGTCAGAGGTACCATCTCGTGGATGCAATGTTAAGCTAAGGCAGTATCTGCCCTCTCAGTTGGATGTAAACATCTAACAGCACTATTAAAAGAGAGGCCAATTCACTTGGGACTGATATTTATCCCAGGTTATCTGTTTTGGGATCTTGCTGTATATGAATTAGATGTCACATCTGCCTACATTATAGCGATGAATACACTTCAAAAGGACTTTATTGGCTGCAAAGCACTTTGGGATGTCCTGAGGTTGTGCTACATAGTTGCTATTTAAATGCAACTTTCTTATTGTACATCAGTACAGTCATTGCCCTTTCTCACTCTTAAATAGCAGGAATAATATCAGGAATAATGGACACCCAGGAGTAATTAGAAATAGCTTCTTAAATCATCCTTCAAACCTTGTGTTGTGCTGACTGCCCTGAAATTATTCCTGTGCACTAATTTTCCAAATTATATACTTCCTATGCAGAACTTGTTATTCTGAAGCACTTTAGTGTACTGTCATGTCAGGGTGAGCTGGTTGAATGGTTGTCTATTAATTCCCTTTCATTGCCACAGTCCTGAAAGTAAAGATTCTCTCAGCTCATGACAAAGGCTCACATGCAGAGGTCAATGTGAAGGTCAAGAAGGTGTTGAAACTGACAAAGTTAAAGATTCACCGGGGCAAGCGAGTGCTGTACCCAGAATCCTGGACAAACCGAGGCTGTACCTGCCCAGTACTAAATCCTGGTAAGAAACATGTCAACAACAGAACACGCAACACAAACATATCACCGTCCTGCTGAATATTCATTGCTGATGTAATACAAATGAACCCACAATGCCAGATTGACAGCAAAGACATGAGCAGAGCTGTGCTCTAATCAGTCCTCCCCTCTGGAATCAGTGATGAGTGGGAATAAAGGAATGTCTTTGTACGACACTAACAATCATTAGTGTTATTGTCTCAATGCTGAGAGTCTAGGAGCTGTGAGGGAGCAAGGGAATTTTGGTGTCCCCATGCAGATAAATCACTAAAAGCTAACGCATAGGTTACCAAAATTGGCGTGTGGGGGGGGCAAGGCCTGTTCGCCGATACGTAAAATGACATGGGATGACGTTGAGTGGAACCCCTGATGTCACAGCGCCTCATTTCAATTTTCAGGTTGGCGGGGGCACAGCCGAATCACCTGTGCACCTGCTGACCTGTCAACGACCTACTGAGGCCATTGAAAAACTAATTGAACTAGTTAATGGACCTGCCCGTCCAACCTTATGTTGGTGGGCAGGCTGGGAGCCATGGCGGGCTTCAGAAAAAACATGAAACCTCATCCATTGGCGGGATGAGGTTTCATGTCGGTTTTTAAAAATTTAATAAAAGTTTAATTAAAAGTGATGGACATGTCCCAACTCATGTGACAGGGTCACATGAGGGGACATGTCAGGAAAATTTTATTTATCTACATTTACCATTTTTATATTTAAAGCTGATCTCCCTGAGGCAGCACTTCGCCTCAGGGAGATGAGTGTGCTTTTTCACGCGCATGCACAAAAGAGTGCACTCCTGACTTAGGGAAATTCCCCTCCCCCCAACCCCCCAGCCCACACAGGGAGCACATAAGGCTTCCTGATGGATGTCACGCTTGGTGGGCCTTAAATGGCCCGCCCACATAATATAGTGATCGCAGGCGCACCCACACACTCCCGCTCCTGAACTTCCCCCCCAACGGGGGGAAAATTCTTCCCCAAGAGTAGAAAATGATGCTTCAGTTGTACAAAGCCTTAGTCAGACCCCATCTGGCATAACTGTGTTCAGCTCTGGGTACTCAGCTCAGGAAGGTTACGAACATACAGATGAACATATGTGATAGCAGTAGAAGTAGGCCAAATGGCCTTCAAACCTGCTCTGCCATTCAATAATATCATGGCTGATCTGTTTGCCTTTTGAGTTTCACGTTCCCATCTACCCCCAATAATCTCTAGTTGCCTTTCCTAACAAGAATCTATCTACCTCTGCCTTAAAAATGTTCAATAACCTCGTCTTCTGAGACATAGAGTTCCAAAGTTTCACAACCCCCTGAGAGAAAAAATTTCTCCTCATTTCTGTCCTAAAAGGGTGATCCCTAATTTTAAAACAGTGCCCCTGGTTCTGGACTCACCCACAAGAGGAAACATCCTTTACACAGAATTACCTGGAAAAACTCAGCAGGTCTGGCAGCATCGGTGGAGAAGAAAAGAGTTGATGTTTTAAGTCCTCATGACCCTTCGACAGAACTTCTGTCGAAGGGTCATGAGGACTCGAAATATCAACTCTTTTCTTCTCCGCCGATGCTGCCAGACCTGCTGAGTTTTTCCAGGTAATTCTGTTTTTGTTTTGGATTTCCAGCATCCGCAGCTTTTTTGTTTTTATCCTTTCCACGTCCACCTTGTCAAAACCATTCAGGATCTTAAATACTTCAATTAAATCACCCCTCACTCTTCTAAACTCCAGTGGAAACAAGCTCAGCCTGTACGACCTTTCCCCATAAGACAATCCACTCATTCCAGGTATCAACCTAGTAAACCTCCTCTGAACCGCCTCCAATGTATTTACATCATTCCTTAAATAAGGAGACCAAAACTGCACACAGCGTTAGAGATGTGGTCTTACCAACGCCCTGTATCACTGAAGCATAACATCCTTACTTTTATGTTCAATTCCTCTCATAATAAAGGATAGCATTCCATTAGCCTTCTTGATTACTTGTTGTACCTGCATACTAACTGTTGCGACTCATGCACAAGAACACCTAGATCCCTCTGCATCTCATAATTCTGTAGTTGTTCTACATTTAAGTAACATTCTGCTTTTTTAATCTTCCTGCCAAAATGAACAACTTCACATTTCCCCACGTTATATCCCATCTGCCAGATTTTTGCCCAGTCATTCAACCTATATATATCCATCTGCAAACTCGTTAGGCATTCTTCACAACATACTTTCCTACCTATCTGAGTCATCTGCAAATTTAGCTACCATGCCATTGCTCCCCTCATCTAAGTCATTGATGTAAATTGTAAATGTTGAGGCCCCAGCACAGACCCCTGTGGGATTCCACTAGTTACATCCTTCCAATCAAATAAAGCCCATTTATGCATATTCTTTGTTTTCTGCCAGCCAATCTTCTATCCAGGCTAATATGTTACCCCCTACACTATGAGCTTTTATTTTCCACAATAACCTTTGATGAGGCACCTTATCAAATGCCTTCTGGAAATCCAAATACAGTACACCTAGAGGCCCCCCTTTATCCACGGCACATGGTACTCCTTCAAAGAACTCCAATAAATTGGTTAAACATCATTTCCCTTTCACAAAACCATGCTGACTCTTCCCAATTACCTTGCATTTTTCTAAGTGTCCAGCACTAACTTCTTTAATGATTGATTCTAATAACTTCATCATGATAGACATCAAGCTAACTGGCCTATAGTTTCCTGTTTTCTGCCTCCCTCCCTTCTTGAATAGAGGGGTTATATTAGCTATTTTCCAGTCTGATGGAACCTTTCCAGAATCTAGTGAATTTTGGAAAATTGACATCAACACATCTACTACCTCATTAGCCACTTCTTTTAAGATCTTTGGATGAAGTCCATCAGGACCCGGAGATTTGTCAGCCCACAGAGCCAGCAGTTTGCTCAGTACCAGTTCCCAGTGATTGTAATTTCACATCTTTCTCCTGATTTACAATTATTCCTGGAGTGTTTTTTGTATCCTCTATTGTGAACACAGAAGCAAAATATTTGCTCCTTTCATTCACCATTTCCTTATTATCTGCTATTAACTCCCCATTCTCGATCTCTCAAGGACGAACACTCACTTTACTTACTCTTTTCCTTTTTAAATACCTGTAGAAACTCTTGCTATCCATTTTTACATTTCTAGTTAGCTTCTCTCATACTCTAATTTCTTTCTCCTGATTAACCTTTTAGTCATTCTCTGCCATTCTTTATCTTCTGACCAATCATCTGACCTGCCACTCCTCTTTGCGCAGTTATATGCTTTTTCCTTAAGTTTGATGCTTTTCTTGACTTCTTTAGTTAACCACAAGATGGTGGGTCCTCCCTTTAGAATTTTTCTTTATAGTAGGAATATACTTATTCTGAATACTCTGAAATATCTCCTTAAATGTCTGCCACTGCTTCTCTGTTGATCTATCCCCTAGCCTAGTATCCCAGTTCACTTCAGCTAGCTCGGCTTTCATGCCCACATAGTTGCCGTTATTTAAGTTTAAATTACTAGTTTTAGACCCATTCTTCTCCCTTTCAAACTGGATGTAAAATTCAATCGTATTGTGGTCAATGCTACCAATGCCTTTACTCTGAGGTCATTAATTAACCCTGTCACATTACACAATACCAAGTTTAATATAACCTGCTCTCTGGTTGGTTCCAAATGTGCTGCTCTACAAAACTACCTCGAAAACATCTTATGATCTCCTCATCCAGGGCCTGTAGACCACTCCCATTAATGACTCCTTTTCCTTATTATTCCTCATCTCCACCCAAACCAATTCTACATCCTGATCTCCTAAACCAAGGCCATCTCTAACTATTGTACAAATGCCATCCTTCATTATCAGTGCTACCCCTCCACCTTTACCTAGCTTTCTATTCTCCTTGAATATCATTTGGCTCTCAATATTCAGGACCCAATCCTTGATATCCTGCAGCCATGTCTCCGTAATGGCTGTCAGATCATGTTTATTCACTTCAATATGCACTATCAATTCATTTACTTTATTCTCAATGCTACATGCATTCGGATCTAGAACCTTTAGTTTTGCCTGTTTCTTCTTTTTGTAACATCTAGTCTTGATTGTTGGTGCATTCTTAGGTTTTTTCTCTCTGTCCCTTCCTGCCATTCTCTGACCCTCATTTCCCATATCACTATTTCCCTTTCTTACCTTGTCTCTACTCTTTGATATACCACGTCTTTCTATATTTGATCCCTTGCCCCACTTCCCTAGTTATACAGTTTGTGAGAGCACTGGTCCCAGCACAATTCAGGGGCAGACCGACCCAATGGTACAGCCCCCACTTTCCCCAGTACTGGTGCTAGTGTCCCACAAACTAGAACCCACTTCCCCCACACCAGTCTTTGAGCCACATCTTCATCTCTCTAATTTGCCCTATGTCAATTTGCATGCGGTTCAGGTAATAATCCAGAGATTACTAGGTTCTGCTTTTTTAATTTAGTGCCCAGCTCCTCATACTCTATGCAGAATCTCTTTCCTAGTTACCTACATGGACCATGACAATTGGATCCTCCCCCTCCCACTGTAAGTTCCTCTCCAGCCCTGAGCAGATGTCCTGAACCCTAGCACCAGGCAGTTCTTTGCTGCAGAGAACAGTGTCAATCCCCCTCACTATACTATCCTCCACTACCACTATGTTCCTTTTTGCTCCCTCCACTTGAATGCCTTCCTGTACCACGGTGCCAAGGTCAGTTTGTTCAACCATCCTGCAGCCCCTGCTCTCATCCAAACAAGCTAAGAACCTCAAACCTATTGGACAATTGCAGAGGCTCACACTCCTGCTCTCCTGCTCTCTGGGTCCCCTTACCTTCGTCACTAAAAGTCAAACCCTCCTGTCCCTGACCGTTGGCCAAATCACAAGACCCTATCTTAAGTGGTTTGTCTGCGTCCTGGTACAAAGCATCCAGGTAACTTTCCCCCTCCCTGATGTGTCACAGAGTCTGCAGCTCAGCCTCCAGCTCAATGACTGTGAGCCGAAGTTCCTCGAGCCATAAACAGTTACGCGTTTGCCCTGGAACATACTGGCACCCAGGAGTTCCCACATGCTGCAGCCTTGACACATCACCTGTCTTGCCATCCTTAATGTGTTTTCATTAATTAGTTAATTATATTATTCACTTAATTATTTTTCTTTTTTATATATTTTATTAACTTTGCCACAATTTGTATAATATTTTAAACCTTAATAATAGAATAGACCTTAACCACTTACCAGATACTCACTCCTTTTCCTGTAGTAAAGTAAGAACGAATTCCTACAGGGTGCGAGAGGTAGAAAAAGCAACAGAAACTGAACACTTCCTTCCTCCCCCTCACTGACTCCCCCAGTCACCAAACTCAGGTTTGCACTCAGCTTCCTCAGCTGCACTTATTTGCCTATATTGGTCTTGGAGGGGTGCATTGCAGATTTACCACAATGATACCAGGATTCAAAGGGTTGAATTATGAGTGCAGGTTAAACTTTGCTTATATTCCTTAATGTCTAGAACATAAGAATGTAAGAAATAGGAGCAGGAGTAGGCCATATACCCCCTCGAGCCCACTCCGCAAAGAAGATTGAGGAGTGATCTAATCAAAGTATTTAAATTGTAAAAGAATTAGATTAGGTAGCTAAAGAGAAACTATTTTGTCTGTATAGGGGAATTCAGAACAATCTTAAAATAAGAGCAAGTCCATTTAGAATTTTTTTATTTGTATGACTGGGGAAGCAGGTATAGATTAATGTTGAGGTTAACAATCCATTCAACGGCTTCAGCTGCCACAGTGTGAATGGTGGTGATGCACCAGGAATGGATCTCTCAGGGCAGGAGTTCAGTATGTGGGCGATAGTCTGACTTGGATGGGCCATGGCCACAATTCGAGCTGCTCCTCATGTTCCACTTGTGGAGCATGAGGCCATATCTCCCCTGACCCATCCTCAAGCAGTTGAGGGTTGTCCAGATTTTGGTTGAAACCTGGGACTTCACCGCTTGGGTCAGTTATCAGGTTGTGGTTGGTAATGTTTGCAGTCAGCCAGGAGGTATGCTATTGAGAGGTGAGGCTGTCTCAGTTTGTAAGGTGTAGAGTGTGTTCCAGTAGGGAGTATGGAATTTCAGACCAGTGTATAGGTTTTTTGAGGTCCTGGATCAGTGGGAGTGCTTTGTTAGCTGTCAGACAGTGGTGCTCCTTGAGGAGGATGTTTTTCCTGCGGACCTCAAGAGATTCAGTATGTGCTGGCACAAGAAGGCACTTGAGCTGCGTTAGTCTTAGCATCCCAGAAATAATCCCAATGCCTTCTCGGAGGTGAATACCTACACGTTTGTAGGGTGGCTCCTGAGCCAGGTTGAGCAGCAGTACTGTGCTGTTGGATAGACTAGGGTGAGTGAATAGTGTGCAGTGTGTTAACTCTGCTGCCCCAGTTTGTTCACACCAGCTACACTGAATTACAGAATCACAGAGTGCAGAAGAGGCCCTTCGGCCAACATCACACATTGGGGACCTCGACAACAACACTGCTAGAAAACAACTGTCAGACTGGGCCTCCGTGCACGTGTTAAAAATCATGTATGATGCAATGCAGTCTGGACTTTCTATTCCTCCAGGCAGAAGAAGGACTACTCACCTGGCCTTTGCTTCATGATCCACGACAGCAACGTCTGACCACTGATGTCCTCCTGACAAGTGCTGCCCATCTTTGTCTATTCCCAACATTGACAAAACCTCACTCACATCAACTTTGAATTACCACCCATAAGCTCAGAGCCAAAACCACACAAGAATTTGTGCGAAGACAACTGGGATACTTGCAGCAGGTACATAGAAACCACCTTTAACCAGATCCAAGTCCTTCCTGAAAACTACACCCACTTTACTCAACTTCTCAAACTAGTAGACACCAAATTACTTCCCTTGAGCTTCAGAAAACCTTTCATCCCTTGTTAGTCCCCAGAAAGTGAACAGCCCCTGGAAGAATACAGGGAAAATGAAGACCCCAACGTGTCAACAGCATTCCTCAGGCCCCTTGATGAAGGACACCTTCATGCGATGTTGGGAAATAGTGGAGAGCATTAACTTAATACATTCAAGTCGAAAGGCATGGAACCTCTTCTGACGCCAGGGAGCAGCCGAGCAACAACCACACCAGCGATCCAGACTCAATGCTGATGCCTTCGCTCCACAATTCCTAATAAGCTCCGAGATACCAGCCAGCTGGGGAGATAAGTGGATGGTAAAAATAGTCCCGATGTAGTCGCTCAACACTGCCCCAGAGCAGACAGACTTCTCTTACACACAGGCCCTTACACACAAGCGGAAGTGAACAGTGCCCTGATGACAATCAAGTCAGGCACAGCAGCAGGAGTTGATGGGATTTAGTCAGAATTCCTAAAGAACATTGGACCACTGGGAAGGAAGTGGCTAGGAAAGCTGTTTACCAACATCCACAGTACAGGCACCATTCCAAATATCTGACATTAATCCAAGATAGTGACCATTACCAAGCCAGGGCTGCCCCTCCACAACCCATGCAGCTGCTGTCCCATCACCATGCTCTCAATAATATATGAGGTCCTGGAAAGCCTCCTGCTAAACAAACTGAGTCCCACTCTGGATGCCCCCACCCCTCCCCAAACCTCCCCAAGAGGCAGCTTTTCACATCAATTGCTCCGAGCAGGTCCTGACACTAACCTTGCATATTGAGACCTGTTCTCCAGAAGGCCTGAAGACAGGAATGGCAGTCATTGATTTACCCTGGGCCTATGACACAGTTTGGCACACAGGCACGCTGCTGTGTGAAAACTCCATGAATAGCAACCGACAGCTCTGTTCATACCTTGGAGATCAAATCAGCTGCCCAGGCATTCAGGAATGAAATCAGGAAACACCTTTTCACACCATGGCTGGTGGAAATTTGGAACTCTCTCCCCAAAAGGCTGTGGATACTGGGATCAACTCGAGCTTTGAACACTGAGGCTGGTGGATTACTTTTAATTAAGGATATTAAGTGATATGACACAAAAGTAGCTTAATGGAGTTGAGGTGCAGATTAGCCATGATCTAATGAATGTCGAAACACTCTCAAATGGCTGAATGGCCTCCTCCTCTTCCTAATGTTCCTATGTCTTCAGCTGAAGTGGGGTTAGAAGGTAAGGGATAATTAGACAAGCGTGAGCAGATGTAATTCAACCCCCACTTCAGTTTTAGTCATACATGCTAACATTAGTGTCTGATTTCCAAATCCACATTTCTAATAGGAACTGCCTATGTAAACCTGTCATGCTGTTATTACACCCTCACACCAGAGATGGCACTGCTCAAGGGTTTAATTACAATATTAAAAATAATTTCAAGGCTTTAAGAAATATGTTGCATTAATTAAGCCCCTGTTGGCATAGGACTTCAAACAGACAGTGAGTTTTGTGTCTGCTGATTCAGTCTCAATTTGTCTTGAGTGATCTACTTTGCTAATTGGAACTTGCCTTATACAATGAGATTCACAGATGGCAGGAGAATCCAGGGGCTAGGGTTGTGCCAGGACCAAAAACCGAACCCTTCCCTCACACCGCTCCCCACTGCCCCCAAATTTACTGGGTGTGACTACGCTTTATAAAAACTTATGGATAGGAAACAGGGATAAAAAGCCCCAATTTCAAGCATGCCCGAAATACATTGGACTTCCTTTTGAGTCGGGCAGTTCTTTAGCATCCCTGGTGGCTATTTAAAAAGGCATAAGGCCCCTTGCATATGTTAATGAGGGGCCTTAAACCTATTTTGGATCCTTTCTGCCAAACCGGGCCTGCTCCGTGAAGCTTTTCCTGTGCTAGCACATGGCCACCATTAAAAATTTTTTAAAAGGCTCACAGTTTGATGTGGAGCAATAGATGAGGTAGAAGTGCTCCTCCCCACTACACCGCAGTCCAGAAGACTGGAGTCACTCCGTGAATGTTCCTGCTCCTTCCCCACTATCTAAGAGCCAAAGCCAGTGGGAAATCAATCTCTTGGAAATGAGTGAACAGCCTCTGGCTTGGGGTCACGATGGGTTTACCCAAAGTATTTAAACAAGGACTGCAGTCCAATTTAGGAAAACATCAAGTCTCCCAGTTCAGAAGATAGTTGGTTACGTTACATGCCCAAGAGTGGACATTGGCCAGTTAATTAACTACCCATTGAACTCTTTCTATCAGTAAGTGACTTTGAGCCAGCACCGAGCTGAACCTTCAACGAACCTGACAATGAACGTAAGGAATTGGACTAAGATCAAGTCAGGCCCAGTTCAAGCCTCTAGTTTAAATTAGACTGGATCAAACGCAATTGAACTTTGCCAAGCAGCCACTTCAGGGCTGTGCCCTCATTCCCCATGAGATACTGCACCATTTTGTAAGACATAAAAAATAGGAGCAGGAGTTGCCCATTTAGCCCCTCGAGCCTGCTCCACAATTCAATAAGATCATGGCTGATCTGGCTGTGGCCTTAACTCCACTTTCCTGTCTGCCTCCTATAACCTTTGACTCCCTTGTCGATCAAAAATCTGTCTAACTCAACCTTGAATATATTCAATGACCCAACCTCTACTATTCACTGGGAAGAGAATTTCAAAGATGAATGACCTTCTGAGAGAAGAAAATTCCTCCTCATCTCCATCTTAAATGGGAGACTCCTTCTTTTAAACCATGTCCCCTAGTTCTAGATACCCCACAAGGGGAAACATCTCTCTCAACATCTACCTGTCAAGCCCCCTCAGAATCTTATACGTTTCAATAAGATCACCTCTCATTTTTCTACACTCCAATGAATATAGGCCCAAACTGCTTAATCTTTCCTCATAAGACAAATCCCTTCTTCCCAGGAATCAGCCTCCAATGTAAATCTCTTCTCCAATTCTTCTCGAGTTCTCTGCTTGAAGACAGGCCCTTCACCAAACCACAACAAAGCATCATGATTTTTCAGTACAGATAGGGCAAGGATGCAGGCCCACATTTACCTCAGCAAAACCCCGCACCGTTGGCATTAATCTGATCTACTCAGTAGCTGTCTAGCCAATTGAGCTATCTAGCCCTCTCCAATACAAGTATATCCATCCTTATATAAGGTCACCAAAACTGTACACAGTACTCCAGGTGCAGCCTCACTAAGGCCCTGTACATCTATAACAAGCCTTCCCTACTTCTATAATCCTTGCAATAAAAGCCAATGTTTCATTTACCTTCCTAATTACTTGCTGTACCTGCATGCTAACTTTTTGTGATTCATGGACATGGACACTCAGATCCCTCTGTACCCCCAGCATTCTGCAGTCTCTCTCTATTTAAATTATATTCTGCTTTTCTATCTTTCTTGCCAAAGTGATTAATCTCACATTTTCCTACTTTACACTCTATCTGCCAATTTTTTGCCGACTTTCTTAACCTATCTATATCCCTTTGCAGACTCTTTGTATCCTCCTCACAACTTGTTTTCTTTGTATATTCAGCAAATTTGCCTACCTTACACTCAATCCCTCCATCCAAGTCTTTAATATAGACTGTAAATAGTGGAGGCCACAGCACTGATACCTGTTGCACTCCATTAGTTACAATTTTCCAATATATAAGTGACCCATTTCTCCCAAATCTCTGTTTCCTGTCTGTTAACCAATCCTCTATCCATGCTAATAAACCACCCCCAAGATGTATTAACAATCAAATGACGTTGGTTTTATTCCTTAAATCACGCACAGGAAGCATTAATCCTTCTCCCAGTCATGAGCGCTGGCATTGACCCTTATCTTTCACTCTTAACAGGTACAGAGTATCTTGTAGCAGGGCATGAGGATGTTCACAGTGGCCGACTGATAGTCAACATGAAGAGCTTCGTCCAGACTTGGAAACCAGATCTAGGCCGGAGAATGGCGCACATCCTGAGAGCAAAATGCTAGTAGTGCCTGTTGTTTTACACCAGGATGATGTTTCCCAATGGTATTGAGCAGGTCTCTGTCCTAGGGGAATCTGTAAGCCAAGGATTGTTACGTTAAAGCTCCAAACAGAATGGTTGCACATCTAAGTATCTGCTGCGCTGGTTGTGAACCAAAGTTGGCCTTGAATTCTTTTCTTTCTAAAAGAAAACTCTTGCTTTTTTTATATGTAATAACGCACTTTATTAGCTGACGGGTCATGATGGAGGAGAGATTATTACATACACGACTTGAAAAGTTAATGAGTTATGGGTGACAGGAGATCTACTAGCGTTAATCCAGCTGTACCACCCCCCACTCCTCAATTTGTAACATTGACATAGACTTTGAATCAGAAGGACTCAGGGGGACTTTACTTTAGGAGAGTTTTGTGCATTTACAAATCACAGAAGAAAGTCAATTGGAATGTTTTGACCTGATAATTGCCTGTTGGCTTCTTTCATGTTGATATCAAGGACTGATCCTACAGACCAAGAATAAGTGAAATTGGACACTTCAGAATGTTCATCAGAACACAGGACCGTTGCCTTTTGTGGTGAGAAAGTGTCCTCAAACGGTGTCATTTCTCTAATTTTAAGTCCCCCTATACCACTGGACTCAGTGTCTAACATTAAACGTTTTCTGCAAATGAATGATAGTTTTATGTAGATGTACACCTTATGCACTGGACCTTAAAAGGGAAAATTGCAGTGTTACATGATAATACGATGTGTAGACTTGGAACAATAATGTATAGATATGTGTATGCACTTAGCAGTCCTATGGATTTGCAAAAATTGACATTTTGCCATTTATTTTTTATTTCTTAAGTTACGCAATAAAATTGACAAAGCTGTACAGTTGCTGAATCCTCTCTGCTCGATTCAATAATAAACTATAGGCCTGAAATTCCATCTTGTACTGGCAATATTCTTGGTGTAGCTCCAGGTGGGAAAAGGTTCGGAATTGGGGCAAATTCAGTCCTGTGGAGAGGAGGCCAGGTTTTTTAATGGGTGTAGCTCTATTACCAGCATCTCATGTCCCCACCTTGAAAGGGACATGGCTCAGGAAAATATCAGGCTTCCTGTCAACTAATAGGCCCAATAGAATCTGCCAAAGAGCTACGAGCTGCGACTTCAGAATGCTGCAGGGAGCAGGAGGCCGATTCTGATCACCCTGTTGGAATGGCCCAATCTGTCATCATCATTGTGGATCTTAGATGTGGTCGTCATGGATCTGGTCTTACAGATAATGCTGGAGGTTAGGCTGTTGGTAAACTCTAACTTTTATTGAACATTATACTAACTCAGTGCAACACAGACTCAGCACGAGGCTCTACATAGAACTATCTCTCTATGCTCTGTTGTCATATGATCTTACGTCACTGATGATATAAACTATATAGTAACATATTTAATATTAACCCTTTATACTACACCCAATAGCAAATTTGAGCAGCTCCATTTGGGGATCCGTCCTTTCCTGAGAGGCCTGTTCCCATAGCTACACCTGCCGTGTTGCAGTGACCTAGGAGTCACCTGGTTTTCCAGCCCTCCATCAGCAGGCTGACACGAGTAGAATAGGTATTCAGCCCAAATGTGTTAATGCAGCATGTCTGCAATTTGGGATTGTGCAGAGGTCCTCAGCTCAGAGGTCATGGGTTCTGCTTTACTTTGTTTGTAATTGAGGGGGGAGGGGGAGGTACAATTGGGATTTTAGCCCCAGTGTTTTCAATGTAATAAATTATAAGGAAAAGAACTCAACATCTCAGTACAACTCCTCAAATATACCTTGCAGTTAAACCAAGTATTAAAACATGTACACTATTTAAGAATAGAAAGAAATGCTGTAGCCTGCTTCCCTCCATCTGACCAATCAGGCACCTCAACTCCAATTCCCTACCTTTGCTTCACATACCTCGATACTCTTACCCAGCAAAAATCTGTCTCTAGTATCATTGAGTGGCAAGAAGGCAACTGGCTTGTATTCCTCCGAGTTTAGAACTTTGTGATGTAATCTAATGAAGGTGTTTGAAATATTAGTTTGATAGTCTACAGAGAAACTATTTCCTCTTGGGATGGGGAAGTCCAGAACAAGAGGACAAAATCTTAAAATTAGAGTTAGGCAGTTCTGGAGTGAAATCAGAAAGCACTGCTTCACACAAAGGGTGTATCTGCAACTCTCTCCCCTGAAAGGCTATGAATGTTGGGGCGATTCACTCAAAACAGAGATTGATAGATATTTGTTAAGCAAGGGTATTATGGATATGGGTGCATGGAGTTGAGATACAGATCAGTCAGGGTCTTATAGATTGGTAGTACAGACTGGAGGGGCTGAATGACCGCTGTCTGCTCCTAGTTTTCTGTCAGTACCACAGTAAGGATGCTTCATCAGAGGACAATTACAGAATTCCTGGAAAGAATCAAAAGTTGCAACAGCAATGAGAATCCAACAGCTTCATGGTCACTTTTACTGAAACCATAGTCAATTCAAATTCTCAAACTGCCATTGCGGGATTATGAACTCACTGGATTATTAGTTCAGGCTTTTGGATTGCCAGTCCAGCAGCATAACTGTTACGTTACCTGTCCTTCTGCAATATATAAATGGGTTTTAGTTCTAACTGCAGTTAAGACATAAGACATGGATGAGCAGAATAATAACCTGAACTAATCTTCAATAAGTGTATGATTACTGGTAGACAATGATTGGATGCTTTGGGGAACTCCTAAGTATTTAAGGGGTATGAAAGCAAAGTGGTCATGTTACTGGACTAGTAATGCAATCCAAAGCCAAGGGCTCAAATCCCTGCATGGCAACTGAGGGAATTTTTTTTAATTATTTGTTTCTGGGATGTGGGCATCACTAGGCTAGCAATTATTGTCTACCCCTAATTGCCCTTGTTCAGAGATCATTTTTAAGCATCAACCACATTGCTGTGGGTCTGGAGTCACATGTAGGCCAGGCAAGGTATGCAGATTTCCTTCCCTAAAGGACATTAGTGAACCGGATGGGTTTTTAGAATAATCAACAATGGTTTTATGGTCATCATGAGACTTTTAAATCCTGATATTTATTGAATTCAAATTCCACTGTCTGCTATGGTAGGATTTGAACCCCAGTCCCCAAAGCATTACCCCAGGTCACCAATCCAGTGACAATACCACTACACCATCCCGGTAAGTTCAGTTAATTCATAAATCTGGAAGAAAATGCTAGCCGCGTTAATAATGACCATAAAACTACTGGATTATCATAAAAGTCCACAAGGTTTAGTTCAGGGGAGGAAATCTGCAGTCTGACTTTGGCCCATCATGTTTGGACCCAGTTCTCCCAATGAGTAATTCATCAAGTACCATCTCCCTGCCTTCTCCACATAACCCTGCACATTCTTCCTTTTCAGATACCTGGTCTGGCCTGCACATTATTTCAGATCCACAGCAATGTGGTCGATTCTTAACTGCCCTCTGAAATTGCCTAGCAAACCACTCAATAGATGTTACATGAAGTAGCATTGTGGATGCCCCTACATTACACAGGCTGCAGCAGTTCAAGGAGGTAGCTCACTACCACCTTCTCAAAGACAATTGTGAGAGGCACCAAGTATCAGCGATAGAGTCCAAGGCTTAATTAAAAATTCCAATAATGTAACCATTATGCTACCATACCTGTTTTAACCCTCTACTTATGATAAAGCTGCTCTAATTTGGCTATTAAGTGAAAACATTTTTTTTAAATTATTTCACAGGATGAGGGTGTCACTGGCTGGACCAGCGTTTATTGTCCATCCCTAATTGCCCTTGAGAAGGTGGTGGTGAGCTGCCTTCTTGAACTGCTGCAGTTCATGTGGTGTAGGTACACCCACAGTGCTGTTAGGGAAGGAGTTCCAGCGAAGGAATGGCGATATATTTCCAAATCAGGATGGTGTGGGACTTGGAGGGAAATTGCAGGTGGTGTTCCCATGTATCTGCTGCCTTTGTCCTTCTAAGTGGCAGAGGTTGTGGGTTTGGAACATGCTGTTAAAGGCGGCTTGCTGAGCTGCTGCTTCGTGAGTGGTTGTTGAAGGTGGTGGTGCCAATCAAGCAGGCTGCTTTGTCTTGGATGGTGTCAAACCTCTTGAGTGTTGATGGAGCTGCACTCATCCAGGCAAGAGGGGAGTATTCCATCACACTCCTGACTTGTGCCTTGTAGATGGTGGACAAGATTTGGGGAGTCAGGAGGTGAGTCAGCATGTTCCAAACCCACAACCTCTGCCACCTAGAAGGACAAAGGCAGCAGATACATGGGAAGACCACCTGCAATTTCCCTCCAAGTCCCACACCATCCTGATTTGGAAATATATTGCCATTCCTTCGCTGGAACTCCTTCCCTAACAGCACTGTGGGTGTACCTACACCACATGAACTGCAGCGGTTCAAGAAGGTAGCTCACCACCACCTTCTCAAGGGCAATTAGGGATGGACAATAAACGCTGGTCCAGCCTCTGATCTGCTCTTGTAGCCACAGTATTTATATGGCTGTTCCAATTCAGTTTCTGGTCAATGCTAACCCCCAGGATGTTGAAAGTGGGGAATTCAACGATAGTAATGGCATTGAATGTCAAGGGACGATGGTTAGATTCCCTCTTGTTGGCTATGGTCCTTGTCTGGTACTTGTGTGTTGCAAATGTTACTTGCCACTTGTCTGCCCAAGCCTGGATATTGTCCAGATCTTGCAGCATTTGGGCATGGACTACTTCAGTATCTGAAGAGTCACAAAAGGTGCTGAACATTGTGTAATCATCAGTGAACATCCCCACTTCTGACCTTATGATGGAAGGAAGATCATTGATGAAGCAGCTGAAGATGGTTGGGCCTAGGACACTACCCTGAGGAACTCCTGCAGTGATATCCTGGAACTGAGATGATTGACCTCCAACAACCACAACCATCTTCCTTTGTGCTAGGTATGATTTCAACCAGCAGAGAGTTTTCCCAGATTCCAGTTTTGCTAGGGCTCCTTGATGCCACACTTGGTCAAGTGCTGCCTTGATGTCAAGGGCAATCACTCCAACTTCACCTCTTGAATTCAGCTCTTCTGTCCATGTTTGGATGTTTGCACTAAGACTGTAATTAGGTCAGGAGCTGAGCGGCCCTGGCAGAACCCAAACTGAGCATCAGTGAGCAGGCAATTGCTGAGTAAGTGCCGCTTGATAGCTCATGACACTTTCCATCACTTTGCTGATGATCGAGGGTGGACTGATGGGGGTGATAATTGGCTGGGTTGGATTTGTGCTGCATTTTGTGATCAGGACATACTTGGGCAGTTTTCCACATGCCAGTGTTGTAGCTGTTGTACTGAAACAGCTTGGCTAGGGGTGCAGCTAGTTCTGGAGCACAAGCTTTCAGTCAGGGTCCATAGCCTTTGCTCTGTCTAGTGCCTTCAGCCATTTCTTGATGTCATGTGGAGTGAATCAAATTGCCTGAACACTGGCATCTGTGATGCTGGGGACCTTAGGAGGAGACCGAGAAGGATCATCCACTCAGCGCTTCTGGCTGAAGATTGTTGCAAATTCTTCAGCCTTATCTTTTGCACTGATGTGCTGGGCTCCCCCATCATTGAGGATGGGATATTTGTGGAGCCTCCTCCTTCATTGAGTTGTTTAATTGACCACCACCATTCACGGCTGGATGTGGCAGGACTGGAGAGCTTAGATCTTATCCATTAGTTGTGGAATCTATGGAGCTCAGTCTATTGCTTGCTGCTTATGCTATTTGGTACGCAAGTAGTCCTGTGTTGTAGCTTCACCAGGTTGTCATTTTTAGGTATGCCTGGTGCTGTTACTAGCATGAACTCCTCCACTCTTCATTGAACCAGAGTTGATCCCCTGGTTTGATGGTAACAATAGAGTGGGGGATATGTCGGGCCATGAGATTACAGATTGTGTTCGAATACAATTCTGCTGCTGCTGATGGCCCACAGCGCCTCATGGATGCCCAGTTTTGAGTTGCTAGATCTGTTCGAAATCTATCCCATTTAGCACGGTGGTAGTGCTACACAACATGATAAAGGGTTTCCTCAGTGTCAAGGCAGGACTTCGTCTCCACAATGACTGTGCAGTAGTCACTGCTACCAATACGGTCATGGACAGATGCATCTGCGGCAGGCAGGTTGGTGAGGATGAGGTCAAGTATGTTTTGTCCTCTTGGTCCCCTCACCACCTGCTGCAGAACCAGTCTAGCAGCTATGTCATTTAGGACTCAGCCAGCTCAGTCAGTAGTGGTGATACAAAGCAACTCTTGGTGATGAACATTGAAGTCCCCCCCCCAACCCAGAGTACATTCTGCACCTTTGCCGCTCCCAGTGCTTCCTCCCAGTGGTTATCAACATGGAGGAGCACTGATTCATCAGCTGAGTTGGGGCAGTGAGTGGTAATCAGCAGGAGGTTTCCTTGCCCATGTTTGATCTGATGCCATGAGACTTAATGGGGTCCGGAGTCGATGTTGGGAACTCCCAGGTCAACTCCCTCCCAGATGTATACCACTGTGCCGTCACCTCTGGTGGGTCTGTCCTGCCAGTGGGACAGGACATACTGAGGGATGGTGATGGTGGTGTCTGGGACATTGTCTGTAAGATATGATTCTGTGAGTATGACTGTGAGACAGCTTTCCCAATTTTGAAATAAGCCCCCAGATGTTAGTAAGGAGGGCTTTGCAGGGTCGACAGGTCTGGGTTTTCCGTTGACGTTTCCAGTTCCAACACCAGGTGGTCTGACCAGTTTCATTCCTTTCTGTAGACTCTGTAGCAGTTTTGATATAATGGAGTGGCTTGCTGGGCCATTTCAGAGGGCATTTAAGAGTCAACCACATTGCTGTGGGTCTGGAGTCACACATAGGCCAGACCAGGTAAGGATGACAGATTTCCTTCCCTAAAGGGTAATAGTGAACCAGACAGGTATTTATGACAATTGATTCATGGTCACTATTACTGAGACTTGGTTTTTAATTCCAGATGTATTAACTGAATTTAAATTCCACCAGCTGCCAAGGTGGGATTCAAACCCAGAGCATTAGCCTGGGCCTCTGGATTACTAGTCCAGCTACGCCACTGCCTCCCCTTCACTCTTTAACAGGAGCATATGTTACTGACTCCCACAAGTGTGTGAGGAGGAAGCACGTTGACTCATGGCTACACTGTATTTAGTCAGTCCAAAGGGCTCGAGACTCAATATCATGAAGAGGGCTATCTGAACATCCCGCCAACTAGGTGAAGGAGGGATCCAAGTAACAACCTTCTTGGGTTACAGAAAAAGTGTCCTTGACTTTAATTTCTCAAAGTGGAAACTATGGAAATAATGAAAACCCTTAAAAATACAGCTGCATCAACAGATACAGTTACTAAAAATAAATTGGTATTTGTCCTGTTACAGGGTGTAATTCACTGTGAAGCATTTGATATCTTGTAGCAAGATATAATTTTTTATTTTGTACTTGACTTCTTATCAAAGGCGATAGGGAAAGGAACTCATTTTCAATAAATTGCATCTTGAGCATCTTTGTTATTGAACTTGTCAGCAAGTTAACAACCTTTTTCAAATAAACAGATGGTGGTGAAATTCCTGAAATCTGCAGTGACCACATAACAGAGTAGGTATGAGATACTGAGTAAACAGCAGAAAAGCTGACCCGCTATCCTTAATCTTTGAAACTCCAGCAAAACAGCTATTGATTAGTGTGGCGGTCATTTATAGAATCATCAAATCTTACAGCACAGATTGAGGCCATTCTGCCTATCGTGCCTGTGCCAGCTGTTTGATTCCCTTCTTTCAGATTACCACGTCTGCCAAAGTACTGAAAAGAATTGTTTCAAATTTGCAAATTGCACCCAATATGATCATTACCATAGTGAATTATCCCTCCTCGTCCTTCTCAACCTTTGCCTTTGACATGGCTGATCACACCATCCTCCTCCAACACCTCCCCACTCTTGTCCAGCTGGGTGCGATTGCCCTCACTTGGTTCCACTCTTATGTATCTAATCATAGCCAGAATATCACCTGCAATGGTTTCTCTCCCTGCTCCAGCAACATTAGCTCTCGTGCCCCACTCCAGACAGATCAATCCTTGGCCCCCTCCTATTTCTCATCTACTTACTGCTCCTCGGTGACGTTATCTGAAAGCACAGCATTAGATTCCAAGTGTGTGCTGACAACACCCAGCTCTACCTCACTACCATCTTCCACGACCCTGCCTCTCTCTTCAATTGTTGCATTGCTTGACCAACACCAGTATTGGATGAACTGAAATTTCCTCCAATTAAATATTTGATTAAGTACCACATAATAGACCTATTAGCAAAATTAAAGCTCATTGAACTGAAGGGACAGTGACAACATAGGTACGAAATTGGATAAGGGCAGAAAGGAAAGAGTAATGATGAACAGTTGTTTCTCAGTTTGGGGATAGTACATAGTGGTCAGTATTAGAACCTTTGAAATTGTGCCTTGTCTGCCAAAGTCCAGGGCATTGATATATATCAACAAGAGCAAAGTTTGCAGACAATACAAAATTCAGAAACGTAATAAACAATGTGAAGGACAGAAATGGACTTCAGGAGGGCATTGACAGACTCGGGAATCACCAAATACTTGACCAATGAAATTTAAAGTTGAGAGTTGTGAAGTGACACACTTTGAAAGAAAAAATAAGGAGAGGATATGTGAACTTAATGGTACCATTTTAATGGGGATGCAGAACATAAAAGCTGGTGTGTCTAGATACAAATATTTGAAGGAGGCTTTTTGAAGGGAAGTTGAAACAACCTTTTAGGAATTTTTAATTTATTAATAAAGGCCTAGAACACAAAAGAGAGAGGTCTTGTGGCACAGTGGATGGCATCCCAACCTCTGGGCTAGAAGCTGTGGGTTCAAGTCCCACTTCAGAACTTGATGGCCACAGGCGTGTTTATAATATGGCCAAACAGTCAATTGTCAGCCTGTGAATCCTTCCAATATGCCTGATGGCAGGTGGTGAGAGTGAGAGAGTTGCAAACCACTGCAGTACTTTGCCAAGCATAATCATGGACAAAGTCAATGGTCACCAATGTACTGGAGGGAGGAGAATACAAGAGGAGAAAAGTTGTGTTAAACACTAGTTAGACCTTAGCAGGAGTACCATGTTCAGCTCTGAGCACTACTATTTTAGAAGGATGACAAGGCCTTCGAGGGAGCATCAAAGAGTTTTACCAGAATGGTACCAGGGATGTGGGACTTCAGTTATGTGGAGAGACTGGAGAGCTGGGGTGAAGAGGAGATTTGATAGAGATGTTCAAAAGCATGAATAGTTTTGATTGAATAAATAAGAAGAAACCCTTTCCAGTGTCTGAAGGATCAGTAACCATAGGACAGAAGAATCAGAGGCAACATGTGGAAATTTTTTTTAACACTGAGAGTTGTTCCAATCTGGAATGTGCTGTCTGATGATCATAACTCTCAAAAGGAAATTGGATAAATACTTGAAGGAAAAAGATTTACAGGCTATGGGCAAAGAGCTATTAACACAATCTACAATGTTACCTTTATGTCATCATCAGCACCTTCTTTAGTCTTTAACACTACCATTAACACTCCCTTTGTCTTGTGTCCATGTCTTTGTCAGTCTTTCCTGAGCTTCCACCTATCCCCGACCTTCTGTTCCACCCCCTCTTAAACAGTATAAAATCTATCACATTTCTACTTCTCTTTAGCTCTGAAGAAGATTCATACGGACTCAAAACATTAACTCTGTTTCTCTCTCAACTGACGCTGCCAGACCTGCTGAGTTTTTCCAGCATTTTCTGTTTTTATTTCAGTATTTTATTTATTTCAAAAATAAAATAGGAGTGGTGCTCAGAATTCTAAGAGAGTAGAAAACAATTGTATTTACCTAGCATAATTTGCCTTTGTGTTTGATTAAAGGAATTTCACACATATTTGGGTGGACAATGGACAGGTATTCAGCAGTACTCATTGTCCTGTCAGCCAACAACAGCAGTAAGGTAAAACAAAAACAGAATTACCTGGAAAAACTCAGCAGGTCTGGCAGCATCGGCGGAGAAGAAAAGAGTTGACGTTTCGAGTCCTCATGACCCTTCGACAGAACTTGAGTTCGAGTCCAGGAAAGAGCTGAAATATAAGCTGGTTTAAGGTGTGTGTGTGGGGGGCGGAGAGATAGAGAGACAGAGAGGTGGAGGGGGTTGGTGTGGTTGTAGCGACAAACAAGCAGTGATAGAAGCAGATCATCAAAAGATGTCAACAACAATAGTACAATAGAACACATAGGTGTTAAAGATAAAGTTGGTGATATTATCTAAACGAATGTGCTAATTAAGAATGGATGGTAGGGCACTCAAGGTATAGCTCTAGTGGGTTTTTTTTTATATAATGGAAATAGGTGGGAAAAGGAAAATCTTTATAATTTATTGGGAAAAAAAAAAGAGAAGGGGGAAACAGAAAGGGGGTGGGGATGGGGGAGGGGACTCACGACCTAAAGTTGTTGAATTCAATATTCAGTCCGGAAGGCTGTAAAGTCCCTAGTCGGAAGATGAGGTGTTGTTCCTCCAGTTTGCGTTGGGCTTCACTGGAACAATGCAGCAAGCCAAGGACAGACATGTGGGCAAGAGAGCAGGGTGGAGTGTTAAAATGGCAAGCGACAGGGAGGTTTGGGTCATTCTTGCGGACAGACCGCAGGTGTTCTGCAAAGCGGTCGCCCAGTTTACGTTTGGTCTCTCCAATGTAGAGGAGACCACATTGGGAGCAACGAATGCAGTAGACTAAGTTGGGGGAAATGCAAGTGAAATGCTGCTTCACTTGAAAGGAGTGTTTGGGTCCTTGGACGGTGAGGAGAGAGGAAGTGAAGGGGCAGGTGTTGCATCTTTTGCGTGGGCAAGGGGTTGTGCCATAGGAGGGGGTTGAGGAGTAGGGGGTGATGGAGGAGTGGACCAGGGTGTCCCGGAGGGAGCGATCCCTACGGAATGCCGATAAGGGGGGTGAAGGGAAGATGTGTTTGGTAGTGGCATCATGCTGGAGTTGGCGGAAATGGCGGAGGATGATCCTTTGAATGCGGAGGCTGGTGGGGTGATAAGTGAGGACAAGGGGGACCCTATCATGTTTCTGGGAGGGAGGAGAAGGAGTGAGGGCGGATGCGCGGGAGATGGGCCGGACACGGTTGAGGGCCCTGTCAACGACCGTGGGTGGAAAACCTCGGTTAAGGAAGAAGGAGGACATGTCAGAGGAACTGTTTTTGAATGTAGCATCATCGGAACAGATGCGACGGAGGCGAAGGAACTGAGAGAATGGGATGGAGTCCTTACAGGAAGTGGGGTGTGAGGAGCTGTAGTCGAGATAGCTGTGGGTGTCGGTGGGTTTGTAATGTGTTGAATTCCACCTCAGGACAAAAGGTTTTGATAAGTGTAATGGAAACTATTGTGATTCTATATCATTACAAAATGAAATATTAGACAGGCGCAAACTGAGCAGACCATTGCGAAGTGGTAACCAGATCTGACACCAATGCTACTTCAGGTTTTCTTGCTAAAACTCTTCATGTATAAATAAATATTTTTTTCTAGCAGTTGAACTTTGAATGTGTGAAATGAGTGACCATAAAGGAAATACATTTCCTCCTATAGGAACGGACTGTCAATGCCTCATTGATTAAATTGTTAAGGTTTGTTAATGTCATTTATATGGTTAAGCGAAACAAGGTGATAGGTATTTGAACACACGTAAATAGGGGATAGCTGGGACACTGGGTTTATTTTTAAAAATTTATTTACAGGATGTGGGCATTGCTGGCTAGGTCAGCATTTATTGCCCATCTCTAATTGCCCTTGAGAAGGTGGTGATGAGCTGTCTTCTTGAACCACTGCAGTCCATTTGGTGTAGGTACATCTACAGTGCTGTTAGGGAGGGAGTTCCAGGATTTTGACCCAGCAACAGTGAAGGAATAGTGATATATTTCCAAGTCAGGATGGTGTGTGGCTTGGAGGGGAACTTCCAGGTGGTGGTCTTCCCATGCATCTGCTGCCCTTGTCCTTCTAGATGGTAGAGGTCGTGGGTTTGGAAGGTGCTGTCTAAGGAGCCTGAACTAAGTTAATAAATCCTCTCAGCAAGGAATGGCTTTGTGTCTTTGATTTTGACTTCACTCTCTGATGTAGATCCTGTTAACACTGATTGCAGTGCTAGGAAGAAACCCTAAAGGATTCTCTCCATTTCTGATACAATCTACTAGGATATCTGTGGGGGTGAAAGAACAAAACAGGACAACTGTGCGTAGTTTGGACCTTTGACAAAGGAACGACTGACATTTCTACATTGCCCCTCAAGATGTCCCGAGGTGGTTTTACAACAAAATAGGCAGTTTTGATGTGGGGTCCCTATTCTCATGGAAGAAACGCAGCAGCAAATTTACACACAGCAGCTCCGAGGAACAAGAATGAAATAAATGACCAGTTAGTCTGTTTTATTGATGTTGGTTGTGGGATAAATATTGTCCTAGACACCAAGAAAACGTCCCTGCTCTCCTTCAAAGAGTACCGCAGGATGAGGATCCATCGCATTCTCCTGCGAGAGCAGACAGGGCATTGACTTATCATTTCATCTCAAAGGTGGTGCTTCCAACAATGCAGCACTCCCTCAAGTATCAGCCTGGATTGTGCACTCAAAATCTCTGGAGTGGGGTTTGAACACACAATGCTGGGACTTAGAGGGAAGAGTTTTGGGTGCCATGGGTGACACTAGCACTGCTGTGTAGCTGCTGTAATATTGAAGGACCCTGGTTCTTGGGAACACATACTTGGAATTCTTTCAATCGAAGTCTGTAAACAGGTTCATTCTGATCATAACTCTGGCATGACATTTAAGATAAAAGAATTTTGTCACAGTTTGCTATTCTACCGCTACAATAAGTCAAGAAATGACCTTGACGGATTAAACCCAGACAATACAGTACTTGTGTGCTAGACAGTCGCATTTTTGCTTTTGTTAAAGTTGCATTCCTATGTTTAAACTGCTCTTTGTTGCAGGAGGAATTAAACCTCAGGAATTCCTCAGCCTGATTGTGGATGTAATCAGCTGCCACAAGAAAGGTGGGAGGACTTTGTAACAAATTTAAACTCGTAGGTAAATTTCTGACAAAAGGAGGTATCCTGAATTTTTATGTTAAAGTAACTGAGACAAGGAACACATGACATTTTGAAATTCTCATGTGAGAGCCTAGCACAAAAACTATTGAATGAATTAATGCCTGTGTTACAGTAGCAGGGAGGAATTTCAACCAAAATTAAAATATTGCAGATGCTGGAAATCTGAAACGAACACAGAAAATGCTGGAAATACTCCAGTTCTGGCAGCATCTGTGGAGACAGTAACAGAGTTGACGTTTCAGGTCGATGATCAGAATTTCAAACAAATGTATTAAGCAGCTAAATACATTTAGAACTTGTATTTGGCAGGACAGTATCCAGCCCACCCAGAAGTGTCAGCAGTGCCTTAATCAGGTATCTCCCTTGCCTTGAGTTTGTAAGATTATGGGTTCAAGTCCCACCCCGTAAGACTTGGGCACAAACTTCTAGGTTGATGTTTCAGTGCAGGGCTCAGGGAATGCTGCACTGCTTAAGGCATGGTCATTCATGCCAGATGTTAAATCAAGGCCCTGCCTGCTCTTAGGTTGACGTTCAAGATCCCACACCACTCAGGGGGGTTCTCCCAGATGTTCAAGGACATATCTGTGTAAAGAATGTGGTCAATGTCATCTGTAGGGGATACTTGTTCATCAATCTCTCAGTAACTGACTCTGGCTGACAGTTCAGTTAAGGTGAAGCTAGACACAAGCTTTGATAGTTGTAATTGATAAGGAACAAGGTACAGTAATGGGAACATAGGGACACCAAAGCAGGAGTAGGCCATTCAGCCCCTCGATCCTGCTTTGCCATTCAAATAGATCATGGCTGATCACCTGTGCCAATGCCACTTTCCTGCACGATCCCCATATCCCTTGATGTCATTATGTCTAGAAATCTATCGATCTCAAACTTGAACATATACAATGATTGAGCTTCCGCAGCCCTCTGGGATAGAGAATTCCAAAGATTCACTGCCCACTGAGTGAAGAAATTCCTCCTCATCTCAGTCCTAAATGGCCTACCCCTTATTCTGAGACTGTGTCCCCTGGTTCTAGATACTGTCCTCCAACTGCCCCCACTCCTGCTACAGCCAATGGACACATTCTTTCTGCAATAACCCTGTCTAGTCCCTTAAGAATTTTGTAACTTCAACGAGATCACCTCTCATTCTTTTAAACTCTGGAGAATTCAGGCCCAGTCTCCCCAATCTCTCCTCATAGAACAGTCCCACCATCCCAGCAATTAGTCTGAAGAACCTCCACTGTACTGCCTCCAAAGCAAGTATATCCTTCCTTAGGTAAGGGGACCAAAACCATCCACAATACTCCAGGTGAAATATCACCAAGGCTCTATATAATTGAAGCAAGACATCATTAGTCCTGTACTCAAATCCTCTTGCGATAAAGGCCAAAAGAGCTAATTAAATGAGATAATGGGCAGAATTTTCCAGTCGGCGTGCAGGGACGGGCCCAACATGTAAAATGATGCACAATGATGCTGGGTGTGCACCCCGACATCATCACACGCCATTGCAATATTTCGTTCGGAAGGCTCGCGCCAGAGTTGGCCGCACAATCACATGAGGAGACATGTTTAAATAAATTTTTAAATCAATTCTTTAATTATTTTAATATCCATTCAGTCTCCCTGAGGCAGCTCTGTGCCTCAGGGAGATTTCTGCACTCTTTCACACACATGCGCAGGCCCCGACTCTCCCTCCTTCCCCCCACCCCCCACCACCCTGCACAGGTAGCGCTGAGCATTACCAGCTGCTGGGTGGGCCTTAATTGGCCTACTCACATAAAATGGCGGTGCGGAGCCAATCACAGGTGGCAATTGGCTCCGTGCCTGCCCCCGCCTGCTCTTGCCCAGCTCACCTGCTAAAGGAAAAGTCCTGGCCAATGCCACAAAACATGTGGATTCCTACATAGGAGGGTTGAGAACAAGCTTAAAAAGAATACAAACATACAAAATAGGAGCAGAAGTAGGCCTTTCGGCCTCTTGAGCCTGCTCTGCCATTCAATAAAATCGTGGCTGATCTGTTTATGTTTCGAATTCCACATTCCCAACTATCCCCGATAACCTTTGATTCCCTTGCCTAACAAGAACCTCTTGGGCAAAAGGGATCAAAGGATATGGGGAGGAAGCAGGAGCAGGCTATTGAGTTGGATGATCAGCCATGATCATGATGAATGGCGGAGGAGGCTCAAAGGGCCAAATGGCCTACTCCTGCTCCTAGTTTCTATGTTTCTACCTCTGCCTTAAAAGTATTCAATGACCCCGCCTCCACCGCCTTCCAAGGCAGAGAGTTCCAATGTCGCACAACCCTCTTGAGAGAAAATAATTTCTCCTAATCTCTGTCCTAAAAGGGCGACCCCTAATTTTAAAACAGCGCCCCCTAGTTCTGGACTGATCCACAAGAGGGAACATCCTTTCCACCTTGTCAAGGCCGTTCAGGATCTTGTATACTTCAATCAAGTCATCCTCACTCTTCTAAACTCCAGTGCAAATAAGCCCAGTCTGTCTGACCTTTCCTCATAAGACATCCCACTCATTCCAGCTATCAATGTAGTAAACCTCCTCTGAACCACCTCCAATGCATTTACATCCTTCCTTAAATAGGGAAACCAAAACTGCAAACAGTATTCGTGGTGTGATCTCACCAATGCCCTGCATGATAGGAGAATTACCTCAGAATTCGCTGATGCCTGATCAGTCTTAAAGATCCTCAAACTCAAAACTATGACACCTTTAAATTCTGCAGTAAACTTACAAGGTATTGTCATAAATGTATGTTCCATTACTGTCGTTAGAAGTTATTACTGGATACTTAATTCCTATGAAAATCAATAAATGCTTTAAATTCTATCATTTTGAGAAGTAATGCATCACCTTATATGTAACAGCACCCATCCCCTAACAAATCACCCAATGCCTAAATTTATTCCTACAATCTTCAACCTCATTTTCTCTCAAGTAAATCATCCAAGTGATTAACTAACACTGCACACCATTCTCCAACTCTGACCTCGTGTGGGTTGAGTGAACAATGGGGGAATTGTAGAGACAAGGAAGGAATGAGGGAGGTATAGAGCTCCATTTTGTTGAAGTATTGGGAAGGAATGAGTTAATGTAACAGGCTGTGTTCAGAGTCTTCATTTCAACCCTGTGAGGATGAGAAAAGTGTGTGACATACTTGGAGCCAAAAAGGAACAAGGGAGGAAAATTGTGGGGAGATTGCTTGGTTATTGGCGTATTGATGAACGCAATAATAGAAAGAAAAGCTCAGATGGAGACAGAAAATTGGAGGTGCCAGAAGCTTCAAGTCTTGATTGGACTTCCAATTACAGAAAAATTGCAGAGTAAATTAGTTCAGAAACCTATGATAAAAACAAAAAAACTGCGGATGCTGGAAATCCAAAACAAAAACAGAATTACCTGGAAAAACTCAGCAGGTCTGGCAGCATCAGCGGAGAAGAAAAGAGTTGACGTTTTGAGTCCTCATGACCCTTCGACAGAACTTGAGTGAATCCAAGAAAGGGGTGAAATATAAGCTGGTTTAAGGTGTGTGTGTGTGTGTATGTGTGGGGGGTGGGGGGGGTTTGGGTTGGGGGAGAGAAGTGGAGGGAGTTGGTGTGGTTGTAGGGACAAACAAGCAGCGATAGAATCAGATCATCAAAAGATGTCACAGACAACAGAACAAAAGAACACATAGGTGTTAAAGTTGGTGATATTATCTAAACGAATGTGCTAATTAAGAATGGATGGTAGGGCACTCAAGGTATAGCTCTAGTGGGGGTGGGGGGAGCATAAAAGATTTAAAAATATTTAAAAATAATGGAAATAGGTGGGAAAAGAAAAATCTATATAATTTATTGGAAAAAACAAAAGGAAGGGGGAAGAAACAGAAAGGGGGTGGGGATGGAGGAGGGAGCTCAAGACCTAAAGTTGTTGAATTCAATATTCAGTCCGGAAGGCTGTAAAGTGCCTAGTCGGAAGATGAGGTGTTGTTCCTCCAGTTTGCGTTGGGCTTCACTGGAACAATGCAGCAAGCCAAGGACAGACATGTGTGCAAGAGAGCAGGGTGGAGTGTTAAAATGCCAAGCGACAAGGAGGTTTGGGTCATTCTTTGCAGGTGTTCTGCAAAGCGGTCGCCCAGTTTACGTTTGGTCTCTCCAATGTAGAGGAGACCACATTGGGAGCAACGAATGCAGTAGACTAAGTTGGGGGAAATGCAAGTGAAATGCTGCTTCACTTGAAAGGAGTGTTTGGGCCCTTGGACGGTGAGGAGAGAGGAAGTGAAGGGGCAGGTGTTGCATCTTTTGCGTGGGCATGGGGTGGTGCCATAGGAGGGGGTTGAGGAGTAGGGGATGATGGAGGAGTGGACCAGGGTGTCCCGGAGGGAACGATCCCTACGGAATGCCGATAGGGGGGGGTGAAGGGAAGATGTGTTTGGTGGTGGCATCATGCTGGAGTTGGCGGAAATGGCGGAGGATGATCCTTTGAATGCGGAGGCTGGTGGGGTGATAAGTGAGGACAAGGGGGACCCTATCATGTTTCTGGGAGGGAGGAGAAGGCGTGAGGGCGGATGCGCAGGAGATGGGCTGGACACGATTGAGGGCCCTGTCAACGACCGTGGGTGGAAAACCTCAGTTAAGGAAGAAGGAGGACATATCAGAGGAATTGTTTTTGAAGGTAGCATCATCGGAACAGATGCGACGGCGGTGAAGGAACTGAGAGAATGGGATGGAGTCCTTACAGGAAGCGGGGTGTGAGGAGCTGTAGTCGAGGTAGCTGTGGGAGTCGGTAGGTTTGTAATGGATATTGGTGGACAGTCTATCACCAGAGATTGAGACAGAGAGGTCAAGGAAGGGAAGGGAAGTGTCAGAGATGGACCACATGAAAATGATGGAGGGGTGGAGATTGGAAGCAAAATTAATAAATTTTTCCAAGTCCCAACGAGAGCATGAAGCAGCACCGAAGTAATCATCGATGTACTGGAGAAAGATTTGTGGAAGGGGGCTGGAGAAGGACCGGAACAAGGAATGTTCCACATACCCCATAAAGAGACAGGCATAGCTGGGGCCCATGTGGGTACCCATAGCCACACCTTTTATTTGGAGGAAGTGAGAGGAGTTGAAGGAGAAATTGTTCAGTGTGAGAACAAGTTCAGCCAGACGGAGGAGAGTATTGGTGGATGGGGATTGTTTGGGCCTCAGTTCGAGGAAGAAGCTAAGGGCCCTCAGACCATCCTGGTGGGGGATGGAGGTGTAGAGGGATTGGACGTCCATGGTGAAGAGGAAGTGGTTGGGGCCAGGGAACTGGAAATTGTTGATGTGACGTAAGGTGTCAGAGGAATCACGGATGTAGGTGGGAAGGGACTGGACAAGGGGAGAGAGAAGGGAGTCAAGATAACGAGAAATGAGTTCTGTGGGGCAGGAGCAAGCTGAGACGATCGGTCTACCGGGACAGTTCTGTTTGTGGATTTTGGATAGGAGGTAGAAGCGGGCTGTCCGAGGTTGGGCGACTATCAGGTTGGAAGCTGTGGGAGGAAGATCCCCAGAGGAGATGAGGTCAGTGACAGTCCTGGAAACAATGGCTTGATGTTCAGTGGTGAGGTCATGGTCCAGGGAGAGTTAGGAGGAAGTGTCTGCGAGTTGACGCTCAGCCTCCGCAAGGTAGAGGTCAGTGCGCCAGACAACAACAGCACCACCCTTGTCAGCGGGTTTGATGACAATGTCAGTGTTGGACCTGAGAGAATGGAGTGCAGTAAGTTCAGAGAGAGACAGATTAGAATGGGTGAGAGGAGCAGAGGAATTGAGACGACTAATGTCGCGCCGACAGTTCTCAATGAAAAGATCAAGAGAAGGTAAGAATCCAGAGGGAGGGGTCCAGGTGGAGGGAGAATATTGGAGGTGGTTGAAAGGATCCGTTGAACAGAGAGAGGACTCCTGCCCAAAGAAGTGAGCCCGGAGACGAAGATGGCGGAAGAAGAGTTCAGCATCATGCCGAGCCCGAAATTCATTGAGGTGAGGGCGTAAGGGTATGAAACCAAATCCTTTGCTGAGCACTGAACATTCAGCATCGGAGAGTGGAAGGTCAGGGGGTATAGTGAATACACGGCTGGGGCTGGGATTGGAAGATGGGGTGGGGACGAAGGGACAGGCAGGGGTGGAGGGTCCTAGATGGGTGTTGGTGTCGATGAGTTGTTGGAGCTAGCGTTCCTTAGCACTTGAGAGAAAGAGAAAAAGTTTCTTGTTGAGGCATCGGATGGGAAGAATAAAATGAAACAGGGGGCACGCGCGGCTTTGAAAAATGGTACGGCGGTGCTGCTGGAGGGAGAAGTCGAGTGTGTTCATATGGCGGCGCATGGCACTGAGTGTGGATCTCAGAATGTGACGGGAACAGCAGTCCGAGAAACATTTTATGTCCCGGAGATACCTGTAATCCTGGGTGGGTTCGAAACATGAGGGGTGGAATTTCAGTTGAAATCCACCTGGGGTAAGTCGGAGATGGAGACAGTCACTGAGAAAGGAGATATGGCTGTGAAAGCAGGTTTTAGTAAACACCTTGTCAAACACCAGGAGGGAAATGGAAAGCAATGAAGGTGAGCAAGGCAAAAGAGAGATATGGGAATCTTGTCGCAGAGACGAACAGAACTTCTTCAAGGAGGTAGGCATTTGTTGAAGAGCAGTGGCAGTCAATTAAACACAGAGATAAAAACAAAAAAACTGCAGAAATCCAAAACAACAACAAAATTACCTGGAAAAACTCAGCAGGTCTGGCAGCATCGGCGGAGAAGAAAAGAGTTGACGTTTCGAGTCCTCATGACCCTTTGACAGAACTTGTGTGAATCCAAGAAATGGGTGAAATATAAGCTGGTTTAAGGTGTGTGGGGGTGGGGGGGGGGGGGTGGGTGGGGTGTTTGGATGGGGGGAGAGAAGTGGAGTGGGTTGGTGTGGTTGTAGGGACAAACAAGCAGTGATAGAAGCAGATCATCAAAAGATGTCAGAGACAACAGAACATAAGAACACATAGGTGTTAAAGTTGGTAATATTATCTAAACGAATGTGCTAATTAAGAATAATTAAGAATAATTAATAATAATTAAGAACCATCCATTTTCTGATGATGAGGAAACCGTTAACCTAAAACCCAGTGGGGAGATGTTTAAATTTGTGCAAGCTCTTCCGAAGTTTGAGGAAAAAGATGTGGAAGCATTCTTTATTTTAGCTGAGAAGATAGCTAAACAGATGAAATTGCCACAGGAAAACTAGACATTGTTGTTACAATCCAGGTTGGTGGGTAGAGCACATGAGGTTTATACTTTACTGCCAGAAGAAATGTCGCTAAGCTATGATGTAGTAAAAAAAAAAAGGCTATTTTGAATGCATATGAATTGGTTCCTGAGGCATACAGGCAGAAATTTAGGAATTTGAGAAAACAGCCTGGGCAAACTTATGTTGAGTTCAATTCCTTGAGTAGTGAGAACATGTGTAGGAACAAAAGGTTCAAATGCCAAGACAAGGATCAGCTGCTGATTATGGGCAGAAATTTTTGCTCGGCTGGCGAGTGCGTACCTGACCTGCTTGAGCATGAAATGAAACGTGTTGACGTCGGCTGAGCGTGCCATCATTAACATGCAGTCGTGCAATAATTCGGTCAGCGGGCACGCGCCAGAGCCGGCAGCGTGCCCGCCGGCAATTAAAAGGCCTATTCAGGCCATTAAGTAATCAATTAAATTAAATTTTTTGCTGTGTGTCCAACCTAATAGTTGGTGGGCAGGCGAAAAGGCCAAGCGGCCTTTGCACTTTTTTGGAAAGCCTCATCCATGGGCAGAATGAAGTTTCCAAAAGCAAATTTTTAAAAAACTTTAATTTTTCACTAATAACATGAGTCACATAAGGGGGCATGTTTTCGTTACATTTTACTTTTTAAAATTTTTTTTCATATCTCTTCATCTCCCTGAGGCATCTCCATATTTCAGGGAGATTATGAAGCGCTCGGCCCGCTCGACCTCCTCCCCTACCCGCTCAGGCAGCTCTGCCACTCACGTTTCACGCTGGGCAGGCCTTAATTGTCTCACCCAGTGTGAAATCATGGTCCGGTGCCAATCATGGGCGGTGGTTGGCTTCATGACTGCCCCCACCCGCCCCCACCAAGGGCAAAATTCTGCCCTTTGAGTTAGCTCATAGAGCTAAGCCCTTTTCCATCACCCTTTTAAATCAAAGAAGTTTAGAAAGTGGGAAGGTGAAAGGGAGGTGGGTAGTCAGGGAAGAGAAGGTTTAAGTGGAAATTCGCAGGAAGTTTTCTCTCAGAATAAAAAGGAAGGTGCTGAGGGTAGAAGTGATATTCTAAAATTGAGGTGTTTTCATTGTAATAAAGTTGGACACATGAAGTCAGTGGGGAGGATTTTCTCCCCATCAGGTGGGAGCGGGCACAGGCCCAGGCAGTTGCACAGCCGATCGCCGCCCTTGATTGGTTGCGTGCCACCATTTTACATGAGCGGGCCAATTAAGGCCCGCCCAGCATGAAGCACACCCGGAAACGCTGAGCACTCCTTGTGTAGGCGGTGGGAGGAGGGAGAGTTGGGGCCAGCGTTCTTTCGCAAAAGAGCACAGAAATCTCCCTGAGGCAGCTCCTTTACTTATGAAAAATTGAGATAAACAAAAAAGAAAAAATTATAAGACATGTCCCCTCATATGTCAGTATCACATGAGCTGGGACATGTCAATGAATTTTAATAAAAATTTTTATTACATTTATAAACACTTCATAAAGCCTCATCCCGCCTGTAGATGAGGTTCCAAGGAAAATGCGAAGGCCGTCTGGGCTCTTCGCCTGCCTGCTAACCTTAAGGTTGGACAGGTAGCCCTGTTAATTATTTCAATTGCTATTTAAATGGCCTTAGTAGGCCTTTGACAGTTCGGTGGGCATGCAGCTGACTCCAGTGTGCACCCGCCGAACTGAAGATCTGAATGATGCGCGGTGACGTTGGGACACATCATTTTAGGCATCAGCGTGTGGGGCCAACCCCTGCACACCGACCAGAAGATTCAGGCCAGTGTGTTTGAAATTGCAGGGAAGATCTGTTGGGATTATGAGGGGAATAGATAGAGTGGACAGGATAAAATTGTTTTCCTTGATGGAGAATTCTAGAACCAGGGGACATAGATTCAAGATAAGTGGCAGAAGGTGTAGGGGGGACATGAGGAAGAACTTTTTTTATGCAGAGGGTAGTGGGTGTCTGGAATTCGCTGCCCGAGTTGGTGGTAGAGGCAGAAACTTTAAACTTTTTTAAAAAGTACCTGGAACTGCACCTAAAGTGCTGTAAGCTGCAGGGCTATGGGCTGGGTGCAGGAAGGTGGGATTAGAAAGGGCGCCTGGGTGTACTCAGGCTGGCATGGACAAGATGGGCCAAATGGCTTCCTTCTGTGCTGTAACTTTTCTATGGTTCTATGGTTCTATTGGGGTACAGAAAAGTTCTGGAAGTAAAAGTACTGTGGTTTCTGAGGTTCAGGCTCAGGGAAAAACAATGTTTTGTGTACAGGTAAAACAGGAAGAATCAGCGATAGGTAAAGAAGTGGGAATGAGTTCACAAGTTATCCAAGGGAGATCTGAGGAGCAAGTTGCAGAAACGTTTAAAGACTTTGAATGTGAAGGGGAAGTCTTTCCATATATACAGGGTGGAGTAGGTAATGATATTAGAATTTTAAAAGACACAGGGGCTAGTCAACCTTTAATGTTGTGGGGTAGTGATATTTGTTGTTCAGAGGGAGCATTGCAGGAATAGGTGAAAATAAATGGGGTTCATGAAGATACTAAACCTATTCCATTGTGGAAGGTAAATTTAAGGAGTAAGTGGAAAACAGATGAGGTGATTGTTGGAGCAGTGGAAAAAATGACCACTGTGGGGGTTCAATTTATTTTGGGTAATGATATAGCTGGTCACAGATGTGGGTGATGCCTATAGTAGTTGATCAACCTATAGAAGTGTTTTCAACAGAAGTGTTGCAGAGACAGCATCCTGGATTGTTTCCAGATTATGTGGTAACAAGATCACAGGCCCATAGGTTGAAACAAGAAGAACAGGAAGTTCAAAGGCAGAGAGAAGGTGTGGAAATCCAATTAGCTGACATTGAGTTTGATACGGTTGTTCCGGAAGAAAGACTGGAAGACAATGCAGCTGGAGTGTTTAACTCAAGGCTTTTAGTAGAATTACAGAAAAAGGATTTGCAAATAAGACAATTATATCAAACAGCTTACTCAGAAACAGAGGCAAAATGTATTCCAGAATGTTATTACCCTAAGGGTAATTTTTTAATGAGAAGAAGGCAGACTTATTATGTTTCAGCAAATTAAAGCTGGAGGAAAGTGCTTTAGATTGTAATACCATTTGGATATAGAAATGAGATTCTGAGGATAGCTCATGAAACTCCAATGGGGGAACATTTAACGATATCACAGCAAGTGATGAAAGTGAGGGCAGACAGGGAAGCTACAGCTTGTAGTTTTGTTGCTGGGGAGAAAGTGTTAGTTCTGTTACCTGTACTGGGTGACTCATTAAAGGAAAAGTTTATTGGGCTTTACAGGATTGAAAAGAAACTGAGTGAAGTAAATTATTTAATAAATACTACAGATAGAAGAAAGAAGCAGCTGGTAAAAAGTACTTTGACAAAGAAGAGGACCAAAAGGAGATGTTTGGAGTTGTAGATAAGAGGTAGAAATGCAGGATTCTGAAATTAACTTTCCTTTAACTGAATTGGATAATGAGGGGGCACTTGAAAATTTAAATGTAATATTGAGTTACGTTCCAGACAAGTTTCAAAGTGATTTGGGAAGTTATTGCAGTCACACAAAGCTATTTGTGGAAATAAGTTGGGGAGGGCAAATTTAGCTATACATGATGTGTCTGTAGCAGTTTCATCTTTGCTAAGGCAATATCTTTATAGATTAAATCTGGCAAAGTTATCACAAGTACAGAAAGATATCAAATTCATGCTTCAAAATGATATCATTGAGTCTAGTTGCAGTAACTGAAATTCGCCTGTTGTGCCGGTACTGAAACCGGATGGAACACAAAGACTGTGTGTGGACGATCAAAAGGTGAATGCAGTGACAAAAGCTGATTCATATCCTATACAATAGTTGGAAGATTGTATTGAGAAAGCGGAACAATCAAAATTTATCACAAAGATTGACTTGCTAAAAGAATTATCGGAGAAAGCAAGGGAGATATCGGCTTTTCTGACACTGGATGGACTATGTCAGTTTAAAGTCAAAACATTTCAAAGACTGACAAACAAAGTAATTGCAAGCCTGAGCAATTGCGCTGTTTATATTGATGACTTGATAGTTTTCAGTCAGAAGTGGGAGGAGCATTGACAGCATCCAGAAGAGTTGTTTTGTCGATGATGAAGCTAATTTGGTGATGAACTTGGCTAAAAGTGAATTTGCAAAAGAACAATTTACGTACCTAGGCCATGCCATTGTACATGGTAAGGTGGCTCCGGGAGATGTGGAAGTCAAGGCTATCGTGGATTTCTCCATGCCTACAACAAAATGAGAAGTTTTGAGATTTCTGGGCATGAGTAGGTTTTACCAGATTTTAGCAGTGTGGTAATTTTAGCATTGACTGAACTATTAAAAAGAACAAGAAGGTTCAATGGACATAGGACTGTCATAAGGCACTTGACAGTTTGTATTGACTACGACACCAGTTTTGGCAGAACTCAATTATGCCAAGCAATTTAAGTTGGCCATTGACACAAGGGATATAGGCATTGGGGCCATACTGTTATAAGATGAAGAAAATGGAATTGAAGAACCGATAGGGTATTTTTCACGAAAGTTGAATGTACAGCAGAGAACATATTCAATGATTGAAAACGAAACTTTGGATTTGATGTTAGCATTGCAGAATTTTGAGATTGATGTGGCAATTCATCAGAAACAATTGTTTATACAGACCACAATCCTTTAAAGTTTCTGGACAAATTTTTGAGAATGAAGTGCAAGGCTATTCAGATGGAGTTTATTGCTGCAGCCATTTAATCTAGAGATTATATATGCGGCTGGATGAGAAAAACTGATTGCAGATGCATTGTCAAGAGTTTAAAGCTTAAAGGGAAATTGGACATTTAAAACCCGAACACTGGACTGGAATGATTTCTGTTGATACCAAGGATTTGTGTATACATATTATGTTGATGCATGTTTCTGGTAATATAATAGTGTAATAAATATAGGAGGTAATGTAAGATGGGTTCAGAAAATGAAGCTGTCTTTTTAAATTATGATGGTTCATTTTTTTTAATAAGAAGGGGGATGTCAGGAAGATACAATAATTTTCATAATGCTATTGGAATTTATTGTAAAATAGAGTAATAGTGGGATCTGTGTCTATGGGTCTGTGTGTGTGGAGGGGGTGGGGGTGTTAACTGAATTACAGACAGCTGGTCCGGGTGCTTTGATGTATCAGATGAGAAGCAAGGTTTGAAATGCTAAGTAGGTAAACATGGGTGAAGTTTTAGAATGTGAAATCTAAAAAGAACATTTGCATTTTTAAATAAACCAGGCTAGCTTGAACATAAAAGAGGGGGTAAAATGTTTCACTTAGGCAGGAGAAGTTAAGTTACGATGTGTTTATTTTTCCCAAAGATTGCTAGTAAAATTAGTACTATGATAGATTTTTATTATTAGAGAGGTAAAGTCCAAAGACATAGTGAAACAATGCTAATTTGCATTCAAAGAGGAAATATGTATAAAGGAGTGAAGGTTGTGTATAAAGGCAGGAATTCTAAGATCTCACAAGTGTTAAAAGCTTCCAGCCTCTAAGCCTCAAACTGTTGTCTGCAGGAACGGAAGTTAAGAAAACTCACTTTGACTTTGACTGTTCAGGGTATCGTGTTACTTTGCCTTTGTCTTTTCAAATCTATGGGCAGAATTTTACAGGCCCAGTTGTGGCCTGAGCAGGGCTGTAAAATCCGGCGAGCCCTTCAAAAGTCCATTGACTTTGGCGGGACCATAAAATCCCGCTGGCATAAAATTCGGCCCAATGTGTTTTACTGTTGCCTTAACAGAGGTGTTATTGGGGGTTAGATTAACTAGGAGAGCTAGAAGTTATTATAGTAGTAATTTGTAAACCTATGTATGTGCTTAAATCATTTTTTATTACAGATGGTTTAATTTAGTTTTGTAAGAAACCTGTAAGACTCGGTGGTCTTATTACTACTGAATTGAAGGCTCGTATCTCAAAATTTATACAAATTGTAAAATGGTTGTGGCAGTTGTTTCAAGTTTCCCTTTGGGATTTGAGCAGCTCGGCATTTACCATCGGCTGTGCCATAACAGCCCCTTGGTAAGGATTGGTAGCAATCTTGGTAGGATGTTATTTCAAAAAGAAAGACTTGCATTTATATAGCACCTGTCATGGCCTTGGGGTATCCAAAAGCGCTTTCCAGCCAGTGAACTACTTTTGAAACCATCACAGTTATAATGGAGGAAACACAGCAGCCACTTTGACAAAGTGTTAGACTACTGTAAAATTATTTAAATGATCAAAGCATCCCAGCAATTTAGTATCTTAACCGAACATTGAATGTGGAGGACAGAGGAAAATGTACAAACAAGGGCAGTTTGAAAACTCGAAAGACGGAGAATGATGAACATTCAGGTCAAGAGGAACCCTATACCGAGATAAGGAGACAATTGCTAAGACACCACATAGCACAATAAAGAGATAGTATGGGATAGGCAGAGTTATGGAAGATTGCAAAGTCCACCCGGCACATGCATTAAACAAAGCTTGTAGAGAGCAGGGCGAAAGATTAGAAATGGACTAAACACCCAAATGGCCTCCACCAGTGAGCAGCTACACAGAGGTGGTCAAATTGTATAACAATGGGACCTGCCTCCACTTAACCTTCAGAGCACCCTCAAGAGAGTTGTAAACACAGCCGTGAAGATTCCAAGTCCGATCGCCTTGACCGAGACTGAAGAATGAAACAGGTCGGATTAGTTTATTGCTATTTAATGTAATCCACTTGTATAAATCCAAAACTGCTATTGGTTAATATTTATTAAAGCTATTGTTTAAAAGCACTCAGGCCTGAATTGCACAAATGTTATTGTTACCAGAATGACAAACCTTTGGTGCCACTGTAACCATGGGATATCCATCAACAAACAACAATGCACTAATGACCAGATAATCTATTTTTCATATTATTGGTTATGGGATAAACTTTGGCCAGAACACCCAGAGGACACCAGGAGAACTCCCCTGCTCTTCTTTGAATAGGGCTACAGGATCTCTTCCATTATCCGAGAGGCAGACAGGGTGTTGTCCACTCTAAAGGCAACACCCCTGACAGTGCAGCACCCCTTCAGTACTGCTGGCCTAGCTTACCTGCTCGAGACTATGTAATGGGTCTTGAACCCACAGCCTTCTAACTGGGGTTGCCAACTCTAGCTGGACATATTCCAGGAGACATCGGCAGAAATGTTGTCACGGAAGTGATGTCACGGAAAGCTGGTGGTGTGGTGTGAGAAGGTGAAACTAGCTCTTCTGTTGGAGGAAATCAATGAAGAGACAATGGGTGGAATTTTCCCAGATTGGCACTAAGTGCAGTAGCGAGCAGTTAAAACAACGTTTTACCTGCTGGCCGCAATGGCGGGTTTTCACCAAAACCGCCTCATTATTTATGCATTCCTGGGAAACATGCCGTTTCCATGGCGGACAGGATCTCATTTGCTCGCCATCACCTTGCCATGTTGCACCACAACATCGCTCATCGATACCAGCTCAGAACCACTGCCCAGGAGGCAAAGGAAAAAAGACTGCAGCACCATCCGCAACCCTCCCCCCGTCCGGTTTAATGATGGGTTCCTCAAGCAACTGCTGGATGCCATGGAGGCTCGCTGGGATGTCCTGTACCCCGGCTGTGGCCGCAGGATGGGCAGCAACATGACCAATCCAGCTTGGGAGGCAGTGGCAGTGGTGATCAGCATCAACGCCCTTCAAAAGAGGACAGCCACCCAGTGCCAAAAAAGGATGAATGATCCTCTCCATTCTGCCAGGGTAAGTCACTCTTCTCATCACTCTCAACTCACACACTCACAAACCCTTCACACATCCACAGGGCCCTCATTCACTGTGGGTCCAAGGGACATCACCATTCACTCTCTCACACTCACCATCATTGTCCTCATCCTGACCATGGGACCACTCACACCCACACAGGCCAGGCATACTTATCATCTGGCCCGGCAGGAGTCCTGATTACACTCTCTTCGTCTCTATCCATGCAGGACAAGTTGGCACACAACAAGAGGGAGAGGTCGCAGACCGGTGGCGGAATGACCGAAATCAAGGTCTTCACAGAATTTGAAAACAGAGCCATCCAGCTGGCCGGCGAGGATCTGGACCGGTCCTGTGCTGACAGTGAGGTCGGCGCTGCTCTACCAAGTGAGGATCCAGCAGTTCAACATATATCAGACAACCATGCTGTGATGTGTCCTCTTTCACAGGACACTGCCATGCACTAATTATCTCCCCTTGCTTTCGTAGGCACATCTGGGAAACAGCCAAGAGAGTCCACAACCCAGGGCCTCCAATCAAGGCCTGAAGAAATCTCTGAAGAGGAATCTGAAGGCACCCTCCCTGAAGTCCCCTCACGGCGCTCACACACATCCTCCTCCAGCACAGAGACACACACCACAGTGGGACCTCGCTTTAGAGTAGCCTCGGGATCACAATCTGGTGAGCACATCACACTGTCTGATCCACAGCAGGTGGAGGCAGGGACTTCCCAGGTCCCAGGTACTCGGAGGACTGCTGGAGGCCAGAAATTTGCTGAGTCCGAGTCAGATGATGAGCCTCTGGACTTGGTCATGTCAAGTTGCTGGAGCTGCAAAGGCAAGCTCGGGAACATCAGGAAGGGATATCCACTGCACTCCTCAGATTGCAAGGCACGATGGAGGAGTCCATCCACCTTCAGGCTGAGGTGATAGTGCCGGCATTGCAAAGCACCGAGGTCAACACTGGCAGGGTGGCGTTTGCCATGGAGACCTTGGTCCAGGATGTCACTCCTGCACTGCTGCATGGGTTCAACACCATCGCTGATGCCATTGTTGGCCCCTGACAGCGTGTACATGAGAGGGATGCTGAGCAGCTCGATCTCATTCCAGCTACCCCTTCCGTTCGTGGAGTCAGCCAGGGGCCCTCAGACACCCATAGGGAGGAGGATCAGTATGTGCACACCCTGGGACCATCCACACAAGTGACTCCGGGAGCGTCCAGCCCGTCTGAATACCCTCTTCCTGTGACCTCCACAGATCCAGCTCCACAGGCAGAGGAGGGTGCCACTGCCACACAGCAGCACCACAAAAGCAGTTCGGGAGGAGCCAGGTCTCAGCCCTCCAGAGGACACTTGCCAAGGTCATCACAGACAGGGCGTAGCGGTCAGCAGGCTGCCTCCACCACTGCTGGGGATGTCCGGGGAGCACCAAGACGTAGCAGCAGAGTAAGGACAGTTAAGGAAAAGTAACTCTTTCGAGTACAAACGTTTCCATCTGTTCCTATTCAGATGAAGTTACATTGTTTCATAGTTTGCCATTGTGAAATTTGAACTCTTGATCTTGGGGTTACAAGCCCAGTACCATAACCACTTGGCTATTTAGGCTGGGCACAAGTGTTTATCACTTGTACATACTGTTCACTATTGTCAATAAACTCCCGAGAATGTCTCCCTGCCTATGGCTCCTTGTTCTGATGAACAGTGTTCGTGTCACTCAGATGTGAAACCTTTCTGTACAAGATAACGGCAGGTGCCTCAGTCCAGGGCCTCTTCCCTGTGCCCTGTGCAGCCTTCAGACCAAAGTGATGGTCCAGCCTCACACTCCTGATGCCTGTACCTCGATGGTGTTTGTCATTGCTGCCAGAATGTAGTGGGCAGGCGCCACAGAGTTCCATCATTCTCTCTGTGTGCTCTCAGCAACTTTAATGTGGGGCTGGCCCCCATTGCACCAGCATCTGCGACCAGTGACATTGTGCACCAGCTCCTGAAGTGGTCAGGTGATGAAGGCAGATACAGCATCAAATGTGTCTAAAGTTTCAGGGCTGTGTCTCTATGATATGTCCCTGATCACACAGCGCAAGTGAGCTGCCCTCAGCCAGAAGGAGTCAGACATTCTCTGAGGTTATGTGAAGATCTATTGAGTATCCTCACTGCATGTTGTCATCATCCTCCTGCAATCGAGCAACTATTAGGGCCTCCACTGTGTCTCTGTGATAGGAGCATTCTCACAGAGGCTTTTGGTGCTGCCATAAGCCAGACTGGAGTCAAACATTCACAGTGAGGATCTATGGGGACACCTCACTGCATATTGTCATCATCTTCCACAAATCTGGCAGCTATAAGGGCCTCTGGAGAGTGCCTGCCTCGTCTAGCCAGTGCAAGAGCCTCATCCCCACCATCATCACCACTAAGGACCTCCTCACCCTCACCCCCCCCCCCCCCCCCCCCCGCCGTCCTCCTCAACCGAGGAGACCTCCAGCTGCTCCATCTCCTCCTCAGCCAGCTCCTCTCCCTGTTGTAGTGCCAGGTTGTAAAGGGCACAGCAGACGATGATGATGTGTGACACCCTCTGCGGACTGTATTGCAGGGCTCCACCAGACCGGTCCAGGCACCAGAACCTCACCTTCAGCATCCCAATGGTTTGCTCCTCCAAGATGCGAGTTGCAGCATGAGCCTCATTATAGCGTCGCTCTGCTGCAGTCTGAGGCCACCGCACGGGTGTGATCAGCCACGTCCTCTGCGGGTAGCCCTTGTCCCCGAGGAGTCAACCATGTAGCCCCTGTGGACCCTGGAAGACTCCAGGAATCTGTGACTGACTGAGGATGTCGGCATCGTGCACGCTCCCTAGAAACCTTGCACAAACCTCCAGGATGCATTTCTGGTGGTCGCACACCAGCTGCACATGCAGTGAGTGGAAGCCCTTGTGGTTGATGAATGTAGTGATGGAGATCTGAGCGCCACATGAGTGTAGTCAATCGCAGCCTGCACCTGTGGGAATCCCGAGATCAGGGCGAATCCAATGGCTCTTGCATCCTGGCTGTCCTGTTGTGTGCCATGGAACAGATGGCATCTGTGACCTCATGGATGCATTTGTGTGTGGTGGATTGTGAAATCCCACAGAGGTCACCTGTGCAGTCCTGAAAGGAGCCACTGGCATAGAAATTGAGCACCGCGGTCACTTTCACAGCTACTGGCCGTTGATGCCCTCCATGTCCCCTTGGCACTAAGTCCTGCAGTAAGTGGCAGATGAGAGTGACTAGTACTCTAGACATGGTTCTCAGTCATCTGCAGCAATGGCAGGTGGTGTCTATAGACCCTGGGTGTCACTAGGCACCGATCAACCACAGCTCACTGTCGTTCCTGGGCAGTGTGTGTGGAATCCCAGCTGCCCCTTATTCATGAGGTTACTGCTCCTGCCTTTGCAGCCAGGAACCTCAGTCGCTCTCTCCTCTGTCTTCTCCTCTCTCTGTAGGTCATGAGGTGTACAGCTGAGTCACCAGGATCCATGATCCTGACATGGTCCTCCTGCAGCATGAAAGAGAAAGATGTGGTTATCATGGCTGTACTTATCACCTTTCCTACCCCTGTGTGACCACCCTTAATACTTCCCAGAGAGCGCTGATCACCCCTCGGATGGCCAGAGATGAGTGCGCTGCATGGCTGCCCTGTCAACTTGTGACATGGGGGACACTGGTCCAAACCGGGCTGCTGAGATTGCAAGGGGCTGTGAGCATCTCCAGCAGTGACTGCTACATGGCCAGTGTTGGCCAGGAGATTGTACAACGTGCGCCACCCAACTGTCCCACGGTCCAGTAAAGTGGTGGAGGACTCGCAGTCTGTACCGGTGGGTGTGGGTGGGGGGCGGGGGGAGAATTAAGGTGTGGAGCGCTTGGTGACCCTTTGGTGCCTCCGCGTTGCTTGCCTGGGTGGGCAGGCTAGAGCCTGACCCCAATCATATCACTGTGGCTGTGCCTGATCTGTCTCAGTTTCAGAGGGATGGTCAGTTTATGCAGGTGTCCCTACTGTGTGGCCACTTCCCTCGCTCACCCTGCCCCCACCTCGATTTCTTGTGGGCGAGATCCAAAGCCAGGGCAGCAATTGCCCCTGGACACCCCCTGCCGCAACAGTTGCCCCCGGGTTTGGGCGGCACTTCACTCTGGCCCCCCGGCGTCCCTGAAGCCTGCAAAGCAACAGGCGACCCTGGTGAACTCGGCAGACCGATGCTGCTCACTCACCTCCAGATCCCCCAAAGTGAAGGCCGCCATGTGCACGTCGCCTGTGAGCTGTTGTGAAACACGTCGACCTGCTTTCCCGCTGACATGGACGGAGGATCCAGTGGGGATCCAGAGCCTGGCAGGATGGCCTCTTAATGAGATGCTGATGTATCACAATGAGCTCCCTGCTGAGCATTGATGGGAAATGGGCTCCGCTATTGGTGGGCTGAGCGGACGATCGCGACCTGCCTTCCCGCCATCGTGAAACTGATCGCGCCACGTTGTCCGCGCCCACCAACTACCACACTGGCTGCCAGTGGGCACAGAAAATTCCACCCAATAATGTTAAAGTTGGAGCCAAATGGGCCCTCCACCGAAATCCTCTAACATCCAATGGTCAGCTTTACACCCTGCCAGCTGACAAATAGGACTTCTTGGCTGCAACGTTCCCATTAAACTGATCCCGTGTGTGAGGATGCAGTGGTCTGGAAGGTACTGTACCAGCCCTGTTCTATGTTAAATACAGAGAGTGAGCAACTGTGTAAATATATCAAAAGATACATAGAAGAAAGTGGGTGCCCACAACATTTGGGGATTCGCACAGGCCAGCTTTGAGTCTCCATCTGACTTCATCAAAAATCTTTCTAAATAACATCTGATTACCTTTCACTGAAGCACCTTCAGCAACTCCCTTTAAGATTGGCTGTGATTGTTGACACCGCAAACAAAGCACTGAGGGCCCGGGCCCCATGTGCAGGGTCAGTGGTCGGCATTAACGATGGAGGAGACCAAGCACAGAAAAGAACTTCCCCCCGCCTCCCCTCACTGAACTTCCCCTCCTCCTCTCTCTGAGCTTCCCGCCTACCCTCACTCAGCTTCTACCCTCCCCCCCCGACTGAGCTCCACCCTCCCTTCACTGAACTTCCCCCACCTCCCCTCACTCAGTTTCCCCATCCCCTCACTCAGCTTCCCTCCTCCCCTCACTCAGCTCTCCCCTCCCCTCACTGAGCTCCCTCCTCCCCTTACTGAACTTCCCCCCTCCCCTAACTGAGCTCCCCCTCCCCTCACTGATCTATACCTCCCCTCACTGATCTATACCTCCCCTCCCTGAACTTCCCCCCTCCCCTAACTGAGCTCCCCCTCCCGTCACTGATCTCCCCCTCCCCTCACTCAGCTTCACCACTCCCCCGACTGAGCTCCCCCTCCCCTCACTGAGCACCCCCCCTTCCCTCACTGATCTACCCGTCCCCTCACTGAACTTCCCAGCTTCCCTCACTGATCTCCCCCCTCCCCTCACTCAGCTTCCCCCCTCCCTTCACTCAGCTTCCCCCCTCCTCTCACTCTGCTTCACCCCTCCCCTCACTGAACATGCCCCCCTCCCTGACTGAGCTCCCCCCTCCCCTCACTGAGGTTCCCCCCCTCACAGAATTTCCCCCCTTCTCTCACTGACCTTCCCCCCTCCCCTCACTCAGTTTCCCCCCACCTCTCACTGAGCTCCCCCTCCCTTCACTTAGATTCTCCCCCTCCCCTCATTGAGTTTCCTTCCTTCCCTCACTCAGCTTCCCCCTCTCCCCAAACTGAGCTCACCCTCCCCTCACTGAGATCCCCTCCCCTCACTGAACTTCCCAGTCCCCTCACTCAGCTTCCCCCCTCCCCTCACTCAGCTTCAACCCTCCACTCACTGAAGACCCCCTACCCTCACAGAGCTTCCTCCTCCCCTCACTGAGCTCCACCCCTCCCTTCACTGAAATTCCCCCCTCCCCTCACTGAGCTCCCACCTCCCCTCACTGAAGTTCCCCCCTCCCCTCACTGAGCTCCCACCTCCCCTCACTAAACTTCCCCCCTCCCCTCACTGAGCTCCCACCTCCCCTCACTAAACTTACCCCCTCCCCTCACTGAGCTCCCCCCGCCCCTCACTAAACTTTCCCTCTCCCCTCACTGAGCTCCCCCTCCCCTCACTGAACGTCCCCCCTCCCCCGACTGACCTCCGCACTCCCCTCACTGAGCACTGCTACCCCTCACTGAACTTCCCCCATCCCCTCACTCAGCTTCCCCCCTCCCCACTGAGCTTCTCCAACTCCCCTCACTCAGCTTCCCCCCTCCCCACACTCAGCTTTCCCCCTCCCCTCACTGAGCTTTCCCCCTCCCCTCACTGAGCTTCTCCCCCCCATCACTGAGCTCCCCCCTCCTCTCACTGAGCACCCCCTCCCCTCAATGAACGTCCCCCCCTCCCCTCACTCAGCTTCCCCCCTTCCCACACTGAGCTTCCCCCCTCCCCTCACTGCTGCCCCCCTCCCCTCACTGAACGCCCCCCCGCCCGCAACTGACCTCTGCACTCCCCTCACTGAGCTCCGCTTCCCCTCACTGAACTTCCTCCCTCCCCTCACTCAGCTTCCCCCCTCCCCTCACTGAGCTTCCCACCTCCCCTCATTGAGCTTCATCCCACGTCTCACTGAGCTCCCCCCTCCCTTCACTGAGTTTCTCCCCCTCCCCTCACTGAGTTTCCCCTGCTCCCCTCACTCAGCTTCCCCCCCACACTGAGCACACCCTCCCCTCACTGAACTTACCCCCTACCCTCACTCAGCTTCCCCCCTCCCTTCACAAACTTCCCCCCCTCCCCTCACCGAGCTACCCCTCCCCTCACTGAACTTCACCACCCTCACTGATCTTCCCCCCTCCCCTCACTCAGCTTCCCCCCTCCCCTCACTGAGCTTCACCCCTCCCCTCACTGAGCTTCCCCCCACATCACTGAGCTCCCCTCTCCCCTCACTGAACTTCCCCCCACCCCTCACAGAGCTCCCCCCTCAATGAAATTCCCCCTCCACTCACTCAGCTTCCCCCTCCCATCACTGAACTTCCCCTCTCCACTCACTGAGCTTCCCCCTCCCCTCACTGAGCTCCCCCTTTCATCACTGAACGCGCCCCCTCCCCCGACTGACCTCCGCACTCCCCTCACTGAACTTCCTCCCTCCCCTCACGCAGCTTCACCCCCCTCACTGAGCACCCCCTCCCCTCGCTGTGCTTACCCCCAACCCCTCCCCTCACTCAGCTTCCCCCCTTCCCTCACTTAGCTTCCCCCCTCCCTTCATTGATCATCCCCCTCCCCTCACTGAGTTTCCCCCCTCCCCTCACTGAGCTTACCGCCCTCCCCTCACTGAACTTCACCCTCCCCTCATTCAGCTACCCCCCTCCCTTCACTGAGCTTCCCCCCGTCCCCTCACTCAGCTTCCCCCCTCCCCTCACTGATCTTGCCCCCTCCCCTCACTCAGCTCCCCCCGTCCCCTCACTCAGCTTCCACCCTCCCCTCACTGAACTTCCCCCCATCACTGATCTCACCCCCTCCACTCACTGAAGTCCCTCCCTCCCCTCACTGAGCTTCCCCCCCTCGCCTCACTCAGCTCGCCCCTCCACTCACTGAACTTCCCCCTTCCCTCACTCAGCTTCCCCAATCCCCTCACTCAGCTTCCACCCTCCCCTGACTGAGCTCCACCCTCCCCTCACTCAGCTTCCCCCTTCCCTCATTGAGCTTCCCCCCTCTCCTCACTGAGCTTCCCCCCTCCCCTCACAAAGCTTCCCCTCTCCCCTCACTTAGCTTCGCCTTCCCCTCACTGAACTTCCCCCTCCCCTCACTGAACTTCCTCCCTTCCCTCACTCAGCTTCCCCCCCTCACTGAGCTCCCCCTCCCCTCGCTGTGCTTAACCCCTCCCCTCCCCTCATTTACCTTCCTCCCCACCCCTCACTCAGCTTCCCCCTCCCCTCACTCAGCTTCCCCCTTCCCTCACTCAGCTTCCCCCTCCCCTCACTCAGCTTCCCCCCTCCCCTCATTGAGCTTCATCCCACGTCTCACTGAGCTCCCCCCGCCCTTCACTGAGTTTCTCCCGCTCCCTTCACTGAGTTACCCCTGCTCCCCTCACTCAGCTCCCCCTCCCCTCACTGAGATCTCCCTCCCATCAATAAACTTCCCCGTCCCATCACTGATCTTCCCACCTCCCCTCACTCAGCTTCCCCCCTCCCTTCACTGAGTGCCCCCTCCCCTCACTGAGCTTCCCCCTCCCCTCACTGAGCTGCTGCCTCCCATCACTGAACTTCCCCTCTCCACTCCCTGAGCTTCCCCCCTCCCCTCACTGCTGCCCCCTCCCCTCACTGAATGCCCCCCTCCCCCGACTGACCTCTGCACTCCCCTCACTGAGCTCCGCTTCCCCTCACTGAACTTCCTCCCTCCCCTCACTCAGCTTCCCCCCCCTCACTGAGCACCCCCTCCCCTCGCTGTGCTTACGCCCAACCCATCCCCTCACTCAGCTTCCCCCCTCCCCTCATTGATCTTCCCCCCTCCCCTGACTGAGCTCCACCCTCCCCTCACTGATCCTCCCCCCTCCCCTCACTCAGCCCCCCCCGCTTCACTGAACTTCCCCCCTCCCCTCACTGAGCTTCTCCTCTCCCCTCACTCAGCTTCCCCCTCCCCTCACTGAGATCCTCCTCCCCTCACTGAACTTCCCCATCCTCTCACTGATCTTCGCCCCTCCCCTCACTCAGCTTCCCCCTCCCCTCACTGAGCTCCCCCTCCCCTCACTGAACTTCCCTCCCTCCCCTCACTGAACTTCCCTCCCTCCCCTCACTGAACTTCCCTCCCTCCCCTCACAGAGCTCCCCCCTCACTGAACTTCCCCCTCCCCTCACTGAGCTTCCCCCTCCCCTCACTGAGCTCCCCCTCCCCTCACTGAACTTCCCTCCCTCCCCTCACTGAACTTCCCTCCCTCCCCTCACTGAACTTCCCTCCCTCCCCTCACTGAACTTCCCTCCCTCCCCTCACAGAGCTCCCCCCTCACTGAACTTCCCCCTCCCCTCACTGAGCTTCCCCCTCCCCTCACTGAGCTTCCCCCCCTCCCCTCACTGAGCTTCCCCCTCCCCTCACTGAGCTTCCCCCTCCCCTCACTGAGCTTCCCCCCCTCCCCTCACTGAGCTTCCCCCTCCCTTCACTGAGCTTCCCCCTCTCCTCACTGAGCTTCCCCCTCTCCTCACTGAGCTCCCCCCTCCCCTCACTGAGCTTCCCCCCTCTCCTCACTGAGCTTCCCCCTCTCCTCACTGAGCTCCCCCCTCCCCTCACTGAGCTTCCCCCCTCTCCTCACTGAGCTTCCCCCCTCTCCTCACTGAGCTCCCTCCTCCCCTCACTGAGTTTCCCCCCTCCCCTCACAGAGTTTCCCCCCTCTCCTCACTGATCCTCCCCCCTCCCCTCACTCAGCCCCCCCGCTTCACTGAGCTTCCCCCTTCTCCTCACTGAGCTTCTCCTCTCCCCTCACTCAGCTTCCTCCCTCCCCTCACTGAGCTCCCCCTTCCCTCACTGAACTTCCCCCCCTCCCCTCACTGAGATCCTCCTCCCCTCACTGAAATTCCCCATCCTCTCACTGATCTTCGGCCCTCCCCTCACACAGCTTTCCCTCTCCCCTCACTGAACTTCCCTCCCTCCCCTCACTGAGCTTCCCCACTCTCCTCACTGAGCTTCCCCACTCTCCTCACTGAGCTTCCCCCCTCTCCTCACTGAGCTTCCACCCTCCCCTCACTGCTGCCCCCCCCTCCCCTCACTAGCTCCCCCCTCCCCTCACTGAACGGCCCCCTCCCCCGACTGACCTCCACACTCCCCTCACTGAGCTCCGCTTCCCCTCACTGAACTTCCTCCCTCCCCTCACTCAGCTTCCCCCCCTCACTGAGCTCCCCCTCGCCTCGCTGTGCTTACCCCCTCCCCTCCCCTCACTCAGCTTCCCCCCTCTCCTCATTGATCTTACCCCTCCCATCACTGAACTTACCCCCTCCCCTCACTGAACTTCCCCCCAACTCACTGAACTTCCTCCCCCTCCTCACTAGGAGCTTCCCCCCTCCCCTCACTAAGCTCGCCCTCCCCTCACTGAACATCCCCCTCCCCTCACTGATCATCCTCCCCTCACTGATCTTCTCCCCTCCCCTCACTGAGCGTCCGCCCCTCCCCTCACTAAGCTTCCCCCCTCCCCTCACATAATTTCCCCCCTCTCCTCACTGAGCTTCCCCCCTCCCCTCACTGAGCTCCCCCTCCCCTCACTGAACTTCCCCCCTCCCCTCACTCAGCTACCCCCTTCCCCTCACTGAGCTCCCCCTCCCCTCACTGAACTTCCCCCGTCCCCTCACTCAGCTACCCCCTTCCCCTTACTGAGCTTCCCCCTCCCCTCACAGAACGCCCCCCCTCCTGCGACTGACCTCCGCACTCCCCTCACTGAGCTCCGCTTCCCCTCACTGAACTTCCTCCCTCCCCTCACTCAGCTTCCCCCCATCACTGAGCACCCCCTCCCTCGCTGTGCTTACCCCCTGCATTCCACTCACTCAGCTGCCCCCCTCCCCTCACTCAGCTTCCCCCTCCCCTCACTCAACTTCCACCCCTGCACTCACTCAGCTTTCCCCCCCTCTCACTCTTCTTCACCCCTCCCCTCACTGAACATGCCCCCCTCCCCTGATTGATCTCCCCCCTCCCCTCACTGACCTGCCCCCCTTCACTCACTCAGCTTCCCCCCTCCCCTCACTGAACTTCCTCGTCCCCTCACTGATCTTCCCCCCTCCCCTCACTCAGCTTCCACCCTCCCCTCACTGAGCTCCCCCCCTCCCCTCACTGAACTTCCCCCCTCCCCTCACTGACCTTCCCCCCTCCCCTCACTGAGCTTCCCCCCTCCCCACACTAGCTCCCCCCTCCCCTCACTGAACGCCCCCCCTCCCGCGACTGACCTCCACACTCCCCTCACTGTGCTCCGCTTCCCCTCACTGAACTTCCTCCCTCCCCTCACTGAACTTCCTCCCTCCCCTCACTCAGCTTCCCCCCCACACTGAGCTCCCCCTCCCCTCGCTGTGCTTACCCCCTCCCCTCCCCTCACTCAGCATTCTCCCTCTCCTCATTGATCTGCCCCCCTCCCCTCACTGAACTTACCCCCTCCCCTCACTCAGCCCCCCTCCCTTCACTGAACTTCACCCCCTCCCCTCACTGAGCGACCCCTCCCCTCACTGAAGTTCCCCCCAACTCACCGAACTTCCTCTCCCTCCTCAGTCTGAGCTGCGCCCCTCCCCTCACTGAGCTCGCCCTCCCCTCACTGATCTTCCCCCTCCCCTCACTGATCTTCCCCCTCCCCTCACTGATCCTCCTCCCCTCACTGATCTTCTCCCCTCCGCTCACTCAGCTTCCCCCCTCCCCTCACTGAGCGTCCGCCCCTCCCCTCACACAGCTTCCACCCTCCCGTCACTGAGCTTCCCGCTCCCCTCACTCAGCTCCCCGCTCTCCTCACTCAGCTCCCCCCTCCCTTCACTGAACTTCCTCGTTCCCTCACTGATCTTCACCCCTCCCCTCACTCAGCTTCCCCCCCTCCCCTCACTGAGCGACCCCTCCTCTCACTCAGCTTCCACCCTCCCCTCACTGAGCTTCCACCCTCCCCTCACTGAACATCCTCCCTCCCCACACTCAGCTTCCCCCCCACACTGAGCACCCCCTCCCCTCGCTGTGCTTACCCCCTCCCCTCCCCTCACTCAGCTTCCCCCCTCTCCTCATTGATCTTACCCCTCCCCTCACTGAACTTACACCGTCCCCTCACTCAGCCCCCCTCCCTTCACTGAACTTCACCCCCTCCCCTCACTGAGCTACCCCTCCCCTCACTGAACTTCCCCCAACTCACTGAACTTCCTCCCCCTCCTCACTCTGAGCCTCCCCCCTCCCCTCACTGAGCTCGCCCTCTCCTCACTGAACTTCCCCCTCCCCTCACTGAACGTCCCCCTCCCCTCACTGATCCTCCTCCCCTCACTCAGCTTCCCCCCTCCCCTCACTGAGCGTCCACCCCTCCCCTCACTAAGCTTCCCCCCTCCCCTCACATAGTTTCCCCCCTCCCCTCACTGAGCTTCCCCCCTCCCCTCACTGAGCTCCCCCTCCCCTCACTGAACTTCCTCCCTCCCCTCACTCAGCTTCCCCCCACTCACTGAGCACCCCCTCCCTCGCTGTGCTTACCCCCTGCCCTCCCCTCACTCAGCTGCCCCCCTCCCCTCACTCAGCTTCCCCCCTCCCCTCACTCAACTTCCCCCCCTGCCCTCACTCAGCTTTCCCCCACTCTCACTCTGCTTCACCCCTCCCCTCACTGAACATGCCCCCCTCCCCTCACTCAGCCCCCTCCCTTCACTGAACTTCCCCCCCTCCCCTCACTGAGCTACCCCTCCCCTCACTGAGCTACCCCTCCCCTCACTGAGCTACCCCTCCCCTCACTGAACTTCCCCCCAACTCACTGAACTTTCTCCCCCTCCTCACTCTGAGCTTCGCCCCTCCCCTCACTGAACTTGCCCCTCCCCTCACTGAACTTCCCCCTCCCCTCACTGATCTTCCCCCTCCACTCACTGATCCTCCTCCCCTCACTGATCTTCTCCCCTCCCCTCACTCAGCTTCCCCCCTGCCCTCACTGAGCATCCGACCCTCCCCTCACACAGCTTCCCCCCTCCCCTCACTCAGCTTTCCCCCTCCCCTCACTGAGCTTCCCCCTCCCCTCACACAGCTTCCCCCCTCCCCTCACACAGCTTCCCCCCTCCCCTCACTCAGCTTTCCCCCTCCCCTCACTGAGCTTCCCCCTCCCCTCACACAGCTTCCCCCCTCCCCTCACTCAGCTTTCCCCCCCCATCACTGAGCTCCCCGCTCCCCTCACTGAAATTACCTCCCTCCCCTCACTGAACTTCCACCTCCCCTCACTGAGCTCCCCCCTCCCCTCACTGAGTTCCCTCACTGAACTCCACCCCCTCACTGAGCTTCCCCGTCCCCTCACTGAACTTCCTTCCCCTCCTCACTCTGAGCTTCACCCCTCCCCTCACTGAGATTCCCCTCTCCTCTCACTCAGCTTCCCCCCTCCCCTCACTCAGCGTCCCCCCTCTCCTCACTCAGCGTCCCCCCTCCCCTCACTCAGCTTCCACCATCCCCTCACTCAGCTCCCCCTCCCCTCACTGAGCTCCCCCTCCCCTCACTGAGCTCCCCTCTCCCCTCACTGAACTTCCCCTCTCCCCTCAGTGAGCTTCCCCCTCCCCTCACTGAGCTTCCCCCCTCCCCTCACTCACCATCCCCCCCTCACTGAGCACCCCCTCCCCTCGCTGTGCTTACCCCCTCCCCTCCCCTCACTCAGCTTCCCCCTCCCCTCAGTCAGCTTCCTCCCTCCCCTCATTGATCTTCGCCCCTCCCCTCACTGCTGCCCCCCTCCCCTCACTGCTGCCCCCCTCCCCTCACTAGCTCCACCCTCCCATCACTGAACACCCCCCCTCCCCTGACTGACCTCCGCACTCCCCTCACTGAGCTCCGCTTCCCCTCACAGAACTTCCTCCCTCCCCTCACTGAACTTCCCCATCCCCTCACTGATCCTCCCCCTCCCCTCACTCAGCCCCCCCTTCACTGAGCTTCCCCCTCTCCTCATTGATCTTCCCCCTCCCCTCACTGAACTTACCCCCTCCCCTCACTGAACTTACCCCTTCCCTTCACTGAGCTTCCCCCCTCCCCTCACTGAGCTCCCCATCCCCTCACTGAACTTCCCCCCTCCCCTCACTCAGCTTCGCCCTCCCCTCACTGAACTTCCCCCCTCCCCTCACTCAGCTTCGCCCTCCCCTCACTGAACTTCCCTCTCCCCTCACTGAACTTCCTCCCTCCCCTCACTCAGCTTCCCCCCCCTCACTGAGCTCCCCCCTCCCCTCGCTGTGCTTACCCCCTCCCCTCCCCTCACTCAGCTTCCCCCCTCCCCTCATTCAGCTTCCCCCCTCCCCTCATTGAGCTCCATCCCACGTCTCACTGAGCTCCCCCCTCCCTTCACTGAGTTTCTCCCCCTCCCCTCACTGTGTTTCCCCTGCTCCCCTCACTCAGCTCCCCCTCCCCTCACTGAACTTCCCGGTCCTCTCACTGAACTTCCCCCACCCCTCACTCAGCTTCCCCCCCCCTCAATGAGCACCCCCTCCCCTCGCTGTGCTTACCCCCAACCCCTACCCTCACTCAGCTTCCCCCCTCCCTTCATTGATCATCCCCCCTCCCCTCACTGAGTTTCCCCCATCCCCTCACTCAGTTCTCCCCTCCACTCACTGAACTTCCCGCTCCCCTCACTGATCTTCCCCCCTCCCCTCAAATAGCTTCCCCCTCCCCTCACTGAGCTTCCCCCCTCCCCTCACTGAGTTTCCCCTCTCCCCTCACTCAGCTTCCTCCCTCCCATCACTGAGCTCACCCTCCCCTCACTGAGATCTCCTCCCCTCACTGAACATCCCCCTCCCCACACTGATCTTCGCCCCTCCCCTCACTCAGCTTCCCCCCTCCCCTCACTCAACTTTCCCCCTCCCCTCACTGAACTTCCCCTTCCCCTCACTGAGCTTCCCCCCTCTCCTCACTGAGCTCCCCCTCCCCTCACTGAACTTCGCCCCTCCCCTCACTCAGCTTCGCCCTCCCCTCACTGAACTTCCCCCTCCCCTCTCAGAGCTCCTTCCCTCCCCTCACAGAGCTCCCCCCTCACTGAACTTCCCCCTCACCTCACTGAACTTCCCCCTCCCCTCACTGAGATTAACCCCTCCCCTCACTGAACTTCCTCCCTCCCCTCACTCAGCTTCCCCCCCTCACTGAGCTCCCCTACCCTCGCTATGCTTACCTCCTCCCCTCCCCTCACTCAGCTTCCCCCCTCCCCTCACTCAGCTTCCCCCCTCCCCTCACTCAGCTTCCCCCCTCCCCTCACTGAGCGCCCCCTCCCCTCACTGCTGCCCCCTCCCCTCACTGAGCTTCCCCCTCCCCTCACTGAACGCCCCCTCCCATCACTGAGGTCCCCCCTCTCATCACTGAACTTCCCCTCTCCACTCACTGAGCTTCCCCCTCCCCTCACTCAGCTTCCCCCCCTCACTGAGCACCCCCTCCTCTCGCTGTGCTTACCCCCAACCCTTCCCCTCACTCAGCTTCCCCCCTCCCTTCATTGATCATCCCCCCTCCCCTCACTGAGTTTCCCCCTCCCCTCACTGAGTTTCCCCTCTCCCCTCGCTGAGCTTACCGCCCTCCCCTCACTGAACTTCACCCTCCCCTCATTCAGCTTCCCCCCTCCCTTCACTGAGCTTCCCCCGTCCCCTCACTCAGCTTCCCCCCTCCCCTCACTGATCTTGCCCCCTCCCCTCACTCAGCTTCCTCCCTCCCCTCACTCAGCTTCCACCCTCCCCTCACTCAGCTTCCACCCTCCCCTCACTCAGCTTCCCCCATCACTGAGCTCACCCCCTCCCCTCACTGAAGTTCCCTCCCTCCCCTCACTGAGCTTCCCCCCTCCCCTCACTCAGCTTCCCCCTTCCCTCATTGAGCTTCCCTCCTCCCCTCACTGAACTTCCCCCTCCCCTCACTGAACTTCCTCCCTCCCCTCACTCAGCTTCCTCCCCTCACTCAGCTCCCCCTCCCCTCGCTGTGCTTACCCCCTCCCCTCCCCTCACTTACCTTCCTCCCCAGCCCTCACTCAGCTTCCCCCTCCCCTCACTCAGCTTCCCCTCACCCCTCACTCAGCTTCCCCCCTCCCCTCACTCAGCTTCCCCTTCCCCTCATTGAGCTCCATCCCACGTCTCACTGAGCTCCCCCCGCCCTTCACTGAGTTTCTCCCCCTCCCCTCACTGAGTTACCCCTGCTCCCCTCACTCAGCTCCCCCTCCCCTCACTGAGATCCTCCTCCCCTCACTGAACTTCACCGTCCCCTCACTGATCTTCCCCCTCCCCTCACTCAGCTTCGCCCCTCCTCTCACTGAGCTCCCCCTCCCCTCACTGAGCTTCCCCCTCCCCTCACTGAGCACTCCCTCCCCACACTGAGCTCCCCTTCCCCTCACTGAGTTGCCGCCTCCCATCACTGAACTTCCCCTCTCCACTCACTGAGTTCCTCCCCTCCCCTCACTGCTGCCCCCTCCCCTCACTGAACTCCCCCCTCACCGACTGACCTCCGCACTCCCCTCACTGAGCACCGCTTCCCCTCACTGAACTTCCTCCCTCCCCTCACTCAGCTTCCCCCCCTCACTGAGCACCCCCTCCCCTCACTGTGCTTACCCCCCCTTCCCCTCACTCAGCTTCCTCCCTCCCCTCGCTCAGCTTCCCCCTCCCCTCATTGATCCTCCCTCCCCTCACTCAGCTTCCCCCCCCACTGAGATCCCCCTCCCCTCACTGACCCTCCTCCCCACCCCACACTCAGCTTCCCCCCTCCCCTCACTAGCACCCCCTCCCCTCACAAAACGCACCCCTCCTGCGACTGACCTCTGCACTCCCCTCACTGAGCTCCGCTTCCCCTCATTGAACTTCCTCCCTCCCCTCACTCAGCTTATGGCCCCTCACTGAGCACCCCCTCCCTCATTGTGCTTACCCCTTGCCCTCCCCTCACTCAGCTTCCCCCCTCCCCTCACTCAACTTCCCCCCCTCCGCTCACTCAGCTTTCCCTTCCTCTCACTCTGCTTCACCCCTCCCCTCACTGAACATGCCCCCCTCCCCCGATTGAGCTCCCTCCTCCCCTCACTGAACTTCCCCCTCCCCTCACAATTCTTCCCCCCTCCCCTCACTTAGCTTCCCCCCTGCCCTCACTGAACTTCCACCCTCCCCTCACTGAGTTTCCCCTCTCCCCTCACTCAGCATCCTCCCTCCCCTCACTGAGCTCGCCCTCCCCTCACTGAGATCCTCCTCCCCTCACTGAACATCCCCCTCCCCACACTGATCTTCCCCCCTCCCCTCACTCAGCTTCCCCCCTCCCCTCACTCAGCTTTCCCCCTCCCCTCACTGCTTCCCCCATCTATGAGCTCGCCCCACCCCTCACTGAACTTCCCTCCCTCCCCTCACTGAACTTCCCCCCTCCCTTCACTGAGCTCCCCCCTCCCCTCACTGATCTTCCCCCCTCTCCTCACTGAGCTTCCCCCCTCCCCTCACTGAACTTCCCCCTCCCCTCACAGAGCTCCCTCCCTCCCCTCAGAGCTCCCCCCTCACTGAACTTCCCCCTTCCCTCACTGAGCATCCCCCCTCCCCTCACTGAGTTTCCCCTCACCCCTCACTCAGCTTCCTCTATCCCCTCACTGAGCGCGCCCTCCCCTCACTGAGATCCTCCTCCCCTCACTGAACATCCCCCTCCCCACACTGATCTTTGCCCCTCCCCTCACTCAGCTTCCCCCTCCACTCAATCAGCTTTCTCCCTCCCCTTACTGCTTCCCCCATCACTGAGCTCCCCACACCCCTCACTGAACTTCCCTCCCTCCCCTCACTGAACATCCCCCCTCCCCTCACTGAACTTCCCCTTCCCCTCACTGAGCTTCCCCCCTCTCCTCACTGAGCTTCCCCCCTCCCCTCACTGAGCTCCCCCTCCCCTCACTGAACTTCCTCCCTCCCCTCACTCAGCTTCGCCCTCTCCACACTGAAATTCCCCCTCCGCTCACAGAGCTCCCCCCTCACTGAACTTCCCCCTCCCCTCATTGAGCTCCATCCCACGTCTCACTGAGCTCCCCCCTCCGTTCACTGAGTTTCTCCCCCTCCCCTCACTGAGTTACCCCTGCTCCCCTCACTCAGCTCCCCCTCCCCTCACTGAACTTCCCCGTCCCCTCACTGATCTTCCCCCTCCCCTCACACAGCTTCCCCCCTCCCCTCACTCAGCTTCCCCCCTCCCCTCACTCAGCTTCCCCCCTCCCCTCACTGCTGCCCCCTCCCCTCACTGCTGCCCCCTCCCCTCACTAGCTCCCCCCTCCCCTCACTGAATGCCCCCCTCTCCCGACTGACCTCTGCACTCCCCTCACTGAGCACCGCTTCCCCTCACTGATCTTCCTCCCTCCCCTCACTCAGCTTCCCCCCCTCACTGAGCACCCCCTCCCCTCCCTGTGCTTACGCCCAACCCATCCCCTCACTCAGCTTCCCCCCTCCCCTCATTGATCTTCCCCCCTCCCCTCACTGAACTTCTCTCCCCTCAATCAGCTTCCCCCCTTCCCTCACTGAGCTCCCCCTCCCCTCACTCAGCCACCCCGCTTCACTGAGCTTCCCCCCTCCCCTCACTCAGCTTCTCCTCTCCCCTCACTCAGCTTCCTCCCTCCCCTCATTGAGCTCCCCCTCCCCTCAATGAACTTCCCCGTCCCCTCACTGATCCTCCCCCCTCCCCTCACTCAGCTTCCCCCACTCCTCACTCAGCTTTCCTCCTCCCCTCACTAGCACCCCCCTCCCTTCACTCAGCTTCCCCCACCCCTCACTCAGCTTTCCTCCTCCCCTCACTCAGCTTCCCCCCTCCCCTCACAGAACGCCCCCGTCCCGCGACTGACCTCTGCACTCCCCTCACTGAGCTCCGCTTTCCCTCACTGAACTTCCTCCCTCCCCTCACTCAGCTTCCCCCCCCTCACTGAGCACCCCCTCCCCTCACTGTGCTTACGCCCAACCCCTCCCCTCACTCAGCTTCCCCCCTCCCCTCACTCAGCTTTCCCTCCCTCTCACTCTGCTTCACCCCTCCCCTCACTGAACATGCCCCCCTCCCCCGATTGAGCTCCCCCTCCCCTCACTGACCTGCCCCCCTTCACTCACTCAGCTCCCCCTCCCCTCACTGAGCTCCATCCCACGTCTCACTGAGCTTTCCCCTCCCTTCACTGAGTTTCTCCCCCTCCCCTCACTGAGTTACCCCTGCTCCCCTCAATCACCTCCCCCTCCCCTCACTGAGATCCTCCTCCCATCACTGAACTGCCCCGTCCCCTCACTGATCTTCCCCTCCCCTCACTGATCTTCCCCTCCCCTCACTCAGCTTCGCCCCTCCCCTCACTGAGCTCCCCCTCCCCTCACTGAGCACCCCCTCCCCTCACTGAACTTCCTCGTCCCCTCACTGATCTTCCCCCCTCCCCTCACTCAGCTTCCCCCCTCCCCTCACTGAGCGCCCCCTCCCCTCACTCAGATTCCACCCTCCCCTCACTGAGCTCCCCCCCTCCCCTCACTGAGCTTCCCCCCTCCCCTCACTGAACATCCTCCCTCCCCTCACTCAGCTTCCCCCCACACTGAGCACCCCCTCCCCTCGCTGTGCTTACCCCCTCCCCTCCCCTCACTCAGCTCCCCCCCTCTCCTCATTGATCCTACCCCCTCCCCTCACTGAGCTACCACTGCCCTCACTGAACTTCCCCCTCCCCTCACTCAGCTTCCCCCTGCCCTCACTGAGCTCCCCCCTCCCCTCACTGAACATCCCCCTCCCCTCACAGAGCTCCCCCCTCACTGAACTTCCTCCCTCACCTCACTGAACTTCCACCCTCCCCTCACTGAACTTCCCCGTCCCCTCACTGATCCTCCCCCTCCCCTCACTCAGCTTCCCCCCTCACTGAGCTTCCCCCTCCCCTCATTGAGCTCCATCCCACGTCTCACTGAGCTCCCCCCTCCGTTCACTGAGTTTCTCCCCCTCCCCTCACTGAGTTACCCCTGCTCCCCTCACTCAGCTCCCCCTCCCCTCACTGAACTTCCCCGTCCCCTCACTGATCTTCCCCCTCCCCTCACTGAGCTTCCCCCCTCCCCTCACACAGCTTCCCCCCTCCCCTCACTCAGCTTCCCCCCTCCCCTCACTCAGCTTCCCCCCTCCCCTCACTGCTGCCCCCTCCCCTTACTGCTGCCCCCTCCCCTCACTAGCTCCCCCCTCCCCTCACTGAATGCCCCCCTCTCCCGACTGACCTCCGCACTCCCCTCACTGAGCACCGCTTCCCCTCACTGATCTTCCTCCCTCCTCTCACTCAGCTTCCCCCCGTCACTGAGCACCCCCTCCCCTCGCTGTGCTTACGCCCAACCCATCCCCTCACTCAGCTTCCCCCCTCCCCTCACTCAGCTTCCCCCCTCCCCTCATTGATCTTCCCCCCTCCCCTCACTGAGTTTCCCCCCTCCCCTCACTGAACTTCCCCGTCCCCTCACTGAACTTCCCCGTCCCCTCACTGATCCTCCTCCCTCCCCTCACTCAGACCCCCGCTTCACTGAGCTTCCCCCCACCCCTCACTGAGCTTCTCCTCTCCCCTCAATCAGCTTCCCCCCTTCCCTCACTGAGCTCCCCCTCCCCTCACTCAGCCACCCCGCTTCACTGAGCTTCCCCCCTCCCCTCACTCAGCTTCTCCTCTCCCCTCACTCAGCTTCCTCCCTCCCCTCATTGAGCTCCCCCTCCCCTCACTGAACTTCCCCGTCCCCTCACTGATCCTCCCCCCTCCCCTCACTCAGCTTCCCCCCTCCCTTCACTGAGCTTCTCCCCCTCCCCTCACTGAGTTTCCCCCTTCCCTCACTGAGATTCCCCCTCCCTTCACTGAGATCCTCCTCCCCTCACTGAGTTTCCCCCTTCCCTCACTGAGTGTCCCCCTCCCTTCACTGAGATTCCCCCCTTCCCTCACTGAGATTCCCCCTTCCCTCACTGAGATTCCCCCTCCCTTCACTGAGATCCTCCTCCTCTCACTGATCTTCGCCCCTCCCCTCACTCAGCTTCCCCCACCCCTCACTCAGCTTTCCTCCTCCCCTCACTCAGCTTCCCCCCTCCCCTCACTAGCACCCCCCTCCCCTCACAGAACGCCCCCGTCCCACGACTGACCTCCGCACTCCCCTCACTGAGCTCCGCTTCCCCTCACTGAACTTCCTCCCTCCCCTCACTCAGCTTCCCCCCCCCTCACTGAGCACCCCCTCCCCTCACTGTGCTTACGCCCAACCCCTCCCCTCACTCAGCTTCCCCCCTCCCCTCACTCAGCTTTCCCTCCCTCTCACTCTGCTTCACCCCTCCCCTCACTGAACATGCCCCCCTCCCCCAATTGAGCTCCCCCTCCCCTCACTGACCTGCCCCCCTTCACTCACTCAGCTTCCCCCCTCCCCTCACTGAGCTTCATCCCACGTCTCACTGAGCTTTCCCCTCCCTTCACTGAGTTTCTCCCCCTCCCCTCACTGAGTTACCCCTGCTCCCCTCACTCAGCTCCCCCTCCCCTCACTGAGATCCCCCTCCCCTCACTGAACTGCCCCGTCCCCTCACTGATCTTCCCCTCCCCTCACTCAGCTTCGCCCCTCCCCTCACTGAGCTCCCCCTCCCCTCACTGAGCACCCCCTCCCCTCACTGAACTTCCTCGTCCCCTCACTGATCTTCCCCCCTCCCCTCACTCAGCTTCCCCCCTCCCCTCACTGAGCGCCCCCTCCCCTCACTCAGATTCCACCCTCCCCTCACTGAGCTCCCCCCATCCCCTCACTGAGCTTCCCCCCTCCCCTCACTGAACATCCTCCCTCCCCTCACTCAGCTTCCCCCCACACTGAGCACCCCCTCCTCTCACTGACCTTCCTCCCCACCCCTCACACAGCTTCCCCCCTCTCCTCATTGATCCTACCCCCTCCCCTCACTGAGCTACCACTGCCCTCACTGAACTTCCCCCCCCTCACTGAACTTCCTCCCCCTCCTCACTCTGAGATTCCCCCCTCCCCTCACTGAGCTCCCGCTCCCCTCACTGAGATCCTCCTCCCCTCACTGATCTTCCCCCTCCCCTCACTGAACATCCTCCCTCCCCTCACTCAGCTGCCCCCCTCCCCTCACTGTGCTTCCCCCTTCCCCTCACTGAGCATCCCCTCTCCCCTCACTCAGCTTCCCCCCTCCCCTCACTGAGCTCACCCTCCCCTCACTGAACTTCCCCCTCCCCTCACTGAACTTCCCCCTCCCCTCACTGATCCTCCTCCCCTCACTGATCTTCTCCCCTCCCCTCACTCAGCTTCCCCCTGCCCTCACTGTGCTTCCCCCACCCCTCACTGAGCTCCCGCTCCCCTCACTGAGATCCTCCTCCCCTCACGGAACTTCCCCCTCCCCTCACTGATCTTCCCCCTCCCCTCACTGAACATCCTCCCTCCCCTCACTCAGCTGCCCCCCTCCCCTCACTGTGCTTCCCCCTTCCCCTCACTGAGCATCCCCTCTCCCCTCACTCAGCTTCCCCCCTCCCCTCACTGAGCTCACCCTCCCCTCACTGAACTTCCCCCTCCCCTCACTGAACTTCCCCCTCCCCTCACTGATCCTCCTCCCCTCACTGATCTTCTCCCCTCCCCTCACTCAGCTTCCCCCTGCCCTCACTGTGCTTCCCCCACCCCTCACTGAGTATCGCCTCACCCCTCACTCAGCTTCCCCCCTCCCCTCCCTCAGCTTCCCCCTCCCCTCACTCAGCTTCCCCCCTCCCCTCCCTCAGCTTTCCCCCTCCCCTCACTGAGTTTCCCCATCACTGAGCTCCCCCCCCCTCACTGAACTTCCACCCTCCCCTCACTGAACTTCCCCGTCTCCCCTCACTCAGCTTCCTCCCTCCCCTCACTGAGCTCCCCCTCCCCTCACTGAACTTCCCCCCTCTCCTCACTGAGCTCCCCCTCCCCTCACTGAACTTCCCCCCTCTCCTCACTGATCTCCCCCTCCCCTCACTGAACTTCCCCCTCCCCTCACTCAGCTTCACCCTCCCCTCACTGAGCTTCCCCCCTCCCCTCACTGAGCTTCCCCCCTCCCCTCACTGAGCTTCCCCCCTCTCCTCACTGAGCTCCCCCTCCCCTCACTGAACTTCCCCCTCCCCTCACTCAGCTTCGCCCTCTCCTCACTGAAATTCCCCCTCCGCTCACAGAGCTCCCCCCTCACTGAACTTCCCACCTCCCCTCATTGAGCTCCATCCCACGTCTCACTGAGCTCCCCCCTCCGTTCACTGAGTTTCTCCCCCTCCCCTCACTGAGTTACCCCTGCTCCCCTCACTCAGCTCCCCCTCCCCTCACTGAACTTCCCCGTCCCCTCACTGATCTTCCCCCTCCCCTCACACAGCTTCCCCCCTCCCCTCACTCAGCTTCCCCCCTCCGCTCACTCAGCTTCCCCCCTCCCCTCACTGCTGCCCCCTCCCCTCACTGCTGCCCCCTCCCCTTACTAGCTCCCCCCTCCCCTCACTGAATGCCCCCCCTCTCCCGACTGACCTCTGCACTCCCCTCACTGAGCACCGCTTCCCCTCACTGATCTTCCTCCCTCCCCTCACTCAGCTTCCCCCCCTCACTGAGCACCCCCTCCCCTCGCTGTGCTTACGCCCAACCCATCCCCTCACTCAGCTTCCCCCCTCCCCTCACTCAGCTTCCCCCCTCCCCTCATTGATCTTCCCCCCTCCCCTCACTGAGTTTCCCCCTCCCCTCACTGAACTTCTCCTCTCCCCTCAATCAGCTTCCCCCCTTCCCTCACTGAGCTCCCCCTCCCCTCACTCAGCCACCCCGCTTCACTGAGCTTCCCCCCTCCCCTCACTCAGCTTCTCCTCTCCCCTCACTCAGCTTCCTCCCTCCCCTCATTGAGCTCCCCCTCCCCTCACTGAACTTCCCCGTCCCCTCACTGATCCTCCCCCCTCCCCTCACTCAGCTTCCCCCACCCCTCACTCAGCTTTCCTCCTCCCCTCACTAGCACCCCCCTCCCTTCACTCAGCTTCCCCCACCCCTCACTCAGCTTTCCTCCTCCCCTCACTCAGCTTCCCCCCTCCCCTCACTAGCACCCCCCTCCCCTCACAGAACGCCCCCGTCCCGCGACTGACCTCTGCACTCCCCTCACTGAGCTCCGCTTCCCCTCACTGAACTTCCTCCCTCCCCTCACTCAGCTTCCCCCCCTCACTGAGCACCCCCTCCCTCGATGTGCTTACCCCCTGCCCTCCCCTCACTCAGCTTCCCCCCTCCCCTCACTCAGCTTTCCCTCCCTCTCACTCTGCTTCACCCCTCCCCTCACTCAGCTTCCCCCCTCCCCTCACTCAGCTTTCCCTCCCTCTCACTCTGCTTCACCCCTCCCCTCACTGAACATGCCCCCCTCCCCCGATTGAGCTCCCCCTCCCCTCACTGACCTGCCCCCCTTCACTCACTCAGCTTCCCCCCTCCCCTCACTGAGCTCCATCCCACGTCTCACTGAGCTTTCCCCTCCCTTCACTGAGTTTCTCCCCCTCCCCTCACTGAGTTACCCCTGCTCCCCTCAATCACCTCCCCCTCCCCTCACTGAGATCCTCCTCCCATCACTGAACTGCCCCGTCCCCTCACTGATCTTCCCCTCCCCTCACTGATCTTCCCCTCCCCTCACTCAGCTTCGCCCCTCCCCTCACTGAGCTCCCCCTCCCCTCACTGAACTTCCTCGTCCCCTCACTGATCTTCCCCCCTCCCCTCACTCAGCTTCCACCCTCCCCTCACTGAGCTCCCCCCCTCCCCTCACTGAGCTTCCCCCCTCCCCTCACTGAACATCCTCCCTCCCCTCACTCAGCTTCCCCCCACACTGAGCACCCCCTCCCCTCGCTGTGCTTACCCCCTCCCCTCCCCTCACTCAGCTTCCCCCCTCTCCTCATTGATCCTACCCCCTCCCCTCACTGAGCTACCACTGCCCTCACTGAACTTCCCCCCCCTCACTGAACTTCCTCCCCCTCCTCACTCTGAGATTCCCCCCTTCCCTCACTGAACATCCCCCCTCCCCTCACTGAACTTCCCCCTCCCCTCACTCAGCTTCCCCCTGCCCTCACTGAGCTCCCCCCTCCCCTCACTGAACATCCCCCTCCCCTCACAGAGCTCCCCCCTCACTGAACTTCCTCCCTCACCTCACTGAACTTCCACCCTCCCCTCACTGAACTTCCCCGTCCCCTCACTGATCCTCCCCCTCCCCTCACTCAGCTTCCCCCCTCACTGAGCTTCCCCCCTCACTGAGCTTCCCCCCTCCCCTCATTGAGCTCCATCCCATGTCTCACTGAGCTCCCCCCTCCGTTCACTGAGTTTCTCCCCCTCCCCTCACTGAGTTACCCCTGCTCCCCTCACTCAGCTCCCCCTCCCCTCACTGAACTTCCCCGTCCCCTCACTGATCTTCCCCCTCCCCTCACTGAGCTTCCCCCCTCCCCTCACACAGCTTCCCCCCTCCCCTCACTCAGCTTCCCCCCTCCCCTCACTGCTGCCCCCTCCCCTCACTGCTCCCCCCTCCCCTCACTGAATGCCCCCCTCTCCCGACTGACCTCCGCACTCCCCTCACTGAGCACCGCTTCCCCTCACTGATCTTCCTCCCTCCTCTCACTCAGCTTCCCCCCGTCACTGAGCACCCCCTCCCCTCGCTGTGCTTACGCCCAACCCATCCCCTCACTCAGCTTCCCCCCTCCCCTCACTCAGCTTCCCCCCTCCCCTCATTGATCTTCCCCCCTCCCCTCACTGAGTTTCCCCCCTCCCCTCACTGAACTTCCCCGTCCCCTCACTGAACTTCCCCGTCCCCTCACTGATCCTCCTCCCTCCCCTCACTCAGACCCCCGCTTCACTGAGCTTCCCCCCACCCCTCACTGAGCTTCTCCTCTCCCCTCAATCAGCTTCCCCCCCTTCCCTCACTGAGCTCCCCCTCCCCTCACTCAGCCACCCCGCTTCACTGAGCTTCCCCCCTCCCCTCACTCAGCTTCTCCTCTCCCCTCACTCAGCTTCCTCCCTCCCCTCATTGAGCTCCCCCTCCCCTCACTGAACTTCCCCGTCCCCTCACTGATCCTCCCCCCTCCCCTCACTCAGCTTCCCCCCTCCCTTCACTGAGCTTCTCCCCCCTCCCCTCACTGAGTTTCCCCCTTCCCTCACTGAGATTCCCCCTCCCTTCACTGAGATCCTCCTCCCCTCACTGAGTTTCCCCCTTCCCTCACTGAGATTCCCCCTCCCTTCACTGAGATCCTCCTCCCCTCACTGAGTTTCCCCCTTCCCTCACTGAGTTTCCCCCTCCCTTCACTGAGATTCCCCCCTTCCCTCACTGAGTTTCCCCCTCCCTTCACTGAGATTCCCCCTCCCTTCACTGAGATCCTCCTCCCCTCACTGAGTTTCCCCCTTCCCTCACTGAGTTTCCCCCTCCCTTCACTGAGATTCCCCCCTTCCCTCACTGAGATTCCCCCTTCCCTCACTGAGATTCCCCCTCCCTTCACTGAGATCCTCCTCCTCTCACTGATCTTCGCCCCTCCCCTCACTCAGCTTCCCCCACCCCTCACTCAGCTTTCCTCCTCCCCTCACTCAGCTTCCCCCCTCCCCTCACTAGCACCTCCCTCCCCTCACAGAACGCCCCCGTCCCGCGACTGACCTCTGCACTCCCCTCACTGAGCTCCGCTTCCCCTCACTGAACTTCCTCCCTCCCCTCACTCAGCTTCCCCCCCCTCACTGAGCACCCCCTCCCCTCACTGTGCTTACGCCCAACCCCTCCCCTCACTCAGCTTCCCCCCTCCCCTCACTCAGCTTTCCCTCCCTCTCACTCTGCTTCACCCCTCCCCTCACTGAACATGCCCCCCTCCCCCAATTGAGCTCCCCCTCCCCTCACTGAGCTGCCCCCCTTCACTCACTCAGCTTCCCCCCTCCCCTCACTGAGCTTCATCCCACGTCTCACTGAGCTCCCCCCTCCCTTCACTTAGTTTCTCCCCCTCCCCTCACTGAGTTACCCCTGCTCCCCTCACTCAGCTCCCCCTGCCCTCACTGAGATCCTCCTCCCATCCCTGAACTGCCCCGTCCCCTCACTGATCTTCCCCTCCCCTCACTCAGCTTCGCCCCTCCCCTCACTGAGCACCCCCTCCCCTCACTGAACTTCCTCGTCCCCTCACTGATCTCCCCCCCTCCCCTCACTCAGCTTCCCCCCCCCCTCACTGAGCGCCCCCTCCCCTCACTCAGATTCCACCCTCCCCTCACTGAGCTCCCCCCCTCCCCTCACTGAGCTTCCCCCCTCCCCTCACTGAACATCCTCCCTCCCCTCACTCAGCTTCCCCCCACACTGAGCACCCCCTCCCCTCGCTGTGCTTACCCCCTCCCCTCCCCTCACTCAGCTTCCCCCCTCTCCTCATTGATCCTACCCCCTCCCCTCACTGAGCTACCACTGCCCTCACTGAACTTCCCCCCCCTCACTGAACTTCCTCCCCCTCCTCACTCTGAGATTCCCCCCTCCCCTCACTGAGCTTCCCCCCTCCCCTCACTCAGCTTCTCCTCTCCCCTCACTCAGCTTCCTCCCTCCCCTCATTGAGCTCCCCCTCCCCTCACTGAACTTCCCCGTCCCCTCACTGATCCTCCCCCCTCCCCTCACTCAGCTTCCCCCCTCCCTTCACTGAGCTTCTCCCCCTCCCCTCACTGAGTTTCCCCCTTCCCTCACTGAGATTCCCCCTCCCTTCACTGAGATCCTCCTCCCCTCACTGAGTTTCCCCCTTCCCTCACTGAGATTCCCCCTCCCTTCACTGAGATCCTCCTCCCCTCACTGAGTTTCCCCCTTCCCTCACTGAGTTTCCCCCTCCCTTCACTGAGATTCCCCCCTTCCCTCACTGAGTTTCCCCCTCCCTTCACTGAGATTCCCCCTCCCTTCACTGAGATCCTCCTCCCCTCACTGAGTTTCCCCCTCCCTTCACTGAGATTCCCCCTCCCTTCACTGAGATCCTCCTCCCCTCACTGAGTTTCCCCCTTCCCTCACTGAGTTTCCCCCTCCCTTCACTGAGCTTCCCCCCTCCCCTCACTGAACATCCTCCCTCCCCTCACTCAGCTTCCCCCCCACACTGAGCACCCCCTCCCCTCGCTGTGCTTACCCCCTCCCCTCCCCTCACTCAGCTCCCCCCTCCCCTCACTCAGTTTTCCCCCTCCCCTCACTGCTTCCCCCATCTATGAGCTCCCCCCACCCGTCACTGAATTTTCCTCCCTCCCCTCACTGAACTTCCCCCTTCCCCTCACTGAGCTCCCCCCTCTCCTCACTGAGCTTCCCCCCTCCCCTCACTGAGCTCCCCGCTCCACTAACTGAGTTTAACCCATCTCCTCACTGAGCTTCCCCCTCCCCTCACTGAACTTCCACTCTCCCCTCACTGAAATTCCTCCCTCCCCTCACTCAGCTTTCCCCCCTCACTGAGCACCCCCTCCCCTCGCTGTGCTTACCCGCTCCCCTCCCCTCACTCAGCATCCCCCCTCCCCTCATTGATCTTCTGCCCTGCCCTCACTGCTGCCCCCCCTCCCCTCACTAGCTCCACCCTCCCATCGCTGAACGCCCCCCTCCCCCGACTGACCTCTGCACTCCTCTCACTGAGCTCCGCTTCCCCTCACAGAACTTCCTCCTTCACCTCACTGAACATCCCCGTCCCCTCACTGATCCTCCCCCTCCCCTCACTCAGCTTCCCCCTCTCCCCTCACTCAGCTTCCTCCCTCCCCTCACTGAGCTCCCCCTCCCCTCACTGAGATCCTCCTCCCCTCACTGAACTTCCCCCTCCCCTCACTGATCTTCCCCCCTCCCCTCACTCAGCTTCGCCCCTCCCCTCAATGAGCTTCCCTCCTCCCCTCACTGAGTTTCCCCTCTCCCCTCACTCAGCTTCCTCCCTCCCCTCACTGAGTTTCCCCTCTCCCCTCACTCAGCTTCCTCCCTCCCCTCACTGAGCTCGCCCTCCCCTCACTGAGATCCTCCTCCCCTCACTGAACATCCCCCTCCCCACACTGATCTTCCCCCCTCCCCTCACTCAGCTTCCCCCCTCCCCCCACTCAGCTTCCCCTCTCCCCTCACTCAGCTTCCCCTCTCCCCTCACTCAGTTTTCCCCCTCCCCTCACTGCTTCCCCCATCTATGAGCTCCCCCCACCCGTCACTGAACTTTCCTCCCTCCCCTCACTGAACTTCCCCCTTCCCCTCACTCAGCTTCCCCCCTCCCCTCACTGAGCTCCCCCCTCTCCTCACTGAGCTTCCCCCCTCCCCTCACTGAGCTTCCCCCCTCCCCTCACTGAGCTTCCCCCCTCCCCTCACTGAGCTTCCCCCCTCCCCTCACTGAGCTCCCCCTCACCTCACTGAACTTCCCCCCTGCCCTCACTCAGCTTCGCCCTCCCCTCACTGAACTTCCCCCTCCCCTCACAGAGCTCCCTCCCTCCCCTCACAGAGCTCCCCCCTCACTGAACTTCCCCCTCCCCTCACTGAATTTCCCCCCCCCCCTCACTAAGCTTCCCCGTCCCCTCAGTGAACTTCCTCCTCCTCACTCTGAGCTTCCCCCCTCCCCTGACTGAGGTTCCCCTCTCCCCTCACTCAGCTTCCCCCCTCCCCTCACTCAGCTTCCCCCCTCCCCTCGCTCAGCTTCCCCCCTCCCCTCGCTCAGCTTCCCCCCTCCCCTCGCTCAGCTTCCCCCCTCCCCTCGCTCAGCTTCCCCCCTCCCCTCGCTCAGCTTCCCCCCTCCCCTCACTCAGCTTCCCCCCTCCCCTTGCTCAGCTTCCCCCCTCCCCTCACTCAGCTTCCCCCCTCCCCTCATTGAGCTCCCCCTCCCCTCACTGCTGCACCCCTCCTCTCACTAGCTCCACCCTCCCATCACTGAACGCCCCCCTCCCCCGACTGACCTCCGCACTCCCCTCACTGATCTCCGCTACCCCTCACTGAACTTCCTCCCTCCCCTCACTCAGCTTCCCCCCCTCAATGAGCACCCCCTCCCCTCACTGTGCTTACCCCCTCCCCTCCCCTCACTCAGCATCCCCCCTCCCCTCATTGATCTTCCGCCCTCCCCTCACTGCTGCCCCCCCTCCCCTCACTAGCTCCACCCTCCCATCGCTGAACGCCCCCCTCCCCCGACTGACCTCTGCACTCCTCTCACTGAGCTCCGCAACCCCTCACAGAACTTCCTCCCTCCCCTCACTGAACTTCCCCATCCCCTCACTGATCCTCCCCCTCCCCTCACTCAGCACCCCCTTCACTGAGCTTCCCCCTCTCCCCTCACTCAGCTTCCTCCCTCCCCTCACTGAGCTCCCCCTCCCCTCACTGAGCTCCCCCTCCCCTCACTGAGATCCTCCTCCGCTCACTGAACTTCCCCCTCCCCTGACTGATCTTCCCCCCTCCCCTCACTCAGCTTCACCCCTCCCCTCAATGAGCTTCCCCCATCACCTCACTGAGTTTCCCCTCTCCCCTCGCTCAGCTTCCTCCCTCCCCTCACTGAGCTCGCCCTCCCCTCACTGAGATCCTCCTCCCCTCACTGAACATCCCCATCCCCTCACTGATCTTCCCCCCTCCCCTCACTCAGCTTCCCCCCTCCCCTCACTCAGCTTCCCCCATCTATGAGCTCCCCCCACCCGTCACTGAACTTCCCTCCCTCCCCTCACTGAACTTCCCCCCTCCCTTCACTGAACTTCCCCTTCCCCTCACTGAGCTCCCCCCTCCCCTCACTGAGCTTCCCCCCTCTCCTCACTGAGCTCCCCCCTCCCCTCACTGAGCTTCCCCCCTCTCCTCACTGAGCTCCCCCCTCCCCTCACTGAGCTTCCCCCCTCTCCTCACTGAGCTCCCCCCTCCCCTCACTGAACTTCCTCCCTCCCCTCACTGAGCTCCCCCCTCCCCTCACTGAGCTTCCCCCCTCTCCTCACTCAGCTTCCCCCCCTCACTGAGCTCCCCCTCCCCTCATTGAGCTCCATCCTACGTCTCACTGAGCTCCCCCCTCCCTTCACTGAGTTTCTCCCCCTCCCCTCACTGAGTTTCCCCTGCTCCCCTCACTCAGCTCCCCCTCCCCTCACTGAGATCCCCCTCCCCTCACTGATCTTCCCCCTCCCCTCACTGATCTTCCCCCTCCCCTCACTGATCTTCCCCCCTCCCCTCACTCAGCTTCCCCCCTCCCCTCACTCAGCTTCCCCCCTCCCCTCTCTCAGCTTCCCCCCTCCCCTCACTAGCTCCCCCCTCCCCTCACTGAACCCCCCCCCAACTGACCTCCACAATCCCCTCACTTAACTTCCTCCCTCCCCTCACTCAGCTTCCCCCCGTCAGTGAGCACCCCCTCCCCTCACTGTGCTTACGCCCAACCCCTCACTCAGCTTCCCCCCTCCCCTCACTCAGCTTCCCCACTCCCCTCACTCAGCTTCCCCCCTCCCCTCATTGATCTTCCCCCCTCCCCTCACTGAGCTTCCCCCCTCTCCTCACTGAGCTCCCCCCTCCCCTCATTGATCTTCCCCCCTCCCCTCACTGAGCTTCCCCCCTCTCCTCACTGAGCTCCCCCCTCCCCTCACTGAGCTTCCCCCCTCTCCTCACTGAGATTGCCCCCTCCCCTCACTGAACTTCCCCATCCCCTCACTGATCCTGCTCCCTCCCCTCACTCAGCCCCCCCGCTTCACTGAGCTTCCCCCCTCCCCTCACTGAGCTCCCCCTCCCCTCACTGAACTTCCTCGTCCCCTCACTGATCTTCCCCCCTCCCCTCACTCAGCTTCCCCCTCCCCTCACTGAGTGACCCCTCCCCTCACTCAGATTCCACCCTCCCCTCACTGAGTGCCCCCTCCCCTCACTCAGATTCCACCCTCCCCTCACTGAGCTCCGCTTCCCCTCACTGAACATCCTCCCTCCCCTCACTCAGCTTCCCCCAACACTGAGCACCCCCTCCCCTCGCTGTGCTTACCCCCTCCCCTCCCCTCACTCAGCTCCCCCCCTCTCCTCATTGATCTTCCCCCCTCCCCTCACTGAACTTACCCCCTCCCCTCACTGAGCTACCACTGCCCTCACTGAACTTCCTCCCCCTCCTCACTCTGAGATGCCCCTCACTGAGCTTCCCCCCTCCCCTCACTGAGCTCCCGCTCCCCTCACTGAGATCCTCCTCCCCTCACGGAACTTCCCCCTCCCCTCACTGAACATCCTCCCTCCCCGCACTGATCTTCCCCCTCCCCTCACTCAGCTGCCCCCCTCCCCTCACTGAGCTCACCTTCCCCTGACTGAACTTCCCCCACCCCTCACTGAACTTCCCCCTCCCCTCACTGATCCTCCTCCCCTCACTGATCTTCTCCCCTCCCCTCACTCAGCTTCCCCCTCCCCTCACTGTGCTTCCCCCCTCCCCTCACTGAGTATCCCCTCACCCCTCACTCAGCTTCCCCCCTCCCCTCACTGAGCTCGCCCTCCCCTCACTGAACTTCCCCCTCCCCTCACTGAACTTCCCCCTCCCCTCACTGATCCTCCTCCCCTCACTGATCTTCTCCCCTCCCCTCACTCAGCTTGCCCCTCCCCTCACTGAGTGTCCGCCCCTCCCCTCACTCAGCTTCCCCCCTCCCCTCCCTCAGCTTTCCCCATCCCCTCACTGAGTTTCCCCCCATCACTGAGCTCCCCCCTCCCTTCTCTGAACTTCCCTCCTTCCCCTCACTGATCTTCCCCCCTCCCCTCACTGAACTTCCCCCCTCCCCTCACTGATCCTCCCCATCCCCTCACTCAGCACCCCCTTCACTGAGCTTCCCCCTCTCCCCTCACTCAGCTTCCTCCATCCCCTCACTGAGCTCCCCCTCCCCTCACTGAGATCCTCCTCCCCTCACTGAATTTCCCCCTCCCCTCACTGATCTTCCCCCCTCCCCTCACTCAGCTTCGCCCCTCCCCTCAATGAGCTTCCCTCCTCCCCTCACTGAGTTTCCCCTCTCCCCTCACTCAGCTTCCTCCCTCCCCTCACTGAGCTCGCCCTCCCCTCACTGAGATCCTCCTCCCCTCACTGAACATTCCCCTCCCCACACTGATCTTCGCCCCTCCCCTCACTCAGCTTCCCCCCTCCCCTCACTCAGTTTTCCCCCTCCCCTCACTGCTTCCCCCATCTATGAGCTCCCCCCACCCGTCACTGAACTTTCCTCCCTCCCCTCACTGAGCTTCCCCCCTCCCCTCACTGAGCTTCCCCCCTCCCCTCACTGAGCTTCCCCCCTCTCCTCACTGAGCTTCCCCCCTCACCTCACTGAGCTTCCCCCCTCCCCTCACTGAGCTCCCCCTCCCCTCACTGAACTTCCCCCCTGCCCTCACTCAGCTTCGCCCTCCCCTCACTGAACTTCCCCCTCCCCTCACAGAGCTCCCCCCTCAATGAACTTCCCCCTCCCCTCACTGAATTTCCCCCACCTCTCACTCAGCTTCCCCCTCCCCTCACTCAGCTTCTCCCCTCCCCTCACTAAGCTTCCCCCCTCCCCTCATTGAGCTCCATCCCACGTCTCACTGAGCTCCCCCCTCCGTTCACTGAATTTCTCCCCCCCCCCTCAATGAGATCCCCCTCCCCCATTGAACTTCCCCCTCCCCTCACTGAACTTCCTCCCTCCCCTCACTCAGCTTCCCCCCTTCACTGAGCTCCCCCTCCCCTCGCTGTGCTTACACCCTCCCTTCCCTTCACTCAGCTTCCCCCCTCCCCTCACACAGCTGCCCCCCTCCCCTCTTTGAGCTCCTTCCCACGTCTTACTGAGCTCCCCCCTCCCTTCACTGAGTTTCTCCCCCTCCCCTCACTGAGTTTCACCTGCTCCCCTCACTCAGCTCCCCCTCCCCTCACTGAGATCACCCTCCCCTCACTCAGCTTCCCCCCTCCGCTCACTCAGCTTCCCCCTCCCCTCACTGAACTTCCCCGTCGCCCTCACTGATCTTCCCCCCTCCCCTCACTCAGCTACCCCCTCCCGTCACTCAGCTTCCCCCCTCCCCTCAATGAGCACCCCCTCCCCTCACTGAGCCCCCCTTCTCATCACTGAACTTCCCCTCTCCACTCACTGAGCTTCCCACCTCCCCTCACTGAACACCCCCCTCCCCTCACTGAACACCCCCCTCCCCTCACTGAACGCCCCCTCCCATCACTGAGCTCCCCCCTATCATCACTGAACTTCCCCTCTCCACTCACTGAGCTTCCCCCTCCCCTCACTGAGCTCCCCCCTCTCATCACTGAACGCCCCCCCTCCCACGACTGACCTCCGCACTCCCCTCACTGAACTTACTCCCTCCCCTCACTCAACTTCCCCCCCCTCACTGAGCACCCCCTCCCCTCGCTGGGCTTACCCCCAACCCCTCCCCTCACTCAGCTTCCCCCCTCCCTTCATGGATCATCCCCCCTCACCTCACTGAGTGTTCCCCCCTCCCCTCACTGAGCTTACCGCCCTCCCCTCACTGAACTTCCCCCCTCCCCTCACTCAGCCCCCCTCCCTTCACGGAGTTTCCCCCCCTCCCCTCAGTGAACTTCCCCTCTCCCCTCACTCAGCTTCCTCCCTCCCCTCACTCAGCTTCCCCCCCTCACTGAGCTCCCCCTCCCCTCGCTGTGCTTACCCCCTCCCCTCTCCTCACTTACCTTCCTCCCCACCCCTCACTCAGATTCCCCCCTCTCCTCACTCAGCTTCCCCTCACCCCTCACTCAGCTTCCCCCCTCTCCTCACTCAGCTTCCCCTCACCCCTCACTCAGCTTCCCCCCTCTCCTCACTCAGCTTCCCCTTCCCCTGACTGAGCTCCACCCTCCTCTCACTCAGCTTCCGCCCTCCCCTCACTGAGCTCCCCCTCCCCTCACTGAGATCCTCCTCCCCTCAGAGAACTTCCCCCTCCCCTCACTGATCTTCCTCCCTCCCCTCACTCAGCTTCCCCCCTCCCCTCACTGATTCTCCCCCATCTCCTCACTCAGCTTCCCCCCTCCCCTCACTGATCTTCCTCCCTCCCCTCACTCAGCTTCCCCCTCCCCTCACTGAGCTTCCCCCCTCCCCTCACTGCTGCCCCCTCCCCTCACTAGCTCCCCCCTCCCCCGACTGACCTCCGCACTCCCCTCACTGAGCACCCCCTCCCCTCACTGTGCTTACGCCCAACCCCTCCCCTCACTCAGCTTCCCCACTCCCCTCACTCAGCTTCCCCCCTCCCCTCATTGATCTTCCCCCCTCCCCTGACTGAGATTCCCCCCTCCCCTGACTGAGCTCCACCCTCCCCTCACTGAACTTCCCCGTCCCCTCACTGATCCTCCTCCCTCCCCTCACTCAGCCCCCCCGCTTCACTGAGCTTCCCCCCTCCCTTCACTCAGCTTCCTCCCTCCCCTCACTGAGCTCCCCCTCCACTCACTGTGATCCTCCTCCCCTCACTGTACTTCCCCGTCCCCTCACTGATCCTCCCACCTCCCCTCACTCAGCTTCCCCCTTCCCTTCACTGAGCTTCTCCCCCTACCTTCATTGATTTTCCCCCCTTCCCTCATTGAGCTTCCCCCCTGCCCTCACTGAGTTTCCCCCCTTCCTCACTGAGTTTCCCCCTCCCCTCACTGAACTTCCCCCCTCCCCTCACTCAGCTTCGCCCTCCCCTCACTGAACTTCCCTCTCCCCTCACTGAAATTCCACCACTCCTCACTCAGCTTCCCCCCCTCACTGAGCTCCCCCTCCCCTCACTGACCTTCCTCCCCACCCCTCACTCAGCTTCCCCTCCCCTCACTCAGCTTCCCCCCTCCCCTCACTCAGCTTCCCCCTCCCCTCACTGAGCTTCCCCTTCCCGTAACTGAGCTCCACCTTCCCCTCACTCAGCTTCCCCCTCCCCTCACTGAACTTCCCCATGCTCTCACTGATCTTCGCCCCTCCCCTCACTCAGCTTCCCCCCTCCCCTCACTCAGCTTCCCCCCTCCCTTCACTGAACTTCTCCCCCTCCCCTCACTGAGTTTCCCCCTTTCCCTCACTGAGCTTCCCCCCCTCCCCTCACTGAGATTCCCCCTTTCCCTCACTGAGCTTCCCCCTCCCCTCACTGAGCTTCCCCCTCCCCTCACTGAGATCCCCCTCCCCTCACTGAACTTCCCTCCCTCCCCTGATAGAGCTCTCCCCCCACTGAAATTCCCCCTCCCCTCACTGAGCTTCCCCCCTCCCCTCACTGAGCTTCCCCCCTCCCCTCACTGAGCTTCCCCCCTCCCCTCACTGAACTTCCCCCTCCCCTCACTGAACTTCCATCCCTCCCCTCACTGAGCTTCCCCCTCCCCTCACTGAGCTTCCCCCCTCTTCTCACTGAGCTCCCACTCTCCTCACTGAGCTCCCCCCTCACTGAATTTCCCCCCTCCCCTCACTGAGCTTCCCCGCTCCCCTCACTGAGTTCCCCCTCCCCTCACTGAACTTCCCCCCTCCCCTCACTCAGCTTCGCCCTCCCCTCACTGAACTTCCCTCTCCCCTCACTGAAATTCCACCACTCCTCACTCAGCTTCCCCCCCTCACTGAGCTCCCCCTCCCCTCACTGACCTTCCTCCCCACCCCTCACTCAGCTTCCCCCTCCCCTCACTCAGCTTCCCCCCTCCCCTCACTCAGCTTCCCCCTCCCCTCACTGAGCTTCCCCTTCCCGTAACTGAGCTCCACCTTCCCCTCACTCAGCTTCCCCCTCCCCTCATTGAACTTCATCCTACGTCTCACTGAGCTCCCCCCTCCCTTCACTGAGTTTCTCCCCCTCCCTTCACTGACTTTCCCCTGCTCCCCTCACTCAGCTCCCCCTCCCCTCACTGAGATCCCCCTCCCCTCACTGAGATCCCCCTGCCCCATTGAACTTCCCCCTCCCCTCACTGAACTTCCTCCCTCCCCTCAATCAGCTTCCCCCCCCTCACTGAGCTCCCCCTCCCCTCGCTGTGCTTACACCCTCCACTCCCCTCACTCAGCTTCCCCCCTCCCCTCATTGAGCTCCACCCCACGTCTCACTGAGCTCCCCACTCCCTTCACTGAGTTTCTCCCCCTCCCCTCACTGAGTTTCCCCTGCTCCCCTCACTCAGCTCCCCCTCCCCTCACTGAGATCCCCCTCCCCTCATTGATCTTCCCCCCTCCCCTCACTCAGCTTCCCCCTCCCCTCACTGATCTTGCCCCCTCCCCTCACTCTGCTTCCCCCTGCCCTCACTCAGCTTCCCCCCTCCCCTCACTGAGCTTCCCCCTCCCCTCACTGAGCTTCCCCCTCCCCTCACTGAGCTCCCTCCCCTCACTGATCTCCCCCTCTCATCACTGAGCTTCCCCCCCCACCCCTCACTGCGCTTCCCCCTCCACTCACTGAGCTCCCACCTCCACTCACTGCTGCCCCCTCCCCTCACTGAACGCCCCCCTCCCATCACTGAGCTCCCCCAATCATCACTGAACTTCCCCTCTCCATCAGTGAGCGCCCCCTCCCCTCACTGAGCTTCCCCCTCCCCTCACTGAGCTCCCCCCTCTCATCACGGAACGCCCCCCCTCCCACGACTGACGTCCGCACTCCCCTCACGGAACTTACTCACTCCCCTCACTCAGCTTCCCCCCCCTCACTGAGCACCCCCTCCCCTCGCTCGGCTTACCCCCAACCCCTCCCCTCACTCAGCTTCCCGCCTCCCCTCACTCAGCTTCCCCCGTCCCTTCATGGATCATCCCCCCTCCCCTCACTGAGTTTCCCCCCTCCCCTCACTGTGCTTCCCCACTCCCCTCACTGAGCACCCCCTCCCCTCACTGTGCTTACGCCCAACCCCTCCCCTCACTCAGCTTCCCCACTCCCCTCACTCAGCTTCCCCCCTCCGCTCATTGATCTTCCCCCCTCCCCTCACTGAGATTCCCCCCTCCCCTGACTGAGCTCCACCCTCCCCTCACTGAACTTCCCCGTCCCCTCACTGATCCTCCTCCCTCCCCTCACTCAGCCCCCCCGCTTCACTGAGCTTCCCCCCTCCCCTCACTCAGCTTCCTCCCTCCCCTCACTGAGCTCCCCCTCCACTCACTGAGATCCTCCTCCCCTCACTGTACTTCCCCGTCCCCTCACTGATCCTCCCACCTCCCCTCACTCAGCTTCCCCCTTCCCTTCACTGAGCTTCTCCCCCTGCCCTCACTGAGCTTCCCCCCTTCCTCACTGAGTTTCCCCCTTCCCTAACTGAGCTTCCCCCCACCTCACTGAGATCCTCCTCCCCTCACTGAACTTCCCCATCCTCTCACTGATCTTCGCCCCTCCCCTCACTCAGCTTCCCCCCTCCCCTCACTCAGCTTTCCCCCTCCCCTCACTCAGCTTCCCCCCTCCCTTCACTGAACTTCTCTCCCTCCCCTCACTGAGTTTCCCCCTTTCCCTCACTGAGCTTCCCCCCCTCCCCTCACTGAGATTCCCCCTTTCCCTCACTGAGCTTCCCCCTCCCCTCACTGAGATCCCCCTCCCCTCACTGAACTTCCCTCCCTCCCCTGATAGAGCTCTCCCCCCACTGAAATTCCCCCTCCCCTCACTGAGCTTCCCCCCTCCCCTCACTGAACTTCCCCCTCCCCTCACTGAACTTCCCTCCCTCCCCTCACTGAGCTTCCCCCTCCCCTCACTGAGCTCCCCCCCCTCACTGAATTTCCCCCCTCCCCTCACTGAGTTCCCCCTCCCCTCACTGAACTTCCCCCCTCCCCTCACTCAGCTTCGCCCTCCCCTCACTGAACTTCCCTCTCCCCTCACTGAAATTCCACCACTCCTCACTCAGCTTCCCCCCTCACTGAGCTCCCCCTCCCCTCACTGACCTTCCTCCCCACCCCTCACTCAGCTTCCCCTCCCCTCACTCAGCTTCCCCCCTCCCCTCACTCAGCTTCCCCCTCCCCTCACTGAGCTTCCCCCCTCCCCTCACTGAACTTCATCCTACGTCTCACTGAGCTCCCCCCTCCCTTCACTGAGTTTCTCCCCCTCCCTTCACTGAGTTTCTCCCCCTCCCCTCACTGACTTTCCCCTGCTCCCCTCACTCAGCTCCCCCTCCCCTCACTGAGATCCCCCTGCCCCATTGAACTTCCCCCTCCCCTCACTGAACTTCCTCCCTCCCCTCAATCAGCTTCCCCCTCCTCACTGAGCTCCCCCTCCCCTCGCTGTGCTTACACCCTCCACTCCCCTCACTCAGCTTCCCCCCTCCCCTCATTGAGCTCCATCCCACGTCTCACTGAGCTCCCCCCTCCCTTCACTGAGTTTCTCCCCTCCCCTCACTGAGTTTCCCCTGCTCCCCTCACTCAGCTCCCCCTCCCCTCACTGAGATCCCCCTCCCCTCATTGATCTTCCCCCCTCCCCTCACTCAGCTTCCCCCTCCCCTCACTGATCTTGCCCCCTCCCCTCACTCTGCTTCCCCCTGCCCTCACTCAGCTTCCCCCCTCCCCTCACTGAGCGCCCCCTCCCCTCACTGAGCTTCCCCCTCCCCTCACTGAGCTTCCCCCTCCCCTCACTGAGCTTCCCCCTCCCCTCACTGAGCTCCCTCCCCTCACTGATCTCCCCCCTCTCATCACTGAGCTTCCCCCCCACCCCTCACTGCGCTTCCCCCTCCACTCACTGAGCTCCCACCTCCACTCACTGCTGCCCCCTCCCCTCACTGAACACTCCCCTCCCCTCACTGAACGCCCCCCTCCCATCACTGAGCTCCCCCCATCATCACTGAACTTCCCCTCTCCACTCAGTGAGCGCCCCCTCCCCTCACTGAGCTTCCCCCTCCCCTCACTGAGCTCCCCCCTCTCATCACGGAACGCCCCCCCTCCCACGACTGACGTCCGCACTCCCCTCACTGAACTTACTCCCTCCCCTCACTCAGCTTCCCCCCCTCACTGAGCACCCCCTCCCATCGCTGGGCTTACCCCCAACCCCTCCCCTCACTCAGCTTCCCGCCTCCCCTCACTCAGCTTCCCCCGTCCCTTCATGGATCATCCCCCCTCCCCTCACTGAGTTTCCCCCTCCCCTCACTGAGCTCCCCCCTCCCCTCACTGAGCTTCCCACTCCCCTCACTGAGCTTCCCCCTCCCCTCACTGAGCTCCCCCCCTCACTGAATTTCCCCCCTCCCCTCACTGTGCTTCCCCACTCCCCTCACTGAGTTTCCCCCCTCCCCTCACTGTGCTTCCCCACTCCCCTCACTGAGTTCCCCCTCCCCTCACTGAACTTCCCCCCTCCCCTCACTGAACTTCCCCCCTCCCCTCACTCAGCTTCCCCCTCCCCTCACTGAACTTCCCCCCTCCCCTCACTCAGCTTCGCCCTCCCCTCACTGAACTTCCCTCTCCCCTCACTGAAATTCCACCTCTCCTCACTCAGCTTCCCCCCCTCACTGAGCTCCCCCTCCCCTCACTGACCTTCCTCCCCACCCCTCACTCAGCTTCCCCCTCCCCTCACTCAGCTTCCCCCCTCCCCTCACTCAGCTCCCCCTCCCCCCACTGAGCTTCCCCTTCCTGTGACTGAGCTCCACCTTCCCCTCACTCAGCTTCCCCCTCCCCTCACTGAACTTCATCCTACGTCTCACTGAGCTCCCCCTCCCCTCGCTGTGCTTACCCCCTCCCCTCCCCTCACTCAGCTTCCCCCGTCCCCTCACTCAGCTTCCCCCCTCCCCTCATTGAGCTCCATCCCACATCTCACTGAGCTCCCCCCTCCCTTCACTGAGTTTCTCCCCCTCCCCTCACTGAGTTTCCCCTGCTCCCCTCACTCAGCTCCCCCTCCCCTCACTGAGATCCCCCTCCCCTCATTGATCTTGCCCCCTCCCCTCACTCTGCTTCCCCACTGCCCTCACTCAGCTTCCCCCCTCCCCTCACTGAGCTTCCCCCCTCCCCTCACTGAGCTCCCCCTCCCCTCACTGAGCTGCCGCCTCCCATCACTGAACTTCCCCTCTCCCCTCACTGAGTTTCCCCCCTCCCCTCGCTGCTGCCCCTCCCCTCACTGAACGCCCCCCTCCCCCCACTGACCTCTGCACTCCCCTCACTGAGCTCCGCTTCCCCTCACTGAACTTCCTCCCTCCCCTCACTCAGCTTCCCCCCCCCTCACTGAGCACCCCCTCCCCTCACTGTGCTTACGCCCAACCCCTCCCCTCACTCAGCTTCCCCCTCCCCTCATTGATCTTCCCCCCTCCCCTCACTGAGTTTCCCCCCTCCCGTGACTAAGCTCCACCCTCCCCTCACTGAACTTCCCCGTCCCCTCACTGATCCTCCTCCCTCCCCTCACTCAGCCCCCCCGCTTCACTGAGCTTCCCCCCTCCCCTCACTCAGCTTCCTCCCTCCCCTCACTGAGCTCCCCCTCCACTCACTGAGATCGTCCTCCCCTCACTGAACTTCCCCGTCCCCTCACTGATCCTCCCCCCTCCCCTCACTCAGCCCCCCTCCCTTCAATGAGCTTCCCCCCTCCCCTCACTCAGCTTCGCCCTCCCCTCACAGAGCTCCCTCCCTCCCCTCAGAGAGCTCCCCCCTCACTGAACATCCCCCTCCCCTCACTGAATTTCCCCCACCACTCACTGAGCTTCCCCCCTTCCCTCACTCAGCTTCCCCCCCCTCACTGATCTCCCCCTCCCCTCACTGTGCTTACCCACTCCCCTCCCCTCACTCAGCTTCCCCCCCCCTCACTGTACTTCCCCCCTCCCCTCACTCAGCTTCGCCCACCCCTCACTGAACTTCCCCTTCCCCTCACTGAACTTCCTCCCTCCCCTCACTCAGCATCCCCCCCCTCACTGAGCTCCCCTCCCCTCGCTGTGCTTACCCCCTCCCCTCCCCTCACTCAGCTTCCCTCCTCCCCTCACTCAGCTTCCCCCCTCCCCTCATTGAGCACCCCCTCCCCTCACTGAGCTCCCCCCTCTCATCACTGAAATTCCCCCTCCCCTCACTGAGCTCCCCCTCCCCTCACTGAGCTTCCCCCTCCCCTCACTGAACGCCCCCTCCCATCACTGAGCTCCCCCCTCTCATCACTGAACGTCCCCCCTCCCCTCACTGAGCTCCCACTCCCCTCACTGAGCTCCCCCCTCTCATTACTGAATGCCCCCCCTCCCCCGACTGACCTCCGCACTCCCCTCACTGAACTCTGCTTCCCCTCACTGAACTTCCTCCCTCCCCTCACTGAACTTCCTCCCTCTCCTCACTCAACTTCCCCCCCCTCACTGAGCACCCCATCCCCTCGCTGTGCTTACGCCCAACCCCTCCCCTCACTCAGCTTCCCCCCTTCCCTCACTCAGCTTCCCCCCTCCCTTCATTGATCATCCCCCCTCCCCTCACTGAGTTTCCCCTCTCCCCTCGCTGAGCTTCCCCCCTCCCTTCACTGAGCTTCCCTCCGTCCCCTCACTCAGCTTCCCCCCTCCCCTCACTGATCTTGCCCCCTCCCCTCACTCAGCTTCCTCCCTCCCCTCACTCAGCTTCCCCCCCACCTCTCACTGAGCTTCCCCCCTCCCCTCACTCAGCTCGCCCCTCCACTCACTGAACTTCCACCTGCCCTCACTCAGCTTCCACCCTCCCCTCACTCAGCTTCCCCCCTCTCCTCATTGAGCTCCATCCCACGTCTCAATGAGCTCCCCCTCCCTTCACTGAGTTTCTCCCACTCCCCTCACTGAGTTTCCCCTGCTCCCCTCAATCAGCTCCCCCTCCCCTCACTGAGATCCCCCTACCCTCACTGAGCTGCCGCCTCCCATCACTGAACTTCCCCTCTGCACTCACTGAGCTTCCTCCCTCCCCTCACTAGCTCCCCCCTCCACTCACTGAACGCCCCCCTCTCCCGAATGACCTCCGCACTCCCCTCACTGAGCACCGCTTCCCCTCACTGAACTTCCTTCTTCCCCTCACTCAGCTTCCCCCCCTCACTGAGCTCCCCCTCCCCTCACTGATCTTCCCCCCCTCCCCTCACTGAGTTCCCCCTCCCCTCACTGAGATCCTCCTCCCCTCACTTAACTTCCCCATCCTCTCACTGATCTTCGCCCCTCCCCTCACTCAGCTTCCCCCCTCCCCTCACTCAGCTTTCCCCCTCCCCTCACTGCTTCCCCCTCACTGAACTTCCCCCTCCCCTCACTGAACTTCCCTCCCTCCCCTCACTGAGCTTCCCCCCTCCCCGCACTGAGCTTCCCCCCTCCCCTCACTGAGCTTCCCCCCTCCCCTCACTGAGCTCCTCCCTCCCCTCACTGAGTTTCCCCCATCTCCTCACTGACCTCCCCCTCCTCTCACTGAACTTCCTCCCTCCCCTCACTCAGCTTCCCCCCGCTCACTGAGATCCCCCTCCCCTCGCTGTACTTACCCCCTCCCCTCCCCTCACTGACCCTCCTCCCCACCCCTGACTCAGCTTCCCCACTCCCCTCACTCAGCTTCCCCCCACCCCTCACTCAGCTTCCCCCCTCCCCTTACTAAGCTACCCCTTCCCCTGACTGAGCTCCACCCTCCCCTCACTCAGCTGCCCACCTCCCCTCATTGAGCTCCATCCCACGTCTCACTGAGCTCCCCCCTCCCTTCACTGAGTTTCTCCCCCTCCCCTCACTGAGTTTCCCCTGCTCCCCTCAATCAGCTCCCCCTCCCCTCACTGAACTTCCCCGTCCCCTCACTGATCTTCCCCCCCCCCCTCACTGAGCTCCCCATCCCCTCGCTGTGCTTACCTCCTCCCCTCCACTCACTCAGCTTCACCCCTCCCCTCACTCAGCTGCCCCCCTCCCCTCATTGAGCTCCATCCCACGTCTCACTGAGCTCCCCCCTCCCTTCACTGAGTTTCTCCTCCCTCCCCTCACTGAGTTTCCCCTGCTCCCCTCACTCAGCTCACCCTCCCCTCACTGTACTTCCCCGTCCCCTCACTGATCTTCCCCCCTCCCCTCACTCAGCTTCCCCCCTCCCCTCACTCAGCTTCCCCCTCCCCTCACTGAGCTTCCTCCTCCCCTCACTGCTGCCCCCTCCCCTCAGTGAACGCCCCCCACCTATCACTGAGCTCCCCCCTATCATCACTGAACGCCCCCCCCCAACTGAACTCCGCACTCCCCTCACTGAGCTCTGCTTCCCCTCACTGAACTTCCTCCCTCCCCTCACTCAGCTTCCCCTCCCTCACTGAGCACCCCCTCCCCTCGCTGTGCTCACCCCCAACCCCTCCCCTCACTCAGCTTCCCCCCTCCCCTCACTCAGCTTCCCCCCTCCCTTCATTGATCATTCCCCCTCCCCTCACTGAGTTTCCCCCTCCCCTCACTGAGCTCCCCCCTCCCCTCACTGAGCACCCCCTCCCCACACTGAGCTACTCCTTCCCCTCACTGAATGGCTCCCTCCCCCGACTGACCTCCGCTCTCCCCTCACTTAGCACCGCTTCCCCTCACTGAACTTCCTCCCTCCCCTCATTGATCTTCCCCCCTCCCCTGACTGAGCTCCACCCTCCCCTCACTGAACTTCCCCGTCCCCTCACTGATCCTACCCCTCCCCTCACTCAGCCCCCCCACTTCACTGAGATACCCCCCTTCCCTCAATGAGCTTCTCCTCTCCCCTCACTGAGATCTTCCTCCCCTCACTGAACTTCCCCATTCCTCTCACTGATCTTCGCCCCTCCCCTCACTCAGCTTCCCCCTCCCCTCACTGAGATCTTCCTCCCCTCACTGAACTTCCCCATTCCTCTCACTGATCTTCGCCCCTCCCCTCACTCAGCTTCCCCCTCCCCTCACTCAGCTTTCCCCGCCCCTCACTCAGCTTTCCCCATCACTGAGCTCCCCCCTCCCCTCACTCAGCTTCCCCCTCTCATCACTGAGCTTCCCCCCTCCCCTCACTGATCTTCCCCCCTCTCCTCACTGAGCTCCTCCCTCCCCTCACTGAGTTTCCCCCCTCCCCTCACTGAGTTTCTCCCCTCTCCTCACTGAGCTTCCCCCTTCCCCTCACTGAGCTCCCGCTCCCCTCACTGAACGTCCCCCCTCCCCTCACTCAGCTTCGCCCTCCCCTCACTGAACTTCCCCCTCCCCTCACTGAACTTCCTCCCTCCCCTCACTCAGCTTCCCCCCGCTCACTGAGATCTCCCTCCCCTCGCTGTGCTTACCCCCTTCCCTCCCCTCACTGACCCTCCTCCCCACCCCTCACTCAGCTTCCCCCTTCCCCTGACTGAGCTCCACCCTCCCCTCACTCAGCTTCCCCCCTCCCCTCACTCAGCTTCCCCGCTCCCCTCACTCAGCTTCCCCCCTCCCCTCACTCAGCTTCCCCCCTCCCCTCATTGAGCTTCATCCCACGTCTCACTGAGCTCCCCCCTCCCTTCAGTGAGTTTCTCCCCCTCCCCTCACTGAGTTTCCCCTGCTCCCCTCACTCAGCTCCCCCTCCCCTCACTGAGATCCCCCTCCCCTCACTGAGTTTCCCCACCCACATTGAACTTCCTCCCTCCCCTCACTCAGCTTCCCCCCGCTCACTGAGATCTCCCTCCCCTCGCTGTGCTTACCCCCTTCCCTCCCCTCACTGACCCTCTTCCCCACCCCTCACTCAGCTTCCCCCCTCCCCTGACTGAGCTCCACCCTCCCCTCACTCAGCTTCCCCCCTCCCCTCACTCAGCTTCCCCGCTCCCCTCACTCAGCTCCCCCTCCCCTCACTGAGATCCCCCTCCCCTCACTGATCTTCCCCCTCCCCTCACTCAGCTTCCCCCCTCCCCTCACTCAGCTTCCCCCCTCCCCTCACTGAGCATCCCACCTCCCCTCACTGAGAGCTCCCTCCCCTCACTGAGCTCCCCTCTCCCATCACTGAGCTCCCCCCTCTCATCACTGACCTTCCCCCTCCCCTCACTGAGAGCCCCCTCCCCTCACTGAGCTCTCCCCTCTCATCACTGAACACCCCCCACACCCGACTGACCTCCGCACTCCCCTCACTGAGCTCTGCTTCCCCTCACTGAACTTCCGCCCTCCCCTCACTCAGCTTCCCCCCCCTCACTGAGCACCCCGTCCCCTCGCTGTGCTTACGCCCAACCCCTCCCCTCACTCAGCTTCCCCCCCCTCACTGAGCACCCCGTCCCCTCGCTGTGCTCACCCCCAACCCCTCCCCTCACTCAGCTTCTCCCCTCCCCTCACTCAGCTTCCCCCCTCCCTTCATTGATCATCCTCCCTCCCCTCACTGAGTTTTCCCCCCTCCCCTCACTGAGCTTACCGCCCTCCCCTCACTGATCTTCCCCCCTCCTCTCACTCAGCCCCCCTCCCTTCACTGAGCTACCCCCCCTCCCCTCAGTGAACTTCCCCTCTCCCCTCACTCAGCTTCCGCCCTCCCCTCACTGAGATCCTCCTCCCCTCACAGAGATCCTCCTCCCCTCACGGATCTTCCCCTACCCTCACTGATCTTCCACCCTCCACTCACTCAGCTTCCCCCCTCCCCTCACTGAGTTTCCCCTTTACGTTCACTCAGCTTCCCCCCTCCCCTCACTGAGCTCACTCTCCCCTCACTGAGATCCTCCTCCCCTCACTGAATTTCCCCCTCCCCTCACTGATCTTCCCCCATCCCCTCACTGAGCTTCCTCCCTTCCCTCATTGAGCTCCCCCTCCCCTCACTGAGATCCTCCTACCCTCACGGAACTTCCCCCTCCCCTCACTCAGCTTCCCCCCTCCCCTCACTCAGCTTCCCCCCCTCCCCTCACTGAGTTTCCCCTCTCCCCTCACTCAGCTTCCCTCTCCCCTCACTGAGCTTCCCCCCTCCCCTCACTGAGTTTCCCCTCTCCCCTCACTCAGCTTCCCCCCTCCCCTCACTGAGCTCGCCCTCCCCTCACTGAGATCCTCCTCCTCTCACTGATCTTCCCCCCTCCCCTCACTGAGCTTCCCCCTTCCCCTCACTGATCTTCCCCCTCCCCTCACTCAGCTTCCCCTCTCCCCTCACTCAGCTTTCCCCCTCCCATCACTGAGCTTCCCGCCCATCACTGAGCTCACCCACTACTCTCATTGAAATTCCCTCCCTCCCCTCACTCAGCTCTCCCCTCCACTCACTGAACTTCCCTCTTCCCGCACTCAGCTTCCCCCCTCCCCTCACTCAGCTTCCCCCCTCCCCTGACTGAGCTCCACCCTCCCCTCACTCAGCTTCCCCCCTTCCCTCATTGAGCTCACCCCCTCCCCTCACTGAGCTTCAAACCCTCCCCTCACAAAGCTTCACCTCTCCCCTCACTCAGCTTGCCCCTCCCCTCACTGAGCTTGCCCTCCCCTCACTGAGAACTTCCTCCCCTCACTGACCTTCCCCGTCCCTTCACTGATCCTCCCCCCTGCCCTCACTCAGCTTCCCCCCTCCCCTCACTGAGTTTCCCCCTTCCCTCACTGAGCCTCAGCCCCTCCCCTCACTCAGCTTCCCCCCTTCCCTCACTGAGCTCCCCCTTCCCTCACTGAGATCCTCCTCCCCTCACTGAACTTCCCCATCCTCTCACTGAGGTTCCGCTCTCCCCTCACTCAGCTTTCCCCCTCCCCTCACTGCTTCCCCCATCACTGAGCTCCCCCCACCCGTCACTGAACTTCCCTCCCTCCCCTCACTGAACTTACCTCCCTCCCCTCACAGAACTTACCTCCCTCCCCTCACAGAACTCCCCCCTCACTGAACTTCCCCCTCCCCTCACTGAGCTCCCCCCTCCCCTCACTGTGCTTCCCCCCCCCTCACTGAGCTCCCCCCTCCCCTCACTGAACATCCCCCTCCCCTCACTGAACTTCCCTCCCACCCCTCACAGAGATCCCCCCTCACTGAGCACCCCCCTCCCCTCACTAAGTTTCCCCCCTCCCCTCACTGAGCTTACCCCCTCCCCTCACTGAGCTCCCCCCTCCCCTTACTGAACATCCCCCTCCACTCACTGAACTTCCCTCCCACCCCTCACAGAGCTCCCCCCTCACTGAACTTCCCCCCCACCCCTCACTGAGCTCCCCTTCCCCTCACTGAACTTCCCCCCTCCCCTCACTCAGCTTCGCCCTCCCCTCACTGAACTTCCTCCCTCCCCTCACTCAGCTTCCCCACCCTCACTGAGCATCCCCTCCCCTCGCTGTGCTTACCCCCAACCCTTCCCCTCACTCAGCTTCCCCCCTCCCCTCACTCAGCTTCCCCCTCCCTTCATTGATCATCCCCCCTCCCCTCACTGAGTTTCCCCCTCCCCTCACTGAGTTTCCCCCCTCCCTGGACTGAGTTTCCACCCTCTCCTCACTGAACTTCCCCCTCCCCTCACTCAGCTTCGCTCTCCCCTCACTGAACTTACCCTCCCCTCACTGAACTTCCTCCCTCCCCTCACTCAGCTTCCCCCCGCTCACTGAGATCTCCCTCCCCTCGCTGTGCTTACCGCCTCCCCTCCCCTCACTGACCCTCCTCCCCACCTCTCACTCAGCTTCCAGCTCCCCTCACTCAGCTTCCCCGCTCCCCTCACTCAGCTTCCCCCCTCCCCTCACTCAGCTTCCCCTCTCCCTTCACTGAGCTTCCCCCCTCCCCTCACTCAGCTTCCCCCCTCCCCTCACTGATCTTCCCCCTCCCCTCACTCAGCTTCCCCTCTCCCCTCACTCAGCTTCCCCCTCCCCTCACTCAGCTTCCCCTCTCCTCACTCAGCTTTCCCCCGCCCATCACTGAGCTCACCCCTCCTCTCACTGAAATTCCCTCCCTCCCCTCACTCAGCTCTCCCCTCCACTCACTGAACTTCCCCCTTCCTGCACTCAGCTTCCCCCCTCCCCTCACTCAGCTTCCCCCCTCCCCTCACTCAGCTTCCACCCTCCCCTGACTGAGCTCCACCCTCCCCTCACTCAGCTTCCCCCCTTCCCTCACTGAACTTCCCCCTTCCCTCACTCAGCTTCCCCCCTCCCCTCACTGAGCTCCACCCTCCCCTCACTCAGCTTCCCCCCTTCCCTCATTGAGCTTCCCCCCTCCCCTCACTGAGCTTCAAACCCTCCCCTCACAAAGCTTCACCTCTCCCCTCACTCAGCTTCGCCCTCCCCTCACTGAGATCCTCCTCCCCTCACTGAACTTCCCTCCCACCCCTCACAGAGCTCCCTCCTCACTGAACTTCCCCCCCACCCCTCACTGAGCTCCCCCCCCTCACTGAACTTCCCCCCACCCCTCACTCAGCTTCGCACTCCCCTCACTGAACTTTCTCCCTCCCCTCACTCAGCTTCCCCCCCCTCACTGAGCACCCCCTCCCTTCATTGATCATCCCCCCTCCCCTCACTGAGTTTCCCCCCTCCCCTCACTGAGTTTCCCCCTCCCCTCACTGAGTTTCCCCCCTCCCCTCACTGAGCTTCCCACTTCCCCTCACTGAACTTCCCCCTCCCCTCACTCAGCTTCGCCCTCCCTTCACTGAACTTCCTCCCTCCCCTCACTCAGCTTCCCCCCGCACACTGAGATCTCCCTCCCCTCGCTGTGCCTACCCCCTCCCCTCCCCACCTTTCACACAGCTTCCCCCTCCCCTCACTCAGCTTCCCCGCTCCCCTCACTCAGCTTCCCCCTCCCCTCACTCAGCTTCCGCTTCCCCTCACTGAGTTTCCCCTGCTCCCCTCACTCAGCTCCCCCTCCCCTCACTGAACTTCTCCCTCCCCTCACTGAACTTCCTCCCTCCCCTCACTCAGCTTCCCCCCCCTCACTGAGCTCCCCCTGTCCTCGCTGTGCTTACCCCCTCCCCTCCCCTCACTCAGCTTCCCCCCTCCCCTCACTCAGCTGCCCACCTCCCCTCATTGAGCTCCATCCCACGTCTAACTGAGCTCCCCCCTCCCTTCAGTGAGTTTCTCCCCCTCCCCTCACTGAGTTTCCCTTGCTCCCCTCACTCAGCTCCCCCTCCCCTCACTGAGATCCCCCTCCCCTCACTCAGCTCCCCCTCCCCTCACTGAGATCCCCCTCCCCTCACTCAGCTTCCCCCTCCCCTCACTGAGCTTCCCCCTCCACTCACTGATCTTCACCCCTCCCCTCACTGAGCTCCCCCCTCTCATCACTGATCTTCACCCCTCCCCTCACTGATCTTCACCCCTCCACTCACTGCTGCCTGCTCCCCTCAGTGAACGCCCCCCTCCCCTCACTGAGCTCACCCCTCTCATCACTGAACGCCCCCTCCCCCGACTGACCTCCGCACTCCCCTCACTGAACTTCCTCCCTCACCTCACTCAGCTTCCCCCCCTCACTTATCACCCCCTGCACTCGCTGGGCTTACCCCCAACCCCTCCCCTCACTCAGCTTCTCCCCTCCCTTCACTGAGCTTCCCCCCTCCCCTCACTCAGCTTCCCCCTCCCCTCACTGATCTTCCCCCTCCCCTCACTCAGCTTCCCCTCTCCCCTCACTCAGCTTCCCCCTCCCCTCACTCAGCTTCCCCTCTCCTCACTCAGCTTTCCCCCGCCCATCACTGAGCTCACCCCTCCTCTCACTGAAATTCCCTCCCTCCCCTCACTCAGCTCTCCCCTCCACTCACTGAACTTCCCCCTTCCTGCACTCAGCTTCCCCCCTCCCCTCACTCAGCTTCCCCCCTCCCCTCACTCAGCTTCCACCCTCCCCTGACTGAGCTCCACCCTCCCCTCACTCAGCTTCCCCCCTTCCCTCACTGAACTTCCCCCTTCCCTCACTCAGCTTCCCCCCTCCCCTCACTGAGCTCCACCCTCCCCTCACTCAGCTTCCCCCCTTCCCTCATTGAGCTTCCCCCCTCCCCTCACTGAGCTTCAAACCCTCCCCTCACAAAGCTTCACCTCTCCCCTCACTCAGCTTCGCCCTCCCCTCACTGAGATCCTCCTCCCCTCACTGAACTTCCCTCCCACCCCTCACAGAGCTCCCTCCTCACTGAACTTCCCCCCCACCCCTCACTGAGCTCCCCCCCCCCTCACTGAACTTCCCCCCTCCCCTCACTCAGCTTCGCACTCCCCTCACTGAACTTTCTCCCTCCCCTCACTCAGCTTCCCCCCCCTCACTGAGCACCCCCTCCCTTCATTGATCATCCCCCCTCCCCTCACTGAGTTTCCCCCCTCCCCTCACTGAGTTTCCCCCTCCCCTCACTGAGTTTCCCCCCTCCCCTCACTGAGCTTCCCACTTCCCCTCACTGAACTTCCCCCTCCCCTCACTCAGCTTCGCCCTCCCTTCACTGAACTTCCCCCTCCCCTCACTGAACTTCCTCCCTCCCCTCACTCAGCTTCCCCCCGCACACTGAGATCTCCCTCCCCTCGCTGTGCCTACCCCCTCCCCTCCCCACCTTTCACACAGCTTCCCCCTCCCCTCACTCAGCTTCCCCGCTCCCCTCACTCAGCTTCCCCCCTCCCCTCACTCAGCTTCCCCTTCCCCTCACTGAGTTTCCCCTGCTCCCCTCACTCAGCTCCCCCTCCCCTCACTGAACTTCTCCCTCCCCTCACTGAACTTCCTCCCTCCCCTCACTCAGCTTCCCCCCCCTCACTGAGCTCCCCCTCTCCTCGCTGTGCTTACCCCCTCCCCTCCCCTCACTCAGCTTCCCCCTCCCCTCACTGAGCTCCCCCCTCTCATCACTGATCTTCACCCCTCCCCTCACTGATCTTCACCCCTCCACTCACTGCTGCCTGCTCCCCTCAGTGAACGCCCCCCTCCCCTCACTGAGCTCACCCCTCTCATCACTGAACGCCCCCTCCCCCGACTGACCTCCGCACTCCCCTCACTGAACTTCCTCCCTCACCTCACTCAGCTTCCCCCCCTCACTTATCACCCCCTGCACTCGCTGGGCTTACCCCCAACCCCTCCCCTCACTCAGCTTCTCCCCTCCCCTCACTCAGCTTCCACCCTCCCCTCACTCAGCTTCCCCCCTCCCCTCACTGAGCTCCCCCTTCCCCTCACTGAGCTCCCCCCTCCCCTCACTGAGCTCCCCCTTCCCCTCACTGAGCTCCCCCCTCCCCTCACTGAGCTCCTCCCTCCCCTCACTGAGCTCCCCCTTCCCATCACTGAACTTCCCCCCTCCCCTCACTCAACTTCCCCCCTCCCCTCACTGAGCTCCCCCCTCCCATCACTGAACTTCCCCTCCCCTCACTCAGCTTCCCCCCTCCCCTCACTGAGTTCCCACTCCCCTCACTGAACTGCACCTCTCCACTCACTCAGCTTCCCCCCTCCCCTCACAGAACTTCCCCCCTCCCCTCACTGAGTTTCCCCCCTCCCCTCACTGAACTTCCCCGCTCCCCTCATTGAGCTTCCCCCCTCCCCTCACTGATTTCCCCCCTCCCCTCACTGCTGCCCCCCCTCCCCTCACTAGCTCCACCCTCCCCTCACTGAACGCCCCCCCTCCCCCAGACTGACCTCCGCACTTCCCTCACTGAGCTCCGCTACCCCTCACTGATCTTCCTCCCTCCCCTCACTGAACTTGCCCCCTCCCCTCACTGAACTTCCTCCCTCCCCTCACTGAGCTTCCCCCCCCTCACTGAGCACCCCTCCCCTCGCTGTACTTACCCCCTCCCCTCCCCTCACCTTCCCCCCTCCCCTCATTGATCTCCCCCCTCCCCTCACTGAGTTTCCCCCCTCCCCTCACTGAACTTCCCCGTCCCCTCACTGATCCTCCCACCTCCCCTCACTCAGCTTCCCCCCCTTCACTGAGCTTCCCCCCTCCCCTCACTCAGCTTCCTCCCTCCCCTCACTGAACTTCCCCCTCCCCTCCCTGATCTTCCCCCCTCCCCTCACTCAGCTTCCCCCCCTCCCCTCACTGAGCTCCCTCTCCCTTCACTCAGCTTCCCTCCTCCCCTCACTGAGCGCCCCCTCCCCTCACTGACCTTCCCCCTCCCCTCGCTGTGCTTACCCCCTCCCCTCACCTCACCTCTCACTCAGCTTCCCCCCTCCCCTCACTCAGCTTCCCCCCTCCCCTCACTCAGCTTCCCCCCTCCCCTCACTCAGCTTCCCCCCACCCCTCAATCAGCTTCCCCCATCCCCTCATTGAGCTTCATCCCACGTCTCACTGAGCTCCCCCCTCCCTTCACTGAGTTTCTCCCCCTCCCCTCACTGAGTTTCCCCTGCTCCCCTCACTCAGCTCCCCCTCCCCTCACTGAGATCCCCCTCCCCTCACTGAACTTCCCCGTCCCCTCACTGATCCTCCCACCTCCCCTCACTCAGCTTCCCCCTCCCCTCACTGAGCGCCCCCTCCCCTCACTGACCTTCCCCTTCCCATCACTTCTTCCCCCCTCCCCTCACTGAACTTCCTCCCTCCTCTCACTCAGCTTCCGCCCCCTCACTGAGCACCCCCTCCCCTCACTGTGCTTACCCCCAACCCATCCCCTCACTCAGCTTCCCCCTTCCCTCACTCAGCTTCCCCCCTCCCCTCATTGATCTTCCTCCCTCCCCTCACTGTGCTCCCGCTCCCCTCACTCAGTCCCCCTCCCTTCACAGAGCTTCTCCCCCTCCCCTCACTGAACTTCCTCCCTCCCCTCACTCAGCTTCCCCCTCTCCTCACTGAGCTTCCCCCTCTCCTCACTGAGCTTCCCCATCCTCTCACTGAACTTCCTCCCTCCCCTCACTCAGCTTCCCCCCCTCACTGAGCACCCCCTCCCCTCACTCAGCTTCCCCCCTCCCCTCATTGATCTTCCCCCCTCCCTTCACTGAGTTTCCCCTCACCCCTCACTGAGCTCCAACCTCCCCTCACTGATCCTCCCCCCTCCCCTCACTCAGCCCCCGTCCCCTCACTGATCCTCCCCCCTCCCCTCACTCAGCCCCCGTCCCCTCACTGAGCTTCCCCCCTCCCCTCACTGATCTTCCCCCTCCCCTCACTCAGCTTTCCCCCTCCCCTCACTGCTTCCACCCCCATCACTGAGCTCCCCCCTCCCCTCACTGAACTTCCCTCCCCCCCTCACTGAACTTCCCTCCCTCCCCTCACAGAGCTCCCCCCTCACTGAATTTCCCCCCTCCCCTCACTGAACTTCCCCCTCCCCTCACTGAGCTCCCCCTCCCCTCACTGAACTTCCCCCCTCCCCTCACTCAGCTTCACCCTCCCCTCACTGAACTTCTCCCTCCCCTCACTCAGCTTCCCCCCCTCACTGAGCTCCCCCTCCTCTCACTGACCTTCCTCCCCACCCCTCACTCAGCTTCTCCCCTCCCCTCACAGAGATCCCCTCCCCTCACTGAACTTCTCCCTCCCCTCATTGAGCTTCATCCCACGTCTCACTGAGCTCCCCCCTCCCTTCACTGAGTTTCTCCCCCTCCCCTCACTGAGTTACCCCTGCTCCCCTCACTCAGCTCCCCCTCCCCTCACTGAACTTCCCCATCCCATCACTGAACTTCCTCTCTCCACTCACTGAACTTCCCCCCTCCCCTTACTCAGCTTCCCCCCTCCCCTCACTCAGCTTCCCCCCTCCCCTCACTCAGCTTCCCCCCTCCCCTCAGTCAGCTTCCCCCTCCCCTCACTCAGCTTCCCCCTTCTCCTCATTGATCTTCCACCCTCCCCTCACTGAACTTCCCCCCTCCCCTCACTGAACTTCCCCCCTCCCCTTACTCAGCTTCCCCCCTCCCCTCACTCAGCTTCCCCCCCTCCCCTCATTGATCTTCCCCCCTCCCCTCACTGAGCTTCCCCCCTCCCCTCACTGAGCTCCCCCTCCCCTCACTGAACACCCCCCCTCCCGCGACTGACCTCCACACTCCCCTCACTGAGCTCCGCTTCCCCTCACTGAACTTACCCCTCCCCTCACTGAACTTCCTCTCTCCCCTCACTCAGCTTCCCCCCCTCACTGAGCTCCCCCTCGCCTCGCTGTGCTTACCCCCTCCCCTCCCCTCAGTCAGCTTCCCCCCTCCCCTCAGTCAGCTTCCTCCCCTCCCCTCATTGATCTTCCCCCCTCCCATCACTGAGCTTCCCCTTCCCCTGACTGAGCTCCCCCCTCCCCTCATTGAACTTCCCTGTCCCCTCACTGAACTTTCCCCCTCCCCTCACTCAGCCCCCCCTTCACTCAGCTTCCCCCCTCCCCTCACTGAGCTTGCCCCCTCCCCTCACTGAGCTCCCCCTCCCCTCACTGAACGTCCCCCCCTCCCCTCCCCTCACCTCACTGAGCTTCCCCTCTACCCTCACTTGACTTCCCCCCCTCCCCTCATTGAGATCTCCCCTCCCCTCACTGAACTTCTTCCCTCCTCTCACTGAACATGCCCCCATCCACCGACTGAGCTCCCCCCTCCACTCACGGACCTGCCCCCATTCACTCACTGAGCTTCCCCCTCCCCTCACTCAGCTCTCCCCTCCCCTCCCCTCACTGAGGTTCCCCCCCTCACTGAACTTCCCCCTTCCCACACTCAGCTTGCCCCCTCCCCTCACTCAGCTTCAACCCTCCCCTCACTCAGCTTCCCCCCTCCCATCACTGCTGCCCCCCATCCCCTCACTCATCTTCCCCCCTCCCCTTAGTGAGCTCCCCCTCCCCTCACTGAGCTTCCCCCCTCTCCCCTCACTGAGCTTCCCCCCCCTCCCCACACTGAGCTTCCCCCCCCACCCCCCGCCTCACTGAGCTTCCCCCTACCCCACCACTCCCATATAATAATAACCTGAATGCAATTCATGTCCCCTTTAAACGTTGCTGGGGCTTCTTCTTTCTGATTCTAGTTTGTATTCAGCGGATAGAAAAGAGGAGCTGAGGCCACAGCCAGACCAGCCTTGCGCTTATTGGGTGGTGGTGCAGGCTCAAAGGGTTGCATAGCCTATTCCTGCTCCTAAGTCCTATGTGCTTATGTGAGGTTAAGAAATGGTCTCGGCTGCAGTTTAAAGATTCAAAATGGCATCTCTGGTGTCAGATGAGCATTCCTGCTGATTGACATGGCCATCTGCTTGCTCTGTATGATACTGGTGACTACTAAGTACAAACTGCCTTCGCGCACACCAACTCACTTTACAATTCTGGTGTCTGACGTAAGTCTCATTGGAAGTCTGCAGAGTAATGGCCAGAACTCAGATGCTGCAGAGCCTAATTTCACACCCCCCTCCTTATATCTTAACATAAAACAAGGCTGACACCTGCTGGCTTCTCAGAGTGACACACCATTGAATAATGAGCAGGGGAGAAATGGGACTTCATTTTGCCCATTCTTCTCTCCCCTCCTGCTCAAGGGCATTTGCAACTGGAATTATTAAGATGAAGCCCAAGTACCAATTTCAGGTGCTCTTTGGGCCAGATTATTGAGCCGGCCTTGTCTGGCACCTGGAGCACTCAGAAAGGGGTTTCCTGCCTGTGACCTCCTGAGCAGTTAGTTAATAAGAGTCTCCAGGTCGGTGGAGGAACCCATTCTCTTTGCATTGCAAAAGTCTTCTCCCCTAACTCAGGGAGAAGGGGACACAGAAGCCTCGATAATTCCCTCTTTAAGGATATATTCAGAGTGTGTCTGCTCAGGTGGATGTGAAAGATTCCCCAGCATGATTTGGGGAAGCAGCGTAGTTCTCTCTGCTGCCCTGGCCGTTATTTAATCCTCAGCCAATATCACAAAAACAGATTAACCAGTCAGTAGCACATTGCTCAGTTTTCTCTGAACACACTGGAATGCTGTTCCTTATTTCTGATGGGGAGCTAAGAGTAGAGAGTAGAGAATGGGGGGGTGGGGTTGAACGAGAATGGTGGGGTTTGAGAATGGAAGTGTCCAGAATTGGGGGATCTGAGAATGGGGAGGTCAAAAATGGGGGAGTTGGTAATGGGCCATCTACAATGGGGGGTTGAGAATGAGGGGCATCGAGAATGAGGAGGATTGAGAATGAGAGGTCTGAGAATTGTAGATTTCTCTGAATGGGGAGGCCTGAGAATAGGGAGCTTTGGAAATTTGTGTTTTGAGAATGGGGGCTTTCAAATGGAGATCTGAGAATGGGGGCAGTGAGCATTGGGCTGAGAATGGGGGAATGAAAATGGTCAGTGAGAATGGGTTAGTGAGAATGGGGTCTGAGAATGGGTTAGTGAGAATGGGGTTTGAGAATTGGTTAGTGAGAATGGGGTGTGAGAATGGGTTAGTGAGAATGGGGTTTGGGAATGGGTTAGTGAGAATGGGGTGTGAGAATGGGTTAGTGAGAATGGGGTTTGAGAATGGGGTTTGAGAATGGGTTAGGTGAGAATGGGGTGTGAGAATGAAGCAGATAATAAGCTTTGAGAATGGGGGAGCTGAGAACTTGCGAATGAGGTTCTGAAAATGGGGTCTGAGAATAGCAAGTGAGAATAAGGGGCTGAGAATAAAAGAATGGGGAATGAGAATGGGACTCATACTTTCACAAACCCCCACTGCCAATTTTCCACCATTAAGCATCACTGTCCACCTTGAATGTAGTCCAAACCACCCCTCACTCCTGTCAGTGCACAGGTTCGTATGGCTTGGAGTCTGTAACTACTAACAGCAGAATTAGATAGATTGAAGAATCAGTGATTCTTGTAATCCCATTTATTTTTCAATAATTCAGCTTTCACAGCAGTGACCTGAGGATGGGTCATAAGAGGGTGTAGTGACCACACATTGCCTCCTTATCCAGGTTTAGATTTTGTGGCAGGAATGTGAGTTCCAATTTGGGTGACGGGGAGAGAAGAGTTTAAATATCACACCTTCAGAGCATCTCAACACCTGATCATTGGCAAAAAAATCCTGTGGAGGTGTTTGTCAGTACATGGCAATTTGCACAGCCCCAGATTACCCAGCAGTTTTCATCAACCACAAGGCCTTACATGCTAATGAGAGCTGGGCTGCAGCAAAAAAATAATGTTTAGTTAACTGTGTACAAGATCCTCAGGCAGCTGCCATGACCCTGCGGCAATCTGCTCTTCCTGATCTGAGGGGCATGGACAGGGTGGGTATGGAGCAGCTGTTCCCCTTAGTTGAAGGGTCAGTCACAAGGGGACATAAGTTCAAGGTGAGGGGCAGGAGGTTTAGGGGGGATGTGAGGAAAAACTTTTTTACCCAGAGGGTGGTGACGGTCTGGAATGCGCTGCCTGGGAGGGTGGTGGAGGTGGGTTGCCTCACATCCTTTAAAAAGTACCTGGATGAGCACTTGACACGTCATAACATTCAAGGCTATGGGCCAAGTGCTGGTAAATGGGATTAGGTAGGTAGGTCAGGTGTTTCTCACATGTCAGTGCAGACTCAATGGGCCGAAAGGCCTCTTCTGCACTGTGAGATTCTGTGATTCTTTGATCTCTTCACACCTTGAAGCAGAGTTAGCAACAAGAGCAAATACCTCAGTGATACGCACTTATTTTTCTTCCCTTTATGCAGGTACCTTTGCAACATTTAACATGAGTATGAAACACCTGCTTCAACAGGACTAAATACTTCTAATCCAATATTTGAAACTCTTGACCAAAGAAGAGCCTCCTATCTTCCCCACAACAATCTAACCTTAATTTGTACCCATTAACTGGAGGAGGTCCTGCCCTCAGATTATTCTTCTAGTCAATCAGCTTTGTAGCTTTAACATCTATTGACTGTTGAGCTAGACTTGCTGGAGCCCAAATGTGCCTAAGCTATAACTTCAGTTCACTCCAAGTGTTCTTTCTCAAAGTTACATTATTGCGCACCGCCACCACCTTCTCAAGGGAAATTAGCGATGGGCAATAAATTCTGTCCTAGCCAGTGACACTCACATCCCATGAATTAATTAAAAAAAAGCACTTAAAGCGATGCCAACTTTAAGTCTTTTTTAACAACAGAACCCAGAGTCTACAAATCACCCCAATAATACATACAAATTAAGGCTTTTCATCACTGAGCTTATATAATGTGTAATTTGATCATGTAAGCCTTATTGATTACACAAATGGCCCATTGAAGTGAAGTCTAACAGGCTGCTTGTCTGCTTGTAGTCCCAGCAGTGGCCACTACTCTCCTTTGGTGCTGCTGGGACTAAGAGCTGCTGGGCAGATGGAGCCTTTGGCACATCGATCAACCGAGTCCGAGGCCATGCTGAAAGAAACAGGCCACAACGTTCATTCACTGCCGTGGCAAGCGTGCCCTGGTCCTCCCCACCCTTCAAACAGTCAGGGGGAAGCAACAACGGCCAGTCTGCTTCAATGTTACCAGGAGTGGGACGAGGGTCCCCGGGAGGGAGGGTGCGGGGGCATGGTGGGGTGGGGCAGGAAGTTCAGAGGAGAGAGGATACCCAGAGGGGGAGAGGGTGTCCCTGAGTGGGGGTGGAGTGGGTTGGGGGGGTGGGGGTAGGGGCGAGTGGGGTGTGGTCACATGATGGGAGGGGCCAATCAGGTTGGCCAGCAGCTCTTTAGTTCTCTAGGACGGGACTTCCAATGTCATGGAGCAGGAGTCCCACTCTGGCCCAGTTAAGGCTACCCCCAGTGTAATATCACTGCAGGCCAGCTGGATGTCTGGTCGGCAAGGTACCGACCAACTTTTAGGTCAGAGGGGTGCATAATCTATTCCTCCATAAAATCTACCCTTATGCTTCTATGAGACACTTTCCGAATCTCAGTCAGCCGCTCTCAAGTGCATTAGACAGGCCATTGTTTGTTTGGCAGGGTTGGCAATTATGCCAATCTTTCGCATGATGATGCCAATCAGAATAGGGTGTGCTAGGATTTGCAACTCTGGATGGGTTCCCATAGGAGCAGGGCGTAACCAACATTTTTGTTTGTGTCTCATTCCGGGGCTCATTTGGAGATAATTCTTCGATCTGCAGCCCATTGCTGTAAAGAGATCACAATGCCATGTATTGTCAGGCTGGTCAGTATATCACAATTACACAGATCAGGCCAGTCAGGCCGAGAGAGCTGTTGGCTTCGGGCCCATGGCTGGGTTTCCCAGGTGCAGGGGGTCATTGACTGTACTCATGTGGCCATCAAGGCTCCCTCACTGCAGCCAGGAGGCTTTGTGAACAGGAAGGGGCTCCACTCCCTGAATGTTCAAATTCTTTGGGACCATCATAAGTGGATCTTGCAGGTGTGCCTGAGGTTTCTGGGAAACTGCTATGACTTCTATATTCTTAAAGAGATCCAATTGCCTCAGCTTTGATCTCATCATGGCCAGATCCTGGGCATCAAGGGGTATCCACTGAAGGTGTGGCTTCTGACCCTTGCATGCAATCCCAACACACAGGCAGAGGACACATATGACTACAGGGGCCACAGACCCTTGGCCTTCTGAAGACAGAGTTTCAATGTCCCAATAGATTTGGGGGAGCCCTGCAATACCCAGCCTCAAAGGTGTCCTACATCATTATTGTTTGCTATCTATTGCACAACCTGGCACTCCAGAGGGGAGACATGCTGGAGCCAGAGGAGGCCACTGGATGAGCGGTATCCTCAGAGCAGCAAGATGAGCATGAGGCACCTCAAAAGATGCCAGTGGATGAAGAGGGCGCTGCACAGTCCAGCTCACCAACATGCGTGCCAGGGAGGCTCCCAACTCTCACCAGCATGTGCTTCACATGAGGTTAAATGCAAGGGGCCACCAAACCAGCTAATTCTCTCCCAGAGTCAGGGTCAGCCTTTCTGACCTTTCATAAGAGACCCTTACCATTCCTTAGTCGACACTATATGCCAAGATAAAAGCAAAATACTGCGGATGCTGGGAATCTGAAACAAAAACAAAAATAGCTGGGAAAACTCAGCAGGTCTGACAGCATCTGCGGAGAGGAAGACAGTTAACGTTTTGAGTACGTATGACTCTATATCAGAACTAAAGAAATATAGAAATGAGGTGAAATATAAGCTGGTAGAGGTGGGTGGGACAGGTAGAGCTGGAAAGAGGGCCAGTGATAGGTGGAGGCAAAGAAGAGATTGCCAAAGATGTCATAGACAAAAGGACAAAGGGGTGTTATGCCAAGGCCTTAATCTCAACCCAGGCACCATGAGGCCTGGCACGTCTCCCACATTCTACCGGAGAAAGTGGAAACCTGCAAAGTTCAGTTAAACATGAGGCTGCACAGTGCACACAGTGAATCATGCGCAGTGCACACACCAATCATAATCTAAGCAAGCTCAGAAGCACCAGGATCTCCATCCCCACCCCATCTTCCAATCCCAGCCCCGGTATTCACTATACCCCCTGACCTTCCCCTCTCCGACGCTGAACGTTCAGTGCTCAGCAAAGGAATCAGTCTCATACCCTTACGCCCTCATCTCAATGAATTTCGGGCTCGGCACAATGCTGAACTCTTCTTCCGCTACCTTCGTCTCCGGGCTCACTTCTTTGGGCAGGAGTCCTCTCCCCGTTCAACGGATCCTTTTACCCACCTCCAATATTCTCCCTCCACCTGGACCCCTCCCTCTGGATTCTTACCTTCTCTTGATCTTTTCATTGAGAACTGTCGGCGCGACATTAGTCATCTCAATTTCTCTGCTCCTCTCACTCATCCTAACCTGTCTCTCTCTGAACGTACTGCACTCCATTCTCTCAGGTCCAACCCTAACATTGTCACCCGCTGACAAGGGTGGTGCTGTTGTTGTCTGGCGCACTGACCTCTACCTCGCAGAGGCTTAGCGTCAACTCGCAGACACTTCCTCCTACCTCTCCCTGGACCATGACCCCATCACTGAACATCAAGCCATTGTTTCCAGGACTGTCACTGACCTCATCTCCTCTGGAGATCTTCCTCTCACAGCTTCCAACCTGATAGTCGCCCAACCTCGGATGGCCCACTTCTACCTCCTACCCAAAATCCACAAACAGGACTGTCCCGGCAGACTGATCGTGTCAGCCTGTTCTTGCCCCACGGAACTCGCTTCTCGCTATCTTGACTCCATTCTCTTTCCCCTTGTCCAGTCCCTTCCCACCCACATCTGTGATTTCGCTGACACGTTATGTCACATCAATAATTTCCAGTTCCCTGGTCCCAGCCGCCTCCTCTTCACCATGGACGTCCAATCCCTCTACACCTCTATCCCCATCCACCACTACTCTCCTCCGTCTGGCTGAACTTGTTCTCACACTGAACAATTTCTCCTTTAACTCCTCTCACTTTCTCCAAATAAAAGGTGTGACTATGGGTACCCGCATGGGCCCCAGCTATGCTTGTCTCTTTATGGGGTATGTGGAACATTCCTTGGTCCAGTCCTACTCCGGCCCCCTGCCACAACTCTTTCTCTGGTACATCGATGATTACTTTGGTGCTGCTTCATGCTCTCGTTGGGACCTGGAAAAATGTATTAAATTTTGCTTCCAATCTCCACCCCTCCATCATTTTCACATGGTCCATCTCTGACACTTCCCTTCCCTTCCTTGACCTCTCTGTCTCAATTTCTGGCGATAGAAGTCCACCAATATCCATTACAAGCCTACTGACTCCCACAGCCACCTCGACTACAGCTCCTCACACCCCACTTCCTGTAAGGACTCCATCCCATTCTCTCAGTTCCTTCGCCTCCGTTGCATCTGTTCTGATGATGCTACCTTCAAAAACAGTTCCTATAACATGTTCTCCTTTTCCTTAACCAAGGTTTTCCACCCACGGTAGTTGACAGGGTCCTCAACCGTGTGCGGCCCATCTCCTGCGCATCCGCCCTCACGCCTTCTCCTCCCTCCCAGAAACATGATAGGGTCCCCCTTATCCTCACTTATCACCCCACCAGCCTCTGCATTCAAAGGATCATCCTCCGCCATTTCCGCCAACTCCAGCATGATGCCACCACCAAACACATCTTCCCTTCACCCACCAGCCGCCATTCCGTAGGGATCGTTCCCTCCGGGACACCTGGTCCACTCCTCCTTCACCCCCTACTCCTCAACCCCCACCTATGTCACCTCCCCATGCCCACGCAAAATATGCAACACCTGCCCCTTCACTTCCTCTCTCCTCACCGTCCAAGGGCCCAAACACTCCTTTCAAGTGAAGCAGTATTTCACTTGCATTTCCTTCAACTTAGTCTACTGCATTCGTTGCTCCCAATGCGGTTTCCTCTACATTGGAGAGACCAAACGCAGACTGGGTGACCGCTTTGCAGAACACCTTTGGTCTGTCTGCAAGCATGACCCAGACCTCCATGTCGCTTGCCATTTTAACGCCCACCCTGCTCTCTTGCCCACATGTCCGTCCTTGGCTTGCTGCATTGTTCCAGTGAAGCTCAACGCACCTCATCTTCCGACTAGGCACTTTACAGCCTTCCGGACTGAATATTGAGTTCAACAACTTTACATCTTGACCTCCCTCCTCCATCTCCACCCTCTTTCTGTTTCTTCCCCCTCCCTTTTGTTTTTTTTCCAATAATTTATATCGATTTTTCTTTTCCCACCTATTTCCATTATTTTTAAATGTATTCCACCCATGGTTTATTTCATCCCACCTCCACTAGAGCTACGTTGCTTGTCCTGCTCTCCACTCTTAATTAGCACATTCTTTTAGATTATATCACCACCTTCAACGCCTCTTTGATCTTTTGTCTGTTACATCTTTTGGTTATCCCCTTCTATCACTGCTTGCTTGTCCCAACAACCACCCGCACCACCACCTCCTCCTCCCGCCCCCCCCCCCCCCCCCCCCCCCCAAACCAGCTTATATTTCACCCCTTTCCTATTTCTACTTAGTTTTGTTGAAAGGTCATGAGGACTCGAAATGTCAACTCTTTTCTTCTCTGCCGATGCTGTCAGACCTGCTGAGTTTTTCCAGGTATTTCTGTTTTTGTTTTTGATTGACAGGTCTCCCCGGGGTGAGATTCCCTCAAGTGAAAAAGGACGCTGCGCAGTTGCGTGTGACGCAGAACGTTAGGAGGTGACGATGAACGCGACCCGCAGCCCAGGCGCTCGCGCCTTAAAGCGGCTCCGTTACAAGATGGCGGCGGTTTGAAAACAAGGTTCCGAGAGGCCGGGCAGATGGAGCCTCCAGCACACCGAGCAGCCCAGCCGGTAAGAAACAGGCCGCGATACTCATTCACCGCCCTGGCAAGCAAGCCCGCCCCCCCCCCCCCCCCATCAAACAGTCAGGGGAAGGCAACAGAGGCCGGGCAGTTTCGATGTTACCGGGAGCGGGGAGAGGAGGAGAGGATCCCTGGGTGGTCGGGTCAGGTCAGGTCGGGTCGGGTCGGGGGGGGTGGGGGAAAGAGGGAGGATCTGCAGGGGGCATGGGGGCAAAGGGGAGGGGGGAGGAGGGGGTGGTTTGGAGGGAGGGAGAGGGAGGGGGAGGAGGGGGTGGTTTGGAGGGAGGGAGAGGGGGAGGGTGGTGGGGAGGGGGAAGAGGGGGTGGGGAGGGGGAGGGGGGGAGGGGGTGGTGGGGAGGGGGAGGAAGGGGGGAGGGGGGTGGTGGGGAGGGGGAGGAAGGGGTGGGGAGGGAGAGGGAGGGAGAGGGGGAGGGAGGGGGTGGTGGGGAGGAAGGGGTGGAGAGGGAGAGGGGGAGGGAGGGGGTGGTGGGGAGGGGGAGGAAGGGGTGGGGAGGGAGAGGGGGAGGGAGGGGGTGGTGGGGAGGGGGAGGAAGGGGTGGGGAGGGAGAGGGGGAGGGAGGGGGTGGTGGGGAGGGGGAGGAAGGGGTGGGGAGGGAGAGGGGGAGGGAGGGGGTGGTGGGGAGGGGGAGGAAGGGGTGGGGAGGGAGAGGGGGAGGGAGGGGGTGGTGGGGAGGGGGAGGAAGGGGTGGGGAGGGAGAGGGGGAGGGAGGGGGTGGTGGGGAGGGGGAGGAAGGGGTGGGGAGGGAGAGGGGGAGGGAGGGGGTGGTGGGGAGGGGGAGGAAGGGGTGGGGAGGGAGAGGGGGAGGGAGGGGGTGGTGGGGAGGGGGAGGAAGGGGTGGGGAGGGAGAGGGGGAGGGAGGGGGTGGTGGGAGGGGGAGGAAGGGGTGGGGAGGGAGAGGGGGAGGGAGGGGGTGGTGGGGAGGGGGAGGAAGGGGTGGGGAGGGAGAGGGGGAGGGAGGGGGTGGTGGGGAGGGGGAGGAAGGGGTGGGGAGGGAGAGGGGGAGGGAGGGGGTGGTGGGGAGGGGGAGGAAGGGGTGGGGAGGGGGAGGGGGAGGGAGGGGGTGGTGGGGAGGGGGAGGAAGGGGTGGGGAGGGGGAGGGGGAGGGAGGGGGTGGTGGGGAGGGGGAGGAAGGGGTGGGGAGGGAGAGGGGGAGGGAGGGGGTGGTGGGGAGGGGGAGGAAGGGGTGGGGAGGGAGAGGGGGAGGGAGGGGGGTGGTGGGGAGGGGGAGGAAGGGGTGGGGAGGGAGAGGGGGAGGGAGGGGGTGGTGGGGAGGGGGAGGAAGGGGTGGGGAGGGAGAGGGGGAGGGAGGGGGTGGTGGGGAGGGGGAGGAAGGGGTGGGGAGGGAGAGGGGGAGGGAGGGGGTGGTGGGGAGGGGGAGGAAGGGGTGGGGAGGGAGAGGGGGAGGGAGGGGGTGGTGGGGAGGGGGAGGAAGGGGTGGGGAGGGAGAGGGGGAGGGAGGGGGTGGTGGGGAGGGGGAGGAAGGGGTGGGGAGGGAGAGGGGGAGGGAGGGGGTGGTGGGGAGGGGGAGGAAGGGGTGGGGAGGGAGAGGGGGAGGGAGGGGGGTGGTGGGGAGGGAGAGGGGGAGGAAGGGGTGGGGAGGGAGAGGGGGAGGGAGGGGGTGGTGGGGAGGGAGAGGGGAGGGAGGGGGTGGTGGAGAGGGGGAGGGAGGGGGTGGTGGGGAGGGAGAGGGGGAGGGAGGGGGTGGTGGGGAGGGGGAGGGAGGGGGTGGTGGGGAGGGGGAGGGAGGGGGTGGTGGGGAGGGGGAGGAAGGGGTGGGGAGGGAGAGGGGGAGGAAGGGGTGGGGAGGGAGAGGGGGAGGGAGGGGGTGGTGGGGAGGGAGAGGGGGAGGGAGGGGGTGGTGGGGAGGGAGAGGGGGAGGGAGGGGGTGGTGGGGAGGGAGAGGGGGAGGGAGGGGGTGGTGGGGAGGGGGAGGAAGGGGTGGGGAGGGAGAGGGGGAGAGAGGGGGTGGTGGGGAGAGGGAGGAAGGGGTGGGGAGGGAGAGGGGGAGGGAGGGGGTGGTGGGGAGGGGGAGGAAGGGGTGGGGAGGGAGAGGGGGGGGGAGGAAGGGGTGGGGAGGGAGGGGGTGGTGGGGAGGGGGAGGAAGGGGTGGGGAGGGAGGGGGTGGTGGGGAGGGGGAGGAAGGGGTGGGGAGGGAGGGGGTGGTGGGGAGGGGGAGGAAGGGGTGGGGAGGGAGGGGGTGGTGGGGAGGGGGAGGAAGGGGTGGGGAGGGAGGGGGTGGTTGGGTGGGGGAGGAAGGGGTGGGGAGGGAGGGGGGGGTGGGGAGGGGGAGGAAGGGGTGGGGAGGGAGGGGGTGGTGGGGAGGGGGAGGAAGGGGTGGGGAGGGAGGGGGTGGTGGGGAGGGGGAGGAAGGGGTGGGGAGGGAGGGGGTGGTGGGGAGGGGGAGGAAGGGGTGGGGAGGGAGGGGGTGGTGGGGAGGGGGAGGAAGGGGTGGGGAGGGAGGGGGTGGTGGGGAGGGGGAGGAAGGGGTGGGGAGGGAGGGGGTGGTGGGGAGGGGGAGGAAGGGGTGGGAGGGAGGGGGTGGTGGGGAGGGGGAGGAAGGGGTGGGGAGGGAGAGGGGGAGGGAGGGGGTGGTGGGGAGGGGGAGGAAGGGGTGGGGAGGGAGAGGGGGAGGGAGGGGGTGGTGGGGAGGGGCAGGAAGGGGTGGGGAGGGAGAGGGGGAGGGAGGGGGTGGTGGGGAGGGGGAGGAAGGGGTGGGGAGGGAGAGGGGGAGGGAGGGGGTGGTGGGGAGGGGGAGGAAGGGGTGGGGAGGGAGAGGGGGACGGAGGGGGAGGAAGGGGTGGGGAGGGAGGGGCTGGTGGGGAGGGGGAGGAAGGGGTGGGGAGGGAGAGGGGGAGGGCGGGTGTGGTGGGGAGGGAGGGCGGAGTGGTGAGGAGGGGGTGGTTGAGGGGGAGGGAGTGGTTGGGGCGAGGTTGGGGGGGAGGAGGGGGTGGTTGGGGGCAAGGTTGGGGGGGAGGAGGGGGTGGTTGGGGGGGAGGAGGGGGTGGTTGGGGGCGAGGTTGGGGGGGAGGAGGGGGTGGTTGGGGGCGAGGTTGGGGGGGAGGAGGGGGTGGTTGGGAGCGAGGTTGGGGGGGAGGAGGGGGTGGTTGGGGGCGTGGTTGGGGGGGAGGAGGGGGTGGTTGGGGGCGTGGTTGGGGGGGAGGAGGGGGTGGTTGGGGGCGTGGTTGGGGGGGAGGAGGGGGTGGTTGGGGGCGTGGTTGGGGGGGAGGAGGGGGTGGTTGGGGGCGTGGTTGGGGGGAGGAGGGGGTGGTTGGGGGCGTGGTTGGGGGGGAGGAGGGGGTGGTTGGGGGCGTGGTTGGGGGGGAGGAGGGGGTGGTTGGGGGCGTGGTTGGGGGGGAGGAGGGGGTGGTTGGGGGCGTGGTTGGGGGGGAGGAGGGGGTGGTTGGGGGCGTGGTTGGGGGGGAGGAGGGGGTGGTTGGGGCGTGGTTGGGGGGGAGGAGGGGGTGGTTGGGGGCGTGGTTGGGGGGGAGGAGGGGGTGGTTGGGGGGGAGGAGGGGGTGGTTGGGGGCGTGGTTGGGGGGGAGGAGGGGGTGGTTGGGGGCGTGGTTGGGGGGGAGGAGGGGGTGGTTGGGGGGGAGGAGGGGGTGGTTGGGGGCGTGGTTGGGGGCGTGGTTGGGGGGGAGGAGGGGGAGGAGGGGGTGGTTGGGGGGGAGGAGGGGGTGGTTGGGGGCGTGGTTGGGGGGGGAGGGGGTGGTTGGGGGGGGGAGGGGGTGGTTGGGGGCGTGGTTGGGGGGGAGGAGGGGTTGGTTGGGGGCGAGGTGGGGGGGAGGAGGGGTTGGTTGGGGGGAGGAGGAGGGGGTGGTTGGGGGGAGGAGGAGGGGGTGGTTGGGGGGAGGAGGAGGGGGTGGTTGGGGGGAGGAGGAGGGGGTGGTTGGGGGGAGGTGGAGGGGGTGGTTGGAGCGAGGTGGGGGTGGTTGGGGGTAGGTGGGGGGTGGGGGTGGGGGTGGTTGGGGGTAGGTGGGGGGGGAGGAGAGGGTGGTTGGGGGGGGAGGAGGGGGTGGTTGGGGGGGGAGGAGGGGGTGGTTGGGGGGGGAGGAGGGGGTGGTTGGGGGGAGGTGGCGGGGTGGTTGGGGGGAGGTGGAGGGGGAGGAGGGGCTGGTTGGGGGGGAGGAGGGGCTGGTTGGGGGTAGGAGGGGGAGGTGGAGGGGGTGGTTGGGGGGGAGGAGGGGGTGGTTGGGGGGGAGGAGGAGGGGGTGGTTGGGAAGGAGGGGATGGGAGGGGGTGGTGGGGAGTGGGATGGGAGGGAGGGGGTGGTGGGGAGTGGGAGGGTGGGAGGGGGTGGGAGGGAGGGGGAGGGGGTGGTTGGGAGGGAGGGGCAGGAGGGGGTGGTTGGGAGGGGCAGGAGGAGGAGGGGTCAGGATTGGAGGGAGGGGGTGGTGGGGAGGAGGAGTGGGTGGTTTGGAGGCGGCAGGGGGTGGTTTGGAGGGAGGCGGGAGGAGGAGGGGGTGGTTTGGAGGGAGGCGGGAGGAGGAGGGGGTGGTTTGGAGGGAGGCGGGAGGAGGAGGGGGTGGTTTGGAGGGAGGCGGGAGGAGGAGTGGGTGGTTTGGAGGGAGGCGGGAGGAGGAGGGGGTGGATTGGGGGGAGGGATCCGGTGGTGAGTGGGTGCCCTTGCGGGGGGATTTTTCCCTGACAGAGAAATCCAGAAACAGGGAACGCAGTATCTGAATAAGGAGATTTAATACTGACTCATAGACGTTTAGAGTACAGAAGGAGGCCATTTGGCCCATCGTGTCCACGCTGGTCAATAATGATCTGACTACACTAATCCCATTTTCCAGCGCTTGCCTCATTGCCCTGGAGGCTATGGCAATGCAAGTAAATATCTAAATATATCTTAAATGTTACGAGAGTTCCTGACTCCATCACCCCTTCAGGCAGTAAGTTCCGGATTCCCACCACCCTCTGGGTGAAAAAGTTCTCCTCAACTTCTCTCTTGGCCTTCTACCTCTTACCTTAAATCTATGGCCCCTGGTTATTGACTCCTCAAATAATGGAAAAAGTGCCTTCCTACCCACCCTATCTATGCCCCTCATAATCTTATGCGCCTCTATCAGGTCCCCTCTCAATCTTTGCTGCTCCAAGGAAAACAACCCCAGCCTATCCAATCTTTCCTCATAACTCAGACCTTCCAGCCCAGGCAGCATCTTGGTAAATCTCCTCTGCACCCTCTCCAGTGCAATCACATCCTTCCTGTAATGTGGTGACCAGAATTGCACGCAGTTCTCCAGTTGTGGCCTAACCAGCATTTTATACAGTTCCAGCATAACCTCCCTGCTCTTGTATTCTATACCTCGGCTAATAAAGGTAAGCATCCCATATGCCTTCTTAACTACCTTATCTACCTGCTCTGCCACCTTCAGGGATCTGTAGATATGCCACACCAAGGTCCCTCTGATCTTCGGCACATTCCAGGGTCCTATCCTATCCAGGATTCATAGCATAATCCCTTGTCTTGTTAGCCCTCCCCAAGTGCATTACCTCCCACTTTTCTGGGTTGAATTCCACTTGCCATTGCTCTGTCCACCTGACCAGTCCATTGATATCCTCCTGCACTTTACAGCTATCCTCCTCACTATTTACCATCCTACCAATTCTTGTGTCATCCACGAACTACTTGATCATACCCCCTACATGTAAGTCCAAATCATTTATTTACACCACAAACAGCAAAGGCCCCAGCACTGAGCCCTGCAGAACCCCATTGGAAACAGACTTTCAGTTACAGAAACATCCCTCTACCATCACCCTCTGCTTCCTGCTTCTCAGCCAATTTTGGACCCAATATGCCTTGGATCCCATGGACTCTTACTTTCTTGACCAGTCTGCCATGAGGGACCTTATCAAAAGCTTTGCTAAAGTCCATGTAGACCACATCAAATGCATTACCCTCATCAACACTCCTGGTTACCTCCTCAAAACGTTTGATCAAATTTGAAAAGCACAACGTTCCCTTAACAAATCCATGCTGACTATCCCTGATTAATCCATGTCTCTCCAAGTGCAGATATATTCTGCCCCTCAGAATTCTTTCCAGTAAATTTTTCACCACTGAGGTTAGACTGACTGGCCTGTAATTTCCTAGTCTGTCCCTTCCTCCCTTTTTTAATAATTGGACGTTAGCAGTCCTCTGGCACCTCACCTGTGGCCAGAGAGGATTTGAAAATTACTGCCAGGGCCTCTGATATCTCTTCCCTTACCTCCCTCAACAGCCTGGGATACATCACATTTGGGACTGCGGATTTAACCACTTTTAAGGTCACTAAACCCACTCGTACCTCCTCTCTCTGTGTTAGTTTCCTCTAATATTTCACAGTCCTCCACTCTCTCTACCTGCATCGTCCTTTTCCATTGTGAATACCAATGCAAAGTATTCATTGAGGACTGTACCTATGTCTTCTGGTTCCCCACACAGATTACTTCTAATTGGCCCTACTCTTTCCCTAATTATTCTCTTGCTCTTTATATATTTTAAAAACCCCTTTGGGTTTTCCTATATTCCATCTACCAATTAGTTATCCTAATTTCCTTTTTAAGTTCCCCCTGCACTTTTTATACCCCTAGGGACTCTGCCATATTGAGCTCTTGTTATCAGCCATAAACTCATCTTTTTTCCTTAATCATAACCTTTATATCCCTTGACATCCAGGGTTCTCCTGACATGGTCCCTGCCTTTGTCTTTATGGAAACATATTTGCCCTGTACACTCACTATTTCCTCCTTGAATGCCTCCCACTGCTCTAACCCAATTTTATCTGCAAGTAATTGCTCCCAATCCACTTGGGCCAAATTGTATCTGATCTTAGTAAAATTAGCATTTCCCTAGTTTAGAATTTTTATTCCCGGCCCAACCTTATCCTTTTCCATAACTATCCTAAACCTAGCTGAGTTATGGTCACCATCTCCAAAAAGCTCTCTTCTTGATACGCCTTCCACCTGCCCGGGCTCATTTCCGAAAAGTAGGTCCAGAACTGCCTCCTCTCTTATTGGGCTTTCTACATACTGGCTAAAACGTTATCCTGGAGGCAACTTAAGAATTTTGCTTCCTCCCTACCTTGCACACTAAAACTATCCCAGTTAATATTTGGGTAGTTAAAATCCCCTACTATTACTGCCTTATTATTCTTACACTTCTCTGAAATTTGATTACATATTTGATCTTCTATGTCTCCCTGAATATTTGGGGGCCAATAGTACACACCCAACAGCGTGTTTGCCCCTTTTGTGTTTTTTTACTTCTACCCATATGGCTCATTTGATAATCCTTCCAAGATATCATACCCCCTCCCTGATATAATTGATTCCTGATCAATATTGCCACACTCCCTCCTCTTCTATCCCCCTCTCTATTTCGTCTGAATACCCTATAACCAGGAATGTTGAGCTGCCAATCTTGCCCTTTTAGCCAAGTCTGGTCACAGTTATGGTATCATACTCCCACATGCCTATCTGTGCCCTCCGCTCATCTATCTTATTCCTCAGGCTCCTTGCATTAAAATATATTCCATTTAGCCTTACTAAACTCACTTCTTTCTTATCTAGCCTATGTTTCCTCTGCCTTCCAGACTCACTCACTAGTGTTTAACTTCTAATTCCATCTCAGTTCCCCTCTGAACCACTTTTCAGGATGCCACATCCCTGCCAATTTAGTTTAAATCTGCCCCAACAGTATTAACAATCCTTCCTGTGAGGATGTTGGTCACATTCCTGTTCTGATGTAACCTGTCCAACTTGTACAGGTCCCACCTCCCCCAGAAACGGTCCCAATGCCCTAGGCATCTAAAGACCCCCTTCCTATACCATCTCTCCAGCCACGCATTCATCTGCTCTATTCTTCTGTTACTGTAGTCACTACTGCATGGCACCGGGAGTAATCTAGAGATTACTACCCTTGAAGTCCTGCTTTTCAATTTCCTACCTAATTCCCTGAAGTCTGCTTGCAGGACCTCATTTCTCTTTCTTCCTATGTCATTGGTCCCAACACGGACATGACCTCTGGCTGTTCACCCTCCCCCCTCAGAATGCCCTTGATCCTGGCACCCGGGAGGCATCATACCATCCTGGAATCATGTTAATGGTCGCAGAAGCGCCTGTCTGCTCTGCTCACTAACGAATCCCCTACTACTATTGCCCTTCCACACTCTTCCCCCCCCCCCCCCCCCCCCCCCCCCCCCCCCCCCCCCCCCCCCCCCCCCCCCCCCCCCCCCCCCCCCCCCCCCCCGCAGCTGGACCACCCACAGTGCCATGGCCTTGGCTCTGGTTGGCCTCCACAGAGGAACCGTCACTCTCACCATTTTCCAAGGCCGAAAAATGTTTTGCGAGCAAGATGCACTTGGGAGATTCCCTCACTACCTGCCTGGTCCCGTTCTTCTGTCTGGCGGTCTCCCGCTCCCTTTGCTTGCACTTAAGCTGTGGGGTGACCACTTCCTGAAACATGCTATCCACAAACCCCTCAGCCTCGTGAATGCGCCATAGTGGCCCCAGTTGCCGCTCAAGCTCCAAAACCCGGAGCTCAAGTTGCTCTAGCTGGAGGCACTTCCTGCACACATGGTCATCCAGACGGCCAGGAGTGTCTAGGATTTCTCACATAGCGCAGGATGTGCCAATCACGGAACTGAGCTCCCCAGACATATCTTAACTAAATAGAATATGGACCCTTGCTTTTATTTTACTTTTACTTCTGCTTGAGTACAGGCTAGATCCGCTAAGTGCTACTGACAGTCCATCCCAGGGTGGTCCTCTCGCACTCTCAGGTGCTGCTGACTGCCTGTCCCAGGATTCTCATTTCACACTCTCCTCTGGGACTGGGATGAAGAGAAATTTCTTCACTCGGAGGGTGGTGAATCTTTGGAATTCTCTACCTTAGAGGTCTGTGAAGACTGTCACTGAGAATGTTCAAGACAGAGATTGATTTCTAGATATTAAAGATATCAAGAGATATGGGGATAGTGTGGGGAGATGGTGTTGAGGTAGAAGATCAGCCATGATCTAGTTGAATGGTGGAGCAGGCTCGAGGGGCTGAATGGATGACTGCTCCCATTTCTGATGATCCTATGTAAAACAAGACACTTTCAGGCCCTGTAAATGGGAGCAACATAAAGTTTAAAAACAAAGACTTGCATTTATCTAGCACCTTACAAAACTTCCACATCTCTCAAAGAGCTTTATGGCCATATACACTTTAAGTGTAGCCACTGTCATGAAGTAGGAAGCCTGGCAGCCAATCTGCACACAGCAAACTCCTACATACAACAATGTAATAATGACCAGATCACCTGTATTAGTGATGTTAGTCAAGTGTTAAATATTGGCCAGGATATTCCAACAATTTGTGTTTCATTATGCTAATTGTACTCTTGGAGAAATGTGCTACTTTTGGTGCAAGTGGGCGGTATTTCTAATGATTAATTGTTTGCATATTGAAAACAAACATTGGCAAAAGGGAGAGTTGCACTTATATAGCACTTTTCTTGAACAGTGAAATATTTATTAAAGTGTAGTCACTGTTGTCTTGCAGCAGCATGAACATGACAGTTAATTTGCACCAAACCAGACTCTCAAAAACAGCAATGTGATAATGACCATATAACCTGTTTTATGTGATGTTGACTGGGGGTGAGTATTAATCAGGACACCAGAGATAATTTCCTGTTCTTCGAAATAGTGCCACCCATCTAAGCAGGCAGAAGGGGCCTCAGTTTAACATCTCATCCGAAAGACAACATCTCCAACAATGCAGCACTCCTTAGTGCTGTATTGGTTTGTCAATCTAGATTTTTGCACTCAAACCTGCCTGGGATGGATTTTGAACCCAGAACCTTGGATTGAGAGGCGAGTGTGCTACCAACTGAGCCACAGACTAAGATTCATATACAGTGCTTTTTATTTGTAATTGGCCATGTATATTCTACCTTTGTTTGATGACTTCTATACTGCCAAATAAGTATAAACTCCCTGAGGACCTTGCCAACCTCATTTTAAGCCTAACCTTTGAATCTAGGTGCTCAACAACAATGCATTTCCACAAATGAGGGACTCAACTAGCAAACGAAAGTGATGAGCAAGTTACAGTCAATCTCACAAGTAGAACTAAGCTGCATGTTTTCATAAACCTCAATAAGAGGAGCTAACAGTCTAAACAATGAGTATTTGACAAGCCTTTTAGCAAAATGTTAGTAAATATGTGGTTCTAAGCTTTTTATATTGTGTGAGTGTGCTGATGGTGTGAAATTTGTTATCCAGTAGAGTCCTGGTGTATCTCCTCGGGAAATATATCCCACCATCAAATTAACAAGTACCTGCTGAAATTAAAATTTGCTTCTTGGCCCTGGATGGAGCTGCCTCATGATTCAAGTTTAGTTGGGTTTGTTGCATAACTAGTCTTGAGGTGCTAGAGTCCTATTTAAAAATGCTGGCCTGAATATGAAAGGACATACAGATATAAGAGCAGGATAGACCAAATGGCCTGTCGAGCCATTCAACACGATCGTGGCTGGTCTTCGGATTCAACTCCACTTTCGCACCTGCTCCCCATATCTTTCGATTCCCTGAAAGACCAAAGTTAATGTTCTATTGATAACCCTTGAATCTTACCTGTGACAGCACTGGAATTCAAACTTCTAGCTATACAGTAAGCAAAGTGGTAATGGGACAAGAAAGGAAACAGAAGTTGTGTCTAGAGGAGGTGTGAATGGCAGAATCAACAACTATCAGCCGAACGTAAAAATAAGAGAACAGTTTAAGTTAAAACCTGCAAAGGGAAGGGAATCAAAATGAGGGCAGGGATTACTGCTTGAAGTCGTTGAACTCAAGTGTTGATTCCAGAAGGCTGTAAAGTGCTGAACAGCCGGTGTAGAGCAGATCACACTGAGCAGTAAATACAGTATTGAAATTTAATGTAATACAAGTAAGTCACTGTTTGGGGTTCTGAATGGTGAGGGGTGGTAAAAGGGCAGGTGTTGCACATTGAAAGGGAAGGGAGTGTTGGGGGTTTTATAGGAGTTGCCCAGATCATTGTGGAGGGAACAATCCTCAGAATGTTGAAAGGGGATGGGAGAGTTCTGCTTGTCTTCTTGAAACTCCTTTACTCTGTGTTGCAGTTCAAACTTATTTTTCCCCAGAGATAATTCTTTTAAAAATCATCATTCCACTTTTCACACTTGAGTTCCAACCCAGTTTTCGTTTCATTTGATCTCAAATACTGTTGTGTTTTATGTTGGGAAGGACACTGACTCATAGACTTAGCATAGTCTTTAAGCAGAGAAAATTGTGAAACCAGTTGTTGCATTCCTTCATGAGCCCAAATCACTGAGCTGCAGTGTGTTAAAGCAATATCTCCAGAGCTTAAGGCCTGGCAAGATGAAGACACAGTTGCCGCAGGTGGAACAATGAAAATCAGGGATGTGCAAGAGGCCTCAATTGGAGAAGCGCAGTACCACAAAGGGCTGACCATGCAGCAGTCAGGAATGTGCCACGCGTGGGATGAACAGGCTACGCATCAAGCAGCAGTTCATTTAAGAGGCACACAAACAGGGCAGATTCGGTGCTGGAGGTGGTTACAGGGATAAGGATGACTGAGGCCATGGAGAGATTTAGAAATATGGAAAATTCACGGCACATAATGAGACCATTCAGCCCATCACATCTATGCCAGCCAAAAAAAACTACACAGCCTAAAACCCACTTTCCACCTCTTGGTCTGTAGCCCTCTAGGTTACAAAATTTGAAGTGTATTTCCAAGTACTTTTTAAATCCCGTGAGTGTTTTTGCCTCTACCAGCCTTTCAGGAAGTGAGTTCCAGACCCCCACCACCCTCTGGGTGAAAGAAGTTCTCCTCAACTCCCCTCTAATCCTTTAAATCTATGCCCTCTTATTATTGACTATTTGGCTTAGAGAAATAGGTCCTACCTATGCACTATACCTGGGGCCCTCTTAATTTTATACACCTCAATTTGATCACCCCTCAACCTCCTCTGTTCCAAAGGAAACAACCCCGGCCAATCCAATCTTCCTGCATAGCTAAAATCTTAATTCCTGGCAATATCTTTGTAAATCTCCTCGGTACCCTCTTGAGTGAAATCACATCCTTCCTGTAATGTGGTGAGCAGAATTGTATGCAGTACTCTAGAACTGGCCTAACTAGTGTTTTATACAGTTCTAGCATAATCTCCCTCTCTTATATAATTTTCCTCAGCAAATAATGACATGTGTCCTGCATGCACTCTTGACCACCTTATCTAGCTGTCCTACCATCTTCAGGGATCTGTGGACATGTGTTGCAAGGTGCCTCTGTTCCTCTACACTTAGTATCCAACCATATATTGTCTATTCCCTTGCCTCATAAGCCTTCCCCAAATGCATTAACCCCACTTCTCTGGAATGAATTTCATTTGCTACTTTTCTGCCTAACCAATCAGTTTATTGATGTCTTTCTACAGTCTACAGCTTTTATCCTGACCATCAATTACACACACTTTTTATTATAATAAACAATTGTTGATATCCGAAGGGACCTGGGTGTACTTGTTCACAAGTCACTGAAAGCTAACATGCAGGTGCAACAAGCAATTAGGAAGGCAAATGGTATGTTGGCCTTTATTGCAAGAGGATTTGAGTACAGGAGTAAAGAAATGTTGCTGCAGTTGTATAGAGCCTTGGTGAGACCACACCTGGCATCGTGTGTGCAGTTTTGGCCTCCTTGCCTAAGGGAGGATATACTGGCCATAGCGGGAGTGCAACAGAGGTTCACCAGACTGACTCCTGGGATGGCAGGATTGTCCTATGAGGGGAGATTGAGGAGTCTGAACCTGCTGGACCTGTATTTTCTAGAGTTTAGAAGAATGAGAGGTGACCTCATTGAGACCTACAAAATTCTTACATGGCTTGACAGGGTAGATGCAGAAAGGATGTTTCCCTGGCTGGGGGTTCTAAAACCAGGAGAGACAGTCTCAGAATAAGAGGTTGGTCATTTAGGACTGAGAAGAGGAATTTCCTCGCTCAGGATGGTGAATATTTGGAATTCTCCGAGTGGACTACTCCTGCCCCTATTTCCTGTGTTCCTATCAAGGGTGCTAGGTGGGAAGGTCAGGTGAACGTTGGAATAGTATCTAAATGGCTTTAGCTTTGTTTTTAGACCCATGTAGCATGTCTTGCATTAATTGTAAGTTCAGTGCCAAATATTACTCGCCCTGGTACCAAAGTCATGAGCGCAATCTTAAAATATATGCTGCTTAAAATTGTACATTTTTCCTATTTTTTTTCAATTATTCTGTTTTTCATGGTATCTTCTCTCTACACTTTGTGCCCTGTTTTTTGCCCTTTTTCCAATCCGACTGGAGTTCCTTATGTGAATTTAAAAGCAAAGAGTTATGCAGAAGTGTGTCAGACATGCTAAATTAATCTATTCTGACCCCGTTACATATCGTTTATTTAGTATTGTTCAGAAAACTGATTAAAGTTCTTATTGTTGCTGGTGAATTACAGTGCTTCCTTAAGACCAATGTGACATTTGGTGATATATTGACACTATTGGTTACTACTTGTAGTGTTTATTGTGGTTATACTTCATCACATTCTATTCCTATATTGCTTATTGTTAACCTAGTTTTCATGTCTCCTGACTCTAGTCCTCGAGGTCAAAACTGTTACTAGTATCGCCTTCTGTATATATAATCAGAAGCTCCATTGAATTTCAAACCAGTGTTTTTTGTTGAACCCTGAGGGCCGCAGCAAAATAAATTTTATATATTTTTTTCAAGTTGTACGGCTCTTGTAAATTACTTTGCCTTTTACAAAGATTTTTAAAAAAGCTATTCCAATGGTACGTTTGTGAAGGAATAGCATTATTCATTTCACTCTGAAGTAGCAAGGTCCAATGTAGGATTTCTGATTATTGCCATAATCATATTCAAGTTTCTTTTATCACCTCTTCCTCCACCCCCCCACCCCCATATTGATTCATCTTTCTCTGAAGGTTGCACTTTTTTGCTTTTCGTTTCTCTTTTATCCCTTCATCTCATTGTCTTTTTAGCCATGGTACAGCTTGCTAAGATGAGTCATTTTACACCCTTCCACATAGTTATCCCAGTCAGCTTGAGCTACGTGATAACTGTGCTCTGTTGTATAAATTAAGGTTGTGTCAATAGGTGGGGTGGGTGGCACTCGTTATACTCTTTTGAGTAAACTGAAACCAAATGGAGAAATTAACTAATTAACCCCTTAAAGGGGCACTGAAACTATAACAAAACTACAAAGGAAACCTATCAAATTAAAATTACGTTCCAAGGGCTGGTGACGCACTCGAGTCCCTGCGGCACTTTATGCCCTTGAGTAAAATCTGCGCAACAAATTGACAGCTCCTTAAAGGGGCACTGTAATAAAAACTAAATCCTTTTGGCACTCTTTATTCACTTATTAACATTGATGGGTTGTTGTAGGGTTAGGAGCTTAACGTTTATAATATCTCGCTTTGCGATTGAATCTAAAATTGAGTAAAGATTGACTTCTGGTCATCTCCTTCACCAGCTGGCTGGAAGAAGTGTAACGCTTGTTTCTAGGAGGTGCAGTTTGGAGCCATTTTCACTCAGATTTTTCCCTCTTTCTGGGAAACACCTGACTGCTGCTCCATGTATTTCCATAGCAACATAACTCCTGATTAAACATCTTTTGATCGCTTCTTCACAAAAGCGAACTTCATTAAAAGGCATCACGGTGGATAGACAATGACTAATATTTAAGGAATGAATGTACACATTGCAACAGTTACACGCTTCTTTCTGGTGCAAAAACACAACAGGAAAAGCGGCCCAACCATGGCTAACAAAAGAAATTAAGGATAGTATTAGATCCAAAGAGGAGTCATATAAAGTTGCTAGAAAAAGTAGCAAGCCTGAGGATTGGAAGCAGTTTAGAATTCAGCAAAGAATGACCAAGCGATTAAGAAGAGAAATTTAGAGTATGAGAGTAGATTTGCAAGGAACTTAAAAGGCTGTAAAAGCTTCTATAAGTAAGTAGAAAGAAAAAGATTAATGAAGACAAATGCAGATCCCCTACAGACTGAAACGGGAGAATTTATAAAAGAAAGCAAGGAAATGGCAGAGCAGTTAAACAACTATCTTAGTTCTGTCTTCATGGAGGAAGACACAAATAACTCCCCAGAAATATTAGGAACCCAAGGACCTAGTGAGAAGGAAGAATTGAAAGAAATTAGTATTACTAAAACAATATTGCTGGAGAAATTAATGGAACTGAAAGCCGATAAATTCCCCGGGCCCGATAATCTACTTCCCAGGGTACTAAAGGAGGTGGCCGTGGAAATAGTGGATATCTTGGTTGCTATCTTCCAAAATTCTGTAGATTCTGGAACAGTCCTGGCAGATTGGAAGGTGGCAGATATAACCCCACTATTTAAAAAAGGAGAGCGGGAGAAAATACAGAATTATAGACCGGTTAGCCTAATCTTAGTAGGGAAAATGCTAGAGCCTATTATAAAAGAGGTGATAACGGGACACTTAGAAAATATCAATGGGATTAGACAAAGTCAACATGAATGTATGAAAGGAAAATCACGTTTGTCAAACCTACTGGAGCTCTTTGAGGACTTAATTGGCAGAATAGATAAGAGAACCAGTGGATGTGGTGTATTTGGATTTTCAGAAGCTTTTGATAAAGTTCCCACAAGAGGTTAGTGTGTAAACTTAAAGCTCATGGGATTGGGGGTAATCTATTGGCATGGATTGAGAATTTGTTAGCCAGCAGGAAACAAAGAGTAGGAATAAATGGGTTTTTTTAAGAGTGGCAGGCAGTGACTAGTGGGGTACTGCCGGGATCAGTGCTTGGGTCCCAGCTATTCACAATATATATTAATGATTTGGATGATGGAACCAAATGTAATATTTCCAAGTTTGCTGACGACATGCAACTTGGTGGGGATGTGAGCGATGAGGGTGTTAAGAAACTTCAAGGCGATTTAGACAGGTTGAGTGGGCAGATACATGGCAGATGCTGTATAACGTGGATTAGTGTGAACTTATCCAATCTGGTAGGAAAAACAGAATTGCTGAGTATTTAAATGGTGATTGGGAAATGTTGATGTACAAAGGGACCTGGGGGTTCTTGTACACCAATCACTGAAAGCAAGTATGCAGGTGCAGCAAGCAGTTAATGCAAATGGTATGTTGGCCTTCATTGCGAGAGTACTTGAATACAGGAGCAAGGATATCTTGCTGCTGTACAGAGCCTTGGTGAGAGCACACCTGGAGTAGTGTATGCAATTTTAGCCTGCCATAGAGAGAGTGCAGCGAAGGTTCCTGGGTTGATCCCTGGGATGGCAAGATTGTTGTATGAGGAGAGATTGGGTTGACTAGTCCTGTATTCATTGGAGTTTAGAAGAATGAGAGGAGATCTCATTGAAACATAAAATTCTGAGGGTTGGACAGACTGGATGCAGGGATGATATTTCCTCTGGCTGGGGGGCGGGTGTATAGAACAAGGGGTCACAGTCTCAAGATATGGAGTAGACCATTTTGGACTGAGATAAGAAACTTCTTCACTCAGAGTGGTGAACCTATGGAATTCTCTACCACAGAAGGCTGTGGACCCCGAGTCGCTGAATATATTTAAGAAGAAAGTAGAAAGATTTCTGGATCCTAAAGGTGTCAAGGATATGGGGAGAACGCAGGAGTATGACGCTGAGATAGGGGATCAGCCATGATCGTGTTGAGTGGCGGAGCAGGCTCAAGGAGCCGAGCGACCTACTCCTATTTTCTATGTTTCTGTTTCTTGAAGCATTTTGGTATGTTACATGAAATTGTTGGGTTTTTAAAGACAAGTGTATTTGTGCAATATTTTTTAAACAACAAGGGACACAACGTTTGCCTGACTTAAATTTAAAATTACTGTTTGTGATTCTTGTCCGCAAGTTGAATCCACTATGACTTCTCCAGCCTGGAATGCTTGGGGCCAAGTCATTTCTGGATTTTAGAATTTTCTGGATTGACACCAGACTGCCTAACCACAAGTGAGTGAACTGGATAACGCCGTAAATATATTTATTTACTTGAAGCATAAAACAGTGAAAAACATTATGAAGTAGTAATAAAAATAGTTTTACTTATCCAAATACTGTATCTTCCATGTTTTTGTTGCACTTTTTTAAGATACGATGGGAGGGTTTAAAAAAAAAATCAAACTCTACCCTGGAAATCCTTGGGTCTGCTTAAAAGCACCACTGCCAAAGGAGAGGAAGGGGCAAAGGAGAGACAGACAGAAAGAAAGACAGAGTAAGAGAGAGCCAGGGAGAGAAAGCAAGAAGGTTGGATGGAGAAATAGACAGACAGAGAGAGAGACAGTCAGACTGACAGGGACACTCTAGAGTTAGAAATCAATTGGCTTTGCAACCTTGCCCTGAGTTTTTCTGCATTGCACCACCACCATGTCCCCCCTATCACCTGCCATTTTTTACCCTCTGTCTGAAAATTGTTGAGCCCATGCTTTCCTGATTTGTTGCAGGTCCCCAACAGTCGAGTGGCGAGTCCGTGGGTCTGTTCAAAAAATTTCCAGATCACTGATGTTTCCAGACTCCAGATTTCTGGACTGGAAAGATTATAATGAATCAGGATCCATCACATGGTCACGATTTGCAAAATATTAACACTTTCTGGCACAGTACTCATTGCTAAATCCAGTATTGCCTGTCCTCCCAGTTTGTGCTGCAATTGTGCATTCAATATGCTGAGCTAACCTGCCATAATATTTATTGTGGACTGGGTGGTGAAATTCATTCCATCCTGCCTGTGGATGATGGTACTTGGACGCAGGTTGCTACTGCCAGTCAACAGATTTTAATGGTTCCATTAGGCATACTATAATTATCTACCACTTTGCTTATTTACTATGATTTTTGAGAATATTCTCTTAGTGAACAGCCCATTATTTCACGATTTCCTCTGGAACAGAGCATTGGTTTTTATTTCTATGCTTATCCTCATTCCTTTGCCAAGAGTAATTCTGTACTATAATGTTTGTTTTTGGGTATCCCCTTTCACATCAAAATACTTCATGAATTGAAATTGAACTTTTGGCATGTTGAATGTTATGGCAGTGAACATGGCAGCTGTTTTGAATCCACAGTACCCTGAAAACATCCATCATATGAAATACTAGTCTGTTTTCTTTAGTTTAAATTGCCATCGGAAAATGCAGTGGGAGAAACCCTTGTTTTTCAAATAATGCTGTGCAATCTTTGATATTCACTTGAACCAGCAGAGTTTTCAGTTATAACATCAGTTTAGCACCTCATCTGAAAGACTGCACCTCTTCACCATGCAGCACACCCTGACTAATGCACTTGATTTTTGGCTTAGATTACACACCATACATGTAAAACCAAATTTTGGGCATTCTTAAATTTTATGCCATAATTTCCATCACACCCTGGGAGGCCCCTTCCTTTCTGATGGATAATGGGATGTTCTTTTTAAAATGGACATGTCTACAATTTAAAACAAAAACAGAAATACTTGGAAAAACTCAGCAGCTCTGGCAGCATCGGCTTCTACTTAGTTCTGTTGAAGGGTCATGAGGACTCGAAACGTCAACTTTGTTATTGTTTTGCAATAACTAGTGTAAAACAATAGCATTTGAATCATTTGGGTCAGGAAATGACATACCACATGTTAACCTAATGGTTATGTAAAAATAAACCACAACAAAAGCAACTTTCTCACAATTCTTGAGTAATTGTTGAATATTCTGGCCAAATTAGGTTATAATTCAGTAAGGCCCAATACCCTTCCATAAAAGTAGAAATTATTACTGTCAGTCTCGACAGTCTCACACTGCATTCACATGGCATTTTTTTATTCACGACTTATCCAATTTTTTTATTCTTCCATGGGATGTGGGCATTGTTGGCAAGGACAGCATTTGTTGCCCATCCCTCATTGCCTTTGAGAAAGTAGGGGTGAGCCACCAACTTGAACCGCTGTTGAACATCTGGTGCAGGTACATGCAGTGCTGCTGGGAAATGAGTTCCAGGATTTTGACCCAGTGACAGTGAAGGAAAGGTGATATAATTTCTAGCCAAGATGGTGTGTGCTTTGGAAGGGAAATTGCAGGTGGTGTTGTTCCCATGCATCTGCTGCCCTTGTCCTAGGTGGTGGAGTTCATGGGTTTGGGCGATGCTTTCAAAGGAACCTTGGTGAGTTGCTATAGTGCACTTGTAGATGGTACACACTTGCCACTGTCTCGGTAGTGGAGGGAGCGAATGTTAAAGGTGGTGGATGGGGTGCCAGTCAAGCAAGCGCTTTGTCCTGCATGGTGTTGAGCTTCTTGAGTGTTGATGGAGCTGTGCTCATCCAGGCAAGTGGAGAATATTCCATCACACTCCTGACTTGTGCCTAGTAGATGATGGACTGGCTTTGGGAAGTCAGGAGCTGAGTTAGTCAACACACGATTCCTAGCCTCTGACCTGCTGTTGTAACCACGGTATTTATGTGGCCTGTCCAGTTTAGTTTCTGGTCAATGGTAATCCCCAGGATGTTGATAGTGGAGGGTTCAATGATGGCATTACCATTGAATGTCATGGGGAGATGGTTAGAGGCTCTCTTGTTGGAGATGGTCATTTCCTGGCATTTGTGTGGTACGATTGTTACCTGCCACTTAGCCCAAGCCTGAATGTTTTTCATGGGATGTGGGCAATGCCAGCAAGGTCAGCATTTGTTGCCCATCCCTAATTGCCCTTGAACTGAGTGCTTGCAAGGCCATTTTATAGGGCATTTAAGAGTCAACCATATTGCTGTGGGTCTGGAGTCACATGGGCCAGACCAAGTAAGGATGGCAGATTTCCTTCCCTAAAGCACATTAATGAACCAGATTTTTTTTATGACAATCAGTCATTTCATGGTCACCATTACTGAGGCTAGCTTTATGTTCTAGATTTATTTTCAATTGAATTTAAATTCCACCAACTGTCATGGTTGGGATTTGAGCCCATGCCCCCAGAGCAGTATTCAGGGCTGGGCCTCTGGATTACTAGTCCAGTGACATTACCACTATGCCATCATATCCCCCTAATGTGAATGTTACTTGCTAGTTATCAGTCCAAGCCTGAATGCTGCCCAGGTTTTGCTGCATATTGGTACGGACTACTTCAGTATCTGGAGAGTTGTGAATGGTGCTGAACATTGTGCAGCCAAGAACGAACATCCTCACGTCTGACTTTATGATGGAGAGAAGCATCTGTAATGGTTGAGCCTAGGACACTACACTGAGAAACATCTGCAGTGATGTCCTGGGTCTGAGATGATTGGCCTCCAAACAGCCACAACCGACTTTTGTGCTAGGTATAACCGGTGGAATTTTCCCCCGATTCCCATAGACTTCAATTTTGCTAGGGCTCCTTGACGCCACACTTGGCCAAATGCTATCTTAAAGTTAACGGCAGTCACTTTCACTTCTCCTCTTAAGTTCAAACCTTTTGTCTCTGTTTGAACCAAGGCTGTAATGAGGTCAGGAGCCGAGTGGCCCTGGTGGTACCCAAACTGAGCGTCACTGAGCAGGTTATTGCTGTGAAGTGCAGCTTGATAGCACTGTCGACGACACTTTCCATCATTTTGCTGATGATCAAGAAACTCTGATGGGGTGGGGTAATTGCCCTGACTGGTGTTATCCTGCTTTTTGTGGACAGGACATATCTGGGCAATTTTTCACATTGTCAGGTGTGTTGTAGTTGTACTGGAACAGCTTGGCTAGGGGTACAGCTAGTTCTGGAGTACAAGTCTTCGGTGCCATTGCAGGAATGTTGTCAGGGCTTTTGCAGTATCCAATGCTTTCAGCTGTTTCTTGATATCAGGTGGAGTAAATCGAATTCTGAAGACTGGCATCTCTGATACTGGGGACATCAAGAGGAGGCCAAGCTGGATCATCCACTCGGCACTTCTGGCTGAAGATTGTTGCAAATGCCTTATCTTTTGCACTGATATGCTGGGTTCCCCCATCATTGAGGATGGGATGTTTGTGAAGCCACCTCCTTGTGTTAATTGTTTAATTGTACACCACCATTCGCGAACTGGATGTGCAGGATTGCAGAGCATTGATCTTATCCATGGTTGTGGGATCATTTAGCTTTGTCTATCGTATGCTGTTTCCACTGTTTGGCACGCAAGTTGCCCTGAGCTGTATCTTCGCCAGGTTGATGCCTCATTTTTAGGTATGCCTGGTGCTGCTCCTGGCATGACTTCCTGCATTCTTCATTGAACCAGGCTTGATACCCAGCTTAATATAGAAGTAAAATACTGCAGATGCTGGAAATCTGAAACAAAAACAGAAAATGCTGGAAAACCTTAGCAGCTCTAACAGCATCTGTGGAGAGAAAGACAGAGTTAACGTTTCGAGTCCATATGACCCTTCTTCAGAGCACTGAAACGTTAACTCTGTCTTTCCACAGATGCTGTTGGACCTACTGAGCTTTTCCAGCATTTTCTGTTGATACATAGCTTGAGGGTAATGTTAGGGTAAGGGATATGCTGGGGCAATGAGGTTACAGATTATGGCTGAATACAATTCTGTAGATGGCTCACTGTTTTGAGTTTCTGGATCTGTTCAAAATCTATCCCATTTAGCACAGTGGTAGTGCGACATGACACAATGGAGGGTATACTTAATGTGAAGGCAGGACTTCATCTCCCTAAGGAATGTGGGGTGTTCCCTCCTACCAATACTGTCATGGATAGATGCATCTGTGACAGGTAGATTGGTGAGGACCGGGTAAAGTAGGTTTTTCCCTCTTGGTTCCCTCACTGCCTGCTGCAGGCCCAATCTGGCAGATATGTCCTTCAGGACTTGGCCAGCTCGATCTGTAGTGGTGTTACCAAGCCACTCCTGGTGATGGACATTGAAATCCCCACCCAGAGTACATTCTGTGCCCTTGCCATCCTCCATGTTCCTCCAAGTAGTGTTCAACATGGCGGAGCACTGATTCATCAGCTGGAAGAGGGGTGGAGATGGTAGGCCGTAATCAGCAGGTGGTTTCCTTGCCCATGTTTGATGTGTTGCCTTGAGGCTTCATGGGGTCTGAAGTCGATGTTGGTGACTCCCAGGGCAACTCCCTCCCAACTGTATACCACTGTACCACCACCTCTGTGGGTCTGTCCTGCCAGTGCGACAGGATGTAGCCAGGGATGGTGATGGTGGAGTCTGGGACGTTGGCTGTAAGGCATGATTCTTTGAATATGACTGTCATATTGCTTGAGTAGTCTGTGGGACAGCTCTCCCAATTTTGACACAAGCCCCCCAGATGTTAGTAGAGGACTTTACAGGGTCAACAGGGCTGGGTGTGTTGTTGTTTCCAGTACCCAAGTCAAATGGCAATTGGAAATCCATCACCCCTGCTGAAAATGCAAACAAAGGAAAATTTTATGAAGGCATTAAACACTCATTATGCAAGTGATTTCTAACCAGTGGTGATTTAACCAGAATGGATGACTGACAGCATCCATTGAAACACGGAGGTTTAAAGGCAAAAGAAAGTGTTGCAGGAACACTTTCTGTTGAAAGCACTCCATATTACAGAATAAATTAGTTGATTCTATAGAATTTGATCATTTTCTTTTTGGAGTGGGTTAGGACTCCCTCAGTGCTGGACTATTCTGATGATATTGCCAATGGGCAATCTGGAATAAAAACAGAAAATGCTGGAAATAGTCAGCTCAGGCAGCATCTTTGGGGACTTAACGTTTCAAGTTTGACCCTTCACCAATACTGGAAAAGGTTGAGGTGTAAAAGGTTTTAAACAAGTACAGAAGCAGGGAAAGAACAAATGGGAAGATCTGTGGAAGGAAGGGATGATGGTGCAAGGCAAAAGGATGATAGTGGGTTAAGTAAAGAAACAAAATATGGGTCTGGAGGAAGTGTAAATGGCAACAGCAGAATCATTGCTCTTGGCTTCCATCTGAAAAAATGAGCAAAGAGGTTATGATCTGAAATTGTCGAACTCAGCACGTAGTCCAGAAGGCTATAAAGCATCTACTCAGAAAATAAGGTGCTGCCCTTTGACTTTTATTAGAGAGGTGCTGGCTGAAGACCGAGATGGGAGTGAGAAGGAGAATTAAAATGACCAGCAACCTGAAGCTTGGGGTCATGCTTGCGGACTGAACTGAGGTGTCTCTCCAAGCAATCATCCAATCTGCATTTGGTTGTCTCAATGTAAATGAGACTGTATAGTGAGCAGTGAATGCATTATACTAAATTGAAAACTTGCTTTAGATTGCTATTTCACCTGGAAGGAGTGTTTGGAGCACTGCACCGTGAGCAGGGAAGAGATAAAAGGGCAGGTATTATGTCCCTTGTGCTTGGATGGGAAGTTGCTTTGGCAAGTAGAAGGGGGTGGTGTTTGGGTTTATTGAAGAGTGGAGCAGGGTGTCACAGAGGGAACGGCCCTTTTGGAATTCTGAAAACAGTGGGGAAAATGTATTTGGTAATGGTGTTAGCACTTGAAATGGCAGAAATGCCAGATGATCTGTTGAATATGGAGGTTGGTGGGTCGGGAAGTAAGGACTAAGGAAACCCCATCGTGGCCCAGGAAGAGAGGGGAAGGGATGGGGGCAGAAAAGCAAATAATAGGATTAATTTGATTGAGGGCCTTTTCACTCATGGTGGAGCAGAATCCTTGATTGAGATAAAGGAAGCCATGTTGGAAGCACTGGTACAGACCATGGCATTGCCAGAGCAGATGTGGCAGCTGAGACAATGGAATAGAGTCCTTCTAGGAAATGAGGTAGGAGGAAGTGTCATTAAGGTAGCTGCCGGAAGTCAGTGGGTTTATGGTAGATATTAGTTTACTACCTACTCCCCAGAATTGGAGACAGAAGTCAAGGAAGGGAAGGGGAGAAGTAGAGATGGGTCATGTAAAGGTGATGCTAGAAATTGGAAACAAAATTGATGTAATTTTCCAATTTAGTGAGAGTGGGAAATGGCACCATTAATCATCAATGTACCAGAAAAAGAAGTGAGGGAGGGGACCCAAGAAGGACTAGAGCAAAGAATGTACTAATTGTTGGAACTGTTCTGAAGATCCACAGCTGCTGTCAGACCTGCTGAGTTTTACCAGCATTTTCTGTTTTCTGATGGAGTCATGTGAACTCAAAACGTTAACTCTGTCTTCCTCTCCACAGATGCTGTCAGACCTGCTGAGTTTTTCCACCAATTTTTGTTTTTGTTTCGGATTCCAAGCATCTGTAGTATTTTGCTTTCTTTCTATCATATACCTGTCATAGACCTTTACTTTTGTTCTTTCCTGCCCGCTTTCCCTGCCTCTGTACTTAAATTAAATTCGTTATATTTCTAGCTTTTTCTGCTGCTGATGAAAGGTCATTGACCTGAAATTTTATTTCCCTCTCTGCAGATGTTACCTGAGTATTTCCAGCATTTCGTTTTTAAAATTTCCAACATCCGCAGTATTTTGTCTGCACGTTCTGGAGTGGCTCCATGGTAAACAATGAGAACTGTAACCTTAAACTAGTGTAAAAACCATTGAACCTTAGCAGGGGTTGGTGAAGAGAACCATGATATTGCAGATTTCCTATACAGCTGCCCTCACATTATGGCCCCTGTTGTCTCTTACCCTGCATTGGAGCAGTGTAGCAGGGAAGGAATATCATACCAGTAGGAAAAATGACATTCTTTCAAAAATTTTAAAATAAAATTCTGAAAAAGAAGTTTAGTAGCTTGAAGGAAAATTTTTCGCTGGCCCCCAACTTTCTTTTTAGTGAAACCTCATCAGTTTGGCCATCAGTTTTGCAAAATTATAGAAATGAGCTTTGGCTATGGGCATTACAATATGTTATGCATATAATTGATTATCTTTTTCACTGTTAAATCATTAGTGAATCCAGCATAATGTACTTTATCAACTCATTGACAGAAAGTGCTATCATATCTCTAATGCTAACATTCATTGGGTGGTCTCTTGTTCTGTCTCATATTTAGTGAGAATACAACTAACTTGTGCTTTTGTTCAAATCCACAGTGCTCTTATGACTTCAGTAACTTGCCAGTGTATCATTGTTTTGTGAATTTAGACAATGGCGAGTTATTTAACAATAGTTTTCCATGGATTGAAATTAAAAGAACCATATGTTTAAAGCTGGAAAATCGCACAACGTTAATTCAAGGGCAACTGATAAATTTCTTTCAAAATTGCCGTTTAGACTTCCATGCACTAAATTTTGGTCAGGGAAGTTGGGAGGTCTGTGACCAGGCTTCAGGCAGTGCCACCTTTCAGCTGAAGACTATGCTTGAGTCCTTGTGGCCTGTGTAAATAATCATCCAAATCTGGGGAAAATATCTGATCTCTCTGCATGCCTCTATAAGTCAGTTTTCCTGTGGAGGAATTTTTAATTTATTGCCCCTTAGCACTTCGACTTACTTTGAAGCACCAACACACTGTGCCTCACATTTCCTGCTTGTGGAAGTTTAAGTTATGATATTGAGAACTTTCATGATTGTTATCCATGCTCAGTTTCTTTTGTATATCTTGCAGGTTAACATATTGGATGTTTGTCATGCATCTTTCAGAATGGTAACACGTGAAATCAATGGATAGATGCAAGCATGTAGGGCGGCTTCGGCTTGCCCAGGACCATTCAATCCTAAACCCCCAAAAATGGCATTGTTTGGACTGCAATACTACAGAATCAATGTGGGCATGTCTCAATTGTTCACATGTTGCTTGTGGACGATACAATGAAGAACATGCACTAAAACATTTTCAGGAAAGTAAGCACCCCGTGGCCTTGGAAGTGAATGAATTGTATGTATTTTGTTACATTTGTGATGATTATGTGCTGAATGACAATGCAACAGGTGATCTAAAATTGTTGCGGAGCACATTAAGTGCAATTAAGAGCCAGAACTATGACTGTACAACTCGAAGTGGCAGGACTTTACGGTCAATGGCAGGAGGTGATGACTCCTACCTTTCTCGGGGGTGTGCACAAGCGCAGCTGCGGAACGAAGATAGGATGTTCACGGCACTTTGGCATCGGCGTAAGTTGCTCATGTCTAAAGTCTTCCAGTCTTGGTTTGCGTTGACATGCAGTGGCAAGCTGAGACTTGAAGAAGAACAATTAAAGGAAGAGGCTGAAATGAAAAGGGAAGAAGCCAGAAAAAAACGACAAGAGCTAAAACGGCGGCTGCACGCCGAGTTGCTGAGCACACCACCCCGAAAGAGTTCCCGTATAAATGAACCCTCTAAAATTAGTGACACATCAGCTCCACGGACATCAGCAAAATATCCAGCAGTAACAACTGGCCTTACCTCAAGCACAGTTAGGTTGAAAAAAATTGGTGATTCCCCTATTAAACGGAGACCAACTGTCACACCTGGTGTGACGGGACTGAGAAACCTGGGAAATACCTGCTATATGAACTCCATTCTGCAAGTGCTAAGTCACTTGCAAATATTTTGTGAGTGTTTCTTGCATTTTGACTTAAGTCAAACCCAAGAACTGCTGACCAGTACAGCAAATGGGAAAACTAGGTCCTCTAGCCAGCAATATTTGATTAGTGACATTAATTCAAGTACAGGTATATCTTTGATAGATGAGGAAAAGGGTTCAAGACGACCAAGTCTTTCAGAAGGATTAAGTGGGGGAGCATCTAGGAGCAGAAATAGGGAGCTGATTCAACTAAAGGAGCCAAGCTCAAAGCATATATCTCTGTGCCACGAACTCCACACCCTTTTTCTGGTCATGTGGTCTGGCAAGTGGGCGTTGGTATCTCCCTTTGCTATGCTACACTGTGTATGGCGACTCATCCCAACCTTCCGTGGATATGCCCAGCAAGATGCCCAGGAATTCCTCTGTGAGCTGTTGGATAAAGTACAACAGGAGTTGGAAGCCACAAGAACAATGTGTACAGCCCCTATTCCAATATCACAGCGAAATCTTATCAAGAGAGTTCTGACTGTGATTAACACCATTTTCCATGGACAGCTACTCAGCCAGGTAATGGTCATGTTACTTCTCAAATCATTAATATGGTGTTCTCTGATTATTTGATTGTCAAATGATGGTGTAGTTCAAGTTAAAAATCTTGCAAATCAGCTCAGCAATAAAGGTAATATTTTGGTAAACTATGTTTCCCTTTACTATCCTAGTTCAGAAACAAAAGGCTGCACAAGAAAATAGCCCCGAAGAACCTATTATGAGATCTTGCTGAGCATATATAACCTCATAATGTTCACTACTTGTCATATTTAATTTATATTGGGCAAGTTGAGACAGTGTTAATTCTTTATGTAAAGCCAAAGTCCCAAGCAACTAAAGACTGACTTGCTCACCGTCAGGAACTGCTGAGACCTGGGAAATTCCACATTTAATCTCTCATTCATGCTGAACTTGACTGGCTCAAAAATTTGCCTCTGTCCACTTTGACTTGAAAAAAGATCAGTTAGTGTTGTGCTCTTTATCACTATCCAGTGCTTGTGTGTTTCCTCCCACTCAGCTGAAGAGCTGCCATGTAGCCTTTTTTGAGGTCAGTGACTGTGATAACCCCCAAGCCAAATAACCTTCTGAACCTTCCAATTCAGTGTTATGCATGAAACAGCTTTTGGAATGCATTTGGCTAAGCACTAGGGGAAAAATGTGAATGGGCAAGGGATAAAGGACCTAGCTGTCTGAGGGCTAGCAGTACAAGTGTGATTGGCTAAATGCCTTTCTTCTCTATTGTAAAATTGATTGTCTTATGGCCATTTAAGTTATATACTAGCATAAAGCACCAACTTGGAAAGATAGCAGAAAATTGGGAGAAGTTTAAGTGCAAGAACAATATTTGTTTGAGTTAGCTTCCTAATCCTTGTGATTTTCCCTCAATTATATTTCCTCCACGTAACAGCTCTGACCTCTGGTGTCTTCTGGCTGCAAAGGGAAGAGGTAAATTCTTGTAACGCCAACATTCATTAGTGTTCTATCTGTGGGCTGGCCAAGATTTTTTTTTTTATCCTCTTCTGATGTGGGACAGTTCACATAATCCAGAAACTGTGGAAATTGAACAACTGCCTAAGTAGATATTCATATAAGTAGATTGAAGTCTGTTTGTAAATTTGTAATTTAAAACAAAATGGAGTTAAGCAATATGTGCACTAATGTCATGGGTTATGGAGCACTTAACAATTTTTAACACAAACCATTCCAAGATCGAATATAATGTGATCAGATGCAGGTTCAGATTTCCTCCAACTGCCCTTCAGGACTGCACTGTTATTTTTTTGTATATCTTTCATTTTAAATTGTTTGGTACTTATATCTTGCATCATTCTTGTAGGTGTGTCTCAATTTCTATGTCTCCTGGAGCTTTTTCGTTAGCTTTGCTGTTCAGTTACATGTTTGGTAATGCAGACAGAATAACAAAACAGTTTTAAGCTAATAGATTTGTTCCTGTGCATCCAACCCTCAGTAAGTGATGGATCTCATTCTTCTAACCATGGCGGATGGGAAAAGACCCACACAATTGTGTGATATACCCTCCAGCCCACCCAAAACAGCATGATTTCCTAGGAGAGGTGAGAAACAAGTTTGGGAAGAAAATCTAGGACATTTCTCTGATCCTTGCCATGGTGAAAAATATTCCAGATCATCATCTCCCCTTCAATACTGATATGCAGTACTGACCTTTAGTAAAATGTGAACTGTGCCTCAGCAGGAAACAAGTTTAGATTTTGCTTGAAGGTACTCAGACAGTCTGCATCTGCTGGCAGCATGTTCCCTAAGAATAGTGGACGTCTGGAAAAGAGCCACCTCCTAATATGTAACGTGGCTTCTGGAAATGAGGCAGAGTTGAGATCTAACTGAATGGTGGAACTGAAGTGACTGAATGACCCATTCCATTCCTATTTTCCTGGATCTGGCCTTGCATGATTTAAATTTGTGACCCCTGATCCTCCCTAGCCTGTTTAATTGTAACAAACTGTCAGCTGGAACATGACCTATTCCCTCCATCATCTTAACCACAGTCAGATCACCCGTAAGTCTCTACAGTGTACAGCCTCCACTTTTATAGCCTATCTTGAAAGCTATGATGGGCTTTAGACTGGGAATTAGTCTCATTGCTTCCCTCTTCAACCTGTCCAAAGCATCACTATCACCCACAGCCATTCACCGTAACGTTTTCAATTGTTCAGTCAGTTTTGTAACCACGCCCCTTTTGGTCCATGGGCTTTAGTTTTGTTAACCTCTTTCTTATGTGGCTCTGAATGAAATGCCTTTTGGAAGTCCATGCACATTAACTACACTGCCCACATCCACCCTCTCTGTTACCTCATTATTATACTCCCATTTGCTCCCAACAACAAATAGTGTTGGCCCTCCTTTATTAATCCAAGCTTGTTCAAGTGATTGTTAATTTTCCAGATTATTGTTCCTACTACTGATGTTAAACTTGGAATTGCCAGGTTTATTCTCCTCCCTTTGAACAAGACTGCACCATTTGTAATCCTCTCATCCTTTGGCATCATCCCATGTATAAAGTGGATTGAATGAATGTGGCCAGCATCTCCGTAATTTTTACTCTTTCTTCCGTCAGTGACATGGGGTGAATTCCATCCAGACTGGGTATCTAAAGTGCTACTAACCTTTCTGGTACCTCTTTACTTGAGAGTCATAGAGACCATTCAGCCCATCAAATCCATGCTTGTTGTCTGTAGAGCAATCCAGTCAATCCCATTCTTGAGCTCCAAACCCATAGCTTTGCAAGTTTATTTCCCTCAAGTACCCATCCAATATCCTTTTGAAATTATTGATCACCTCTCTTTCCACTGCCCCTGTATGTTTTCCTTTCTTAAGCAACTATTTTATCCAATTGGGCATTGACCCTCCTATTCCATGAGCCTCAATTTTGTTAATCAACATTTTGTGATAACTTCATCAGATACTTTCTTAAAATCCAAATAGGCAACAACTACTGCAATCCCTTCAACTTTCTCTGATACATTATTAGAAAACTCAGATTAGTCAAGTGAAATTTGCCTTTTACAAATCCATGCCACCCCTCCTTAATTAACTCAGACCTCTCCCAAGTACCTATTGATTTTTTTCTATGATTATTATTCCTAGAACCTTGCCCATCACTGTTTTAAACTGACTGACATGTAGTACTAGGAATGTCCTTGTGTTTCTTTCTTGACCAAGGGTGACACATTTCCTACATTGACATTACAATAGTTAGCTTGTTCCTGAAAGGCCAACTGTGATTTGCAGAGAAGACATTTTGAAAATATTTGTGATTATACAATTTACACAACACTATGAATTTATCCAGCACTTTTAACCAAGAAAAACATCCAAAGGTGCTTCACAGGTATATGACCATGTTCAGAGGTTGGTTTTCAGGAGCATTTTAAAAGAGGAGCAAGAGAAGAGAGATTTAGGAAGGGAATGCTGCACGTTGGGGCTCGGACAGCTGAAGGCATAGCTGGCAACAATGGAGTAGTGAAAATTGGGATTCCCCAAGAGACTAGAGATCTTGTAGGTTAATAGGGCCAGAGGAGGTTAAAAATATGGTTGGACAAGGCCATTGAGGAATTTTGGAAAAGGATAAGAGTTTAAATTTGAGGCATGCCTGGAACGCATGTAGGTCAGAGAACATAATTACAAGTGAACGGGACTCGGACAAGTTAGGATACAGGCATCTGAGTTTTGGATAACCTCAAGTCTATGGAAGATACATGATGGAAGGACAGGAGACCATTTGAATAATGGAATCTGAGGTAACAAGAGCATGAATGAAGGGTTCTGCAGCTAATGAGTTGAGACAGGAGTGAAACTGGCTAATAGGTAGAAGTAGGAGTCTAGCTAATGGAGAGGGTGTGGGCCTGAAGCTCAGCCAAGGTTCAAACAGTTACAAAGGATCAAGTTTAGCCTCAGACAGTTATGAAGAAGAGGGATTGAGATGGTGGCTAGGGAATGGAGTTTGTGATGGAAACCAAACTTGATAATTTTAGCTTTTCTAATATTTAGCTGGAAGAATTTCTGATTTTCTAATGTTGGGTTGTATTGAGAGAGAGTTGGTGCTAAGTTAGAGCTGAATTTTATCAGAGTACGTGTACAACCTGATATGTTTTCAGATGATGTCAGCGAGGGAAAGCATGTAGGTGAAGCATGGGAGGTATCAAGTCATGGAGAGGGGAGAAAAGCCATTATAGGAAATTCGCTGATGCATAGGAATGGAGCCAGGCAGTCCCACCCAGCTTGAAGAAGGAAGATGTGGTCAACTGTATCAGAGACTTCAGGCAAGTAAAGAATGAGGAAGGGTAGTTTTTTGTGGTCATGTCAATTTGTGACTTCCATAAGGATGGTCTCTGTACAGTGGCGGGGGAGGGGGAATCTGCTTGGATGGGTTCATACGTGGAGCTGTGGAAAAGATGCATCAGACAGAATCTTATCCTCTGTCATCATAGCAATGAAGTTTAGACTGATTTAACTTGGATGATGATTGTAGGAAACTTTTGTTCTCTGGGGATGATTGTCTATATTACTGTAATAACCTTAAAATGCTTATTTAACTTTATTAGGGCAATATTAATCCTAAATTACTAAAGCCGTAAGAATAAGCCAGAAATAAAATGACATGCTTTATTTCTGATTGCCAAGTTGCTACTTTTCCATTTAATCACCAATTTAATTTCAATATTTTTCACCACCTCTGCACTAAACTGATTTTAAGACAATTACTCTCATTGGCTGTTTTAACTGCACAGTCTTTTCAAACTGTGGTTCTGAGGCACTAGGGAGTCTACGCAGGGATCTGAAGTTATCTAATTTCTGTGGTTTTTCTGTATCTGTTGACTCATTCCTGTTAGTCTACTCATGTTTTTTTTGGTATGATAGCGCTGTTTTCCTTTTTGATTAGCTAGCATTGTCTTTGGAAATTAGGGTGGGGAATCCTTGTAGGAAAATTTGAAAGCCACGAGGCTGTGTAAGTTGGTATGTGTCCAAACTTTTTGTCTTAAAGCACTTGAGTTTCAAATGTAAGTATGCAGGTTACTTATTTGGTTAATAAGAAACTAGTGCTGCAGATTAACATGAGAAACTATTAGAAGCTGTATATAGAACCATGACTGATATTGTTATTGATATTTAAATGCCCCTCATCAGTTCCGATTGTAAATTCGTGCTTGAAGCTGTGTCAGGCCACTTCATGTCAGTTGCATGATTCTGTTCTATATTCGTTTAAGTGGAATTTTAAATGTTAAATTTTAGATGCTGAGTATTAAGGTTGCACATCATTTAGAACTGGATGTAGTTCAAGCCAAAAACTTGTAAAATGCAGAGTAAACTGAGAAGATTGGTAAATGAAAAATGTAGTGACATTTTTTATAATGGAATCCAGATTCAATTTTTAAATCTTTTTGCTGGAGAAGAACAGGGGACTGGGGGCATTGGTAATGTTGTTCGTCATGTCAAATACCCAGTTTTAGATTTGAGTATTGCTGATGAAAAGAGACATGTCAAAGCTTTTCTTCTTGCACTCATCAGGACACTTCAAGAATGCCAATATAAGGGGGAAACAACAATTTATACTCTGAGGAGAGACTGCTGATTGGTTGGAAAGTGGACTCTGACTGGTAGAGGCTTTGCCATGGAGAATGCACCAGTGATGGTGACTGATAGTTAACTGCCAAGCATTGTTTGAAATTTAAACCAAGCAGCTTGACCCTGATTGGTCAGAGCATTGCCCTGAGGAATGAGTCAGCGAATGGCTGTCACTTACTTAGCTGAAATAGGTGTAATGTGTGTACATGTTCTTTCTGTCTGCAAAGAACAGGGCCCTGTGTATTGATATATGTAGCTTGCAGTACACGCAAATGTGCCGCACTTTGAACCTAACTGACGATCTTAAATTGGTTGTCAGCGTAATTTTTAGCACACTGAGGATTATTTAGTAAATATAAACAGAAAATGATGGAAAAACTCAGCATCTGTGGAGAGAGGAAAACCAAGTTAATGTTTCGAGTCTGTATGACTCTCTTCACTTAACTCATACTGACTATGCAGAACCTCCTTCCTCAACCTGCCAATGTGTTTCGTACCTACGTGGACTGTGACCACTGGACCCTTCCCCTCCCACTGCAAGTTCCTCTCCAGCCCTGGGCAAATGTCCTGAGCCCTGGCACCAGGCAGGTACCACGGCCATATGGACTCTCGCTCCTTGCTACCAAGAACAGTGTCAATCCCAGTTACTATACTGTCCCCTACGACCGCTATGTTCCTTTTGTGCTCCCCCCACTTAAGTGGCTTCTTGTACTGCAATGCCATGGTCAGTCAGCTCATCCACCCTGCAGTCCCCACTTTCATCCAAGCAAGCTGAAAGAATCTTAAACCTGTTGGACAATTGCAGAGGCTGATACTCCTGTACCCCTGCCTTATGGATCCCTTTACCTACAGCTACACTCACACCCTCTTGTTTCTGATGACCTTCCAAATTAGAAGACCCTATCCTAATGGGTGTGACCGCTTCCTGGTACAGAGCATCCAAATAACTTTCCACCTCCCTGATGTGTTGCAGTGTCGCAGCTCAGTGACTCAGCCAGAGCTCCTCAAGCTGCAGACATTTACTACAGACTTGCCCTGGGTAACACCGGTGACCAGGAGCTACCACATGCTGCAGCCATGACACATTACCTGTCCTGCCACACACATGTGCTTTAATTAATTTCCTAATTTTATTCAATTATTTATTTTCTTTTAAGTATTAATCTTATCACAAACCCCTGTACTATTTTAAACCTTAGAAATAGAATAGACCTTAACCATTTACCAGATACCCACCAAACAGCTGGCTTCTTCCCCTATAGCAGGGCAACAGGGTGAAAAAGTTAGAAAAAGCAAAGGAGCACCTCCCTCCCCTCCTCACCAAACTCTCTCAGCTCCCAAACACTCTCACTTTGTTGAGGCCATCCACTCAGTGCTGGTCCCACTGAGAATGTTTGAATTTGTGTGTTCTAAACAAAGGGACTAGCTGAGCTCAGGTACCATACCTCAGTCCAACCATCCTTAGCTGCTGCTTCAATGACCTTCCTTCCATCTGAAGGTCAGAAGTGGGGTGTTCACTGAAGATTGCACAATGTTCAGCACCATTCGCGACTCTTCAGATATTGAAGCAGTCCATGTCCAAGTAACATTTGCACCACACAAGTGCCAGGCAATGACCATCTCCAACAAGAGAGAATCTAAGCATTGCCACACTGAATCCCCCACTATCAATATCCTGGGGGTTACCATTGAACGGTTTCATGGTCACCATTACTGAAACTAGCTTTCCTTTCTGCTTTCTGTGCTAGCTAGTATTGTAAATGGTTTCTTTTTCTCCATGGCTGTCCTAATACCTTTCAAACCCATAGTCATCACACCTCCTGAATAAAAATGCTCCCTACTTCTCCCCTCACTAACCCTAACCTCTCTCATCCTTATCAACATGCTGTCCCTGGTGGCAACATCCACAGACGTCAGAGCAGATTCCACATATACTGACACCTAGCTCTAACCCATCCCGCAACAAGTTGTCTGACATCTGATCTTGAATGAGCTGTCATTTCCTCCAACTAAACATTGGGGAAACCCATTATCTTTGGCTCCCACCCCCAAAATACATACGCAAATTGTATTTCCTTCCACGGCCATCTTCTTGGGCCAAAAGGAACTTTGATATCCTGTTCTTCCCCAAGCTGAGCTTCTGTTCCTATATCCTCCTCATGAAAGGAGGGTCTACTTTCACCATTTAACATCAACTTGCCTCTATCTATCTCAGTTCATGGTCCAAAGAAACAATGGTAAATACTGTTGTCACCTGTAGACTTGATTAATAGTCATTTGGTAGTACAGAACTTCAGTATTGCTCAACAAAGAAACATGTCAAAGCTTTTGTCTTGCACTCATCAGGACACTTTGCAAGAATACCCACATAAGGGGAAACAACAATTTATACTGTATCTGAAGAGAGTGCTGATTGGTTGGCAAGTGGACTCTTCGACATGCCTCTTTTTTTCAGCAAGACTTGATTAACTTCATTCCTATCTGCTACCACCCATGAACTTAGCTCATCTAAAACTCCATTGTCTGTATTCTATCGTGCACCAAGTACCTCTCATCCATTGCTTTCATCCTCACTAATTTGCATTGACCCCTGGTCCCACAACGTGTAAAATTTGTAACTTTCACATTTATATTTAAAACTCTTCATCGTCTCACATTCATTATCTCTCCTACAGCACCCTATCCCTTGAATTCTCTGCTGCTCTGATTGTCCACCACATCTTTTCCCCATCACCTTTGGCAGCTATGCTTTCACGTCTAGGCCCCACTTCCTAGAATTCCTTCCGTGGACCTTTCGGCCTCTCAATGTTCCTTTCCTTCTCCCTCATAACTGTTTTTGGTACATTTGCTTCATGCCCGTGAAGTGCTTTGTGACATTCTTCTGCATTAAAGGTGTTATTAGGTTGCAAACCTAACTTCTGAACCAATGCACATTTGTATTCGAAAAGGAAAGGGGACATTTATTGGTTTCAGACCAGTTTTCAGGATTGTTGCTTACCCCAGGACTGTTTAAGGCACTTGCTTTAGGATTCTTTCAGACCTTTACATCAGAAATTCATTCTCTCTGCTTATTCCTCTGGGTGAGTTTGCTCAGGATCTCAGCAAATTTGTATTTGTCTGTATATCCAGTAAATTGTTGCTCTGTCGCTTAAGCATCCCAGGACAGGCCTTTGCAGTTCTTTTCAAATGTGCATAGACAGCAAGTGCCAGCAGGCCATTCGTTCAGAGCATTTTAGTTTAACAATGCTTTGCATCTAGCGTTGCTCTCAAAGTGTATTCATAATTGCTACTAACATTCCCTTTTTTCTCTTGTGCGTCTGGCCTATTCACTCAAGTGTGCAGGTACTTTAACTCATTTGTGCATCCCCACACACGTGATCAACTTGTGCTCGGCCTATGCAGGAGCTTCTGGGTTGCCACAGAGCCACACAGGTTAGTGGGAACAATCTTACTGACTCTAGAGTTAACTTGCCCTACACTACAACTGTGACTATACTTCAAAAGAACTTCATTGGCTGCAAAGTGCGTTAGAACACTAAGATCATGAACGGCACTATATAAAAGCAAGTTTTGTTCCTTGGTAAAATGTTATCATTCAGATTTACTAAGTGTGTCCTTTCCTTTACATCTGTAAAGCATTCTGGGCTGAAATCCAGGGAACAGTGACAGATATCAAGAAACAGACTATTAGAACATTAACACAGGGAGTCAAGGGTGATATTTACTACACAAGATGTGTGTTTTGTTCAATAACAGTACACAAAAGTATATTAGGTTAGAGGAAGAGAGGTGGGAAGAGTCTCGTTTGGAGCATCTATGCCAGCATAGACCAGCTAGGTTGAATGCCTGTTTCTACTCTCTGGCACTCTTTATGTAATTCCTGCTCCATTTGTGTACTTTTCAGCAGTTACCTTATGTGCAAGCCATCATCAGTAGGAACCTGTGTTTTTTTTTTTGCTTTGTTCTTTCTGTTCTCTCTTTCTGCTCTCCATCAAAATAAGACTGATCACACTAAGGTGAGCTATATTGCCTCAAAGCTATCTGAACTAAGATCAAGTTACTTGACATAGCTAAAAGAATGTACCTTGGACCCATTAAAGGCCATTTTACTCTATAACTTTGTGCATATCCATCTTGATTATTGGGTCTTCATGAATCACTTGTATTTTTACATTTGAATTGTTGACGCTGGAGCCAATCAAGCCCACTTGCGGCCATTTCAGTACACAGACTCGTTCTTCACAATTGTCCTGTTTGCATATGAGCCCTGAAATAATTGTATTTTCTATAACAATGAGAAACTTTTATTAAAGTAACGTTTCTAAGTGATGATTGCTGACTTTGACATTGAGCTGGTCTTGTGTCAGCTTGTTTAGTCATGACTTTTGCATGACATGCAAGCAGACAACAGACTGAACTATCCTGGATAGCTGAATACCACACCATACAATGCATTTATCCTCTCACTTGCCTAGACAGACAAGCTCATCTTATACCTAATACATTTCTCATTTTCCAGATGTGTATTTGAGTAGCAGCCAAAGTGATTTTCACTGGAGTAAAACATGTATGTCACTGTGACATGAAAACATAACTTGCAAACTTTATTTTATCTAATTTCTCTATAACATTCCTCGAGCCTTTCTCTTTGCCTTCATCAGATGCTTAAATGTGTTGTAAAAAACATTTATTTGCATTTTGATTTTGGCAGTTACGAACCACTTTGTGGGAGAAATATTCTGAGCCTACCCTGAATGTATTGTGTTCCCTCTGCCAAGTCAAAAATAGTCCAATCTAATTTTGTAGAGGACACTGTTTATAGCCAGTGTGATGGGCACTTAAGCATGCCCAAATGTCCCTCAGTTAAATGGTCAGCTTATAACCTTGAGGCTCCTGTGCTTTGAGCTTTTTCAGCAATATTATCCACCTTGTTTATTTGTGATCTGCACTTCAAAAGGAGAATGGGGGTGGTGACATCTCCATGGCCCTGAATTTCCTCCCCCCACTTCCACCCCCTTTAAGCTTTCAGCATTGCCTTTGTTTAACGGTGGGCAGAATCCTGCTGTTTGTAGCAGATTTAGGGAAGGTGGGTGCAAATTTTAGGTCGCAAGTGCTCGGTTATATTTTTTATCTGCCAGTTTCTCCTAGATAATTCATCAGAGCAACTTTCGATGAGGGCTCACTGTTCCATACTACAACTCCAGAATATCCAATTAATCTGACAAAATTGCCTGTTCTGAGAACTGTTCAGTGTTATGTTCAGTTACATTTTTATATTCAAATTTAATCAGGAAGGTAATAAATGAGCTTGTCAGGTAAACCTATGAGGTGGGTTCTTGTTGCATCAGAGATATTTCCGGAGAATAGGTTTCTTTGTAAAACGTTTAATCCTCGTGGATGTCTTCCCTTAAAATTGAGTTCTGTACCTTGGCTTGGCTCTTTGAGCTGAACTTCAAAAACACAATTTAAAGCCAACATTCCTATACCCTGCAGGCAGACCTTGCTCTCTTGGAGTGAGGATTGGATTTTGTATCTAGAGCCACTGTATTTTCACCGGGCAGTGTGGCTACTGAGAAGCCAAAGCCTTTTCTCATCAGTGGTCAAGTCTCTCTGCCCTAGGAAAATGGCCACTAACTGGCCTCATAATGTAAAACAGCAGAATTTTGCAATATGTTGCACAGCCAAGTCTGCTCGCTACTTGCACGAAGACTGTAATTTAATTTTTATATTAATATTTCAATTGCAGCTGGGTCTAATATCTAGTCTTTGGCTGCCATTATAATTTTTCTCAGTATTTGTAATCAGCACCAAAAGGTTCTCACCCACTTCCTGTCCTTTTATGAGCCACATGGACATTTTCCAGCATTTTTTTGTTTTTTGAACATGCCTTTTTGAAAACTTCCATCCTTCCACTGCTTGATATCCATTTTAATTTGATGTGATTGGTGATTTGATGGGACTGTTGTTGCTGCAGTTTCCTCCCTCCACAGTGGCTTGCCAAATGGGAGCTCAGTGAAAACTGGAGTTACCTGTGCTAGCCTTGAAATCATACTGGTGCAATGAGATGGGACTGTTTAATACACCACTCTTGCTACAACCTTACACATAGGTTTCGTCATATTAAAAGCGTGGCTTGGTACAAAGTACTGCTTTCACAAGTAAACTGCGTAGTGAGTGTGAACACTGCTTGGGCAACATTTTGCAATCTGTCACTATATAGAAACAATTCTGCATTGGAATCAGTTCAGAGAAGCTTCACTCGGTTGATTCCCAGGATGAACGGGTTGTCTTATGTGGAAAGGCTGAGCAAATTGGACCTGTACCCATTGGAGTTTAGAAGAGTGAGAGGTGATCTTATTGAAATATATAAGATTCTGAGGGGACTCGACAGGATGCTGAGAGGATGTCTCGCCTCCCCATCTCCATGGGAAAATCTGGAACCAGGGGGCACAGTTTAAAAATAAGTGGTCTCCTTATGGATGCAGATGAGGATTTTCTTCTTTCATAGAGACGTTAATTTTTGCATTTCACTACCGTAGAGAGCAGTGGGGGCTGAGTCATTGAATATGTTCAAGGCTGAGCTAGACAGATTTTTGGTCAACAAGAGAGTCAGGGTTATGGAGATAGGCAGGAAAGGAGTTAAGGCCACAATCAGATCGGTCATGATCTTATTGAATGACGGAGCTGGCTCAAGGGGCCGAACAGCCTACTCCTCCTATTTATGTTCTTATTCTGTTCCATGACTTATCTTCATATGGGTGGTAACACTATGAAACAGCTGAATGTAACAGATCGATATCATTCTGACGGGGAAGGAGCTTCTCGTCATAATATCAGTATACTTGGTGTATTGTGGTAGCTTAGCAACCAGGGCTTTAAATTCTAGGTATTTTACTTCAGTTTGGTTCTCTGTCAAGATTGACTTGACTTCACTGTTATAGGAAACCCAAGCAAAATTCTCTCTTCATAAGTAACCTTTGTTCATGAAAAAAGTTTATTGTATGAGATCAAGATGACAGCAACAACTTTGAAGATCCATAGTTCTTTGTTTGTAGTCTAATAGATGGAGATAATCACCCAGTTTGTGGATACTTGGTGTGGGAAAAACTGTATTGGATTTTTGAGAGGGCTCCTGTTTCCTTGGGGAATTTCTAGCTGCTGACACCGATACGAGATTGGGCACTAAGCCTAGTCTATAGTCACTCTCCTCTAGTTAGGGTCTGTATGGAGGTTTCTGACTTCAGTTGTGATGTCCATGATGTGGATCTCTTTATAAGTTCTGAGCAATTGGTGCAGGACCAAAAAAATGTACAGAATTATTCTTTAGGTTCAGGAATGATTTGCTTAAAATCTTGGCTTTTTTAATTTTAGAGGATATATGAAGGATGTGTGATTAATGCCAACATGCCCTGAAGCCTGGGATTTTGATGGCTTTTCACCCAAAAACCCAATGGCTCTGTTTCGAGAAGAAAATTGACTTGCACCCAGGCAGTCACTGATCATTTAGTCTAACCACTTCAAAACACTTGATCACAATAGCTGCTGTTTCTTTTGAAGAAAATATGTTTACAAATTAGCACATGTTGTGATCAATTTCTGTTCCATCATCAGCTCCATTTCAGATTAATTAGTTTGCAGTAGATTGTCAGGTGCTCATAGTTCCCCAAAGTTTGATGCCAGTAGGACATGATTTGCTTTACGTGGTCTAGAAGTTTGGATGTTATAGTGTGATTGCTGAAGCATATATGGAGAATGGTTTGCTCGCTCTGTTTTAATGTTGTTAGCAATAAATCAAATGATTTGTGAAAGCATTGTACCATTTCATGCACAATGGATTATTCTACTACTTCGGTATAGTTTTGTCCTCTTACTATCAATTATAAGAATCCTGGGCTGGAGTTAATTCTTTGACCATACACTGCACAGATTCCTCCCTAATTTGCCTTTCAAATTTGAAGCCTGAATCTTGGATAACATGTCTGGATTCTTATTAGTTTGTGTGATTACTCGAGTCAATAAATCATGTGGACAGGCTCCAGTGGTAATAAGGTATTATCTGTCACTGAGGCTCCCTGTGCATAGGTTTCAATTGGAAGAACTATATTGGAGGAAATCCAGAGGAAAGCTGTAAGAAATGTTCTCATTTATGTAACAAGGAGGTGTGACGTGACATACATAAGATGTGCTTTTATTAGCAGCTTCCTGTGGTCCTGCTTGGGTGAGTGAGTCTGAGGATGTTACTTAATACAGTGTGCCACTCTGCATCAAACTTGGCTGACCTGGGGATTCTCCCTCCCCTACCACCACAGACTTATTGGAAGGATTTACAAGTCGATAATCAACCTGCTTGGCCACATTATGAACACACCTTTTGTGGCCATCAAGCCCTGGAGTGGGACATGAACCTGGAGCTTCAGGCTTAGAAACAGAGTTGACTGTTTCTCTGTACCCAATCTGCCACAAGACCACCTATGCCTGTATTTCCCAGTGTTGTACTAAACCTTTGAGCACAGATCTGAAAAGTTAACTTTCTCTCAGATGCTGCCAAACCTGCTGACAGTTTCCAAAATTTTGTTTTTATTTCAGATTTCTGACATCTGTAGTATTTTGTCTTTGTATTTCTTCAACCAGTTTTGAAGAATACACTGTTGCTTGCCTTGCTCTCTTAGATCCCAGGTTCCCTGTATTATAACCATAAATTGTTGCTCAAAGACACTCAAACTTTCTGTGGGCAACTATAAGAGTAATGAATGGCAAGCATGGTTTATTCACTGCTGGCTACAAAATCAAGTGATTGTCTAGCCTATATCACTTCAAAACAAAATCTTAGAACGGTGGCACGGTGGTAATCTTATCGGATTAGTAATCCTCTGGGCTAGACTAATTGTCAAAGATATGAGTTTAAGGCTCACCATGGTGGCTGGTAGAATTTAAATTCAATTAATTAAAAATCTGGAATAAAAAGTTACTCTCAGTAATACGGGACTCAATAGTGATTACAAAACTACTGGATTGTCGTGAAAAGCTCATCTGGTTCACTAATGTCCTTCAGGGAAGGAAATCTGCTGTCCTTACCTGGTCTGGCCTACATGTGACTCCAAACCCACAGAACTGCACTTGAAATGGCCCTACAGAGGCCACTCAGTTTTATTAGGATGGAGAGCACTGCACTGTGCATCTTTTTAGCTGCAATGACACACTTTGCAGTGGGATAAACATTGGTTTTGTGGAGCACATCAAACATGTCTGTCTTTAGAGATTCCCCTGTTCTACAGAATTCTCAATTTCCCTGAACTGTTGAGAACAAATCCACTGTTTTTCTCCTTTCAAAACATTCCTTTCGTGGCCTTTGTCCAGAAAACCCAGGATGAATGCTTTAAATTCCTAACAAAAACATAAATCAATCAACTAATTGTACATTTGCTGAAAAATTGGCAAATTTTAGTACTCCAAAAATTAGCTGAAAAATATTAATCATTTTATTTCCCTTTGCAGTAAAATAGGAACTTGAGCTAGCTTCATAAACAGCACCTGTTTCTATTGGAAGTACTAGATGGGACTTGGACATCCAAGATGTGAACTTGGAGTGCTCCTTATGTACAGAATTGGATACATCATCTGAGTTGGAATTACATAGTTCGAAATCACTGTAGTTATATCACTGACTCGTATCCTTCTGAAACAGGTTACATGCCTTACTTGCGACAACAAATCCAACACGATTGAATCCTTCTGGGACCTTTCTTTAGAATTTCCTGAGAGATACCACTGCAATGGAAAAGAAGCTGCTTCCCAGTATTCTTGCTTATTGACGGAAATGTTGGCAAAATTCACAGAGACAGAGGCCTTGGAAGGGAAAATTTATGCCTGTAACCAGTGCAACAGTGAGTAAAGAGGATGTACTCCATATGTATGTACATTGGAGATATAATCATTAAAGAGCAATGTAGTATTCTTCATTCTGAATTTGCACCACAGTAAAAGATTGTTAAAATTTGGCACTAGATATGTTTTAAACTGCTGACAATTTAATCTTTGTGTAATTAATGAGGAATATATGCACCTGTTCTGGTTGATTTATAATGTAATGATTTCTTTTCCCCACCTGACTCCCTGCCCCTTGCTATAACATGCTTGTGAAGCCCTCTGAATATCCTGTTCAGTAATAATTTCAGGTGAAATCTTCTTCGCAGCCTGAATGAGGCTGCTCCTTCATTGAAAGGAGACATTGGACAAAGGAGGTGATCTTCACTCAGTAACTGCTAAAAGCACAATTGACCGAGGCATAAACATCAGCTGAAGAATGGCATAGAGATTCTAAAGTGATTTGAAAAAAAGCTTCGTGATATTGAGTTGCTTCCTGCCTGAACTTAAGAATTCAGTCAGAAATCTGAAGCTAAGGATGTTGCTTAAACGTTTTAAGGCTATTATAACAATCAACTACACAAATATTAGTATTAATTCATGACAATGAATGGCAATGTATTGGACTTGCATAGTTCCTTTAACCTAACAAAGTACAAGGTAATTCAAGTGAGAATTGGGAGATGAGTCAGGAAGAAAACATGGTCAAACAGGTGGATTTTAAGGATGCCTTTGATGGTGGAGAGAGTAAAACAAATCAAAGGAGTTTAGGAATGGAGTTCAGTTGTCAGGGTGAGGGGGCGGGGTGGGGGGGGGGTGTGGCTGGGATAACTGAGGGCTGTTCTGATGGTGAAACAGAACAGTACACTTAGTAGGCCAGAATTGGTGAAGGATTGAATGTGTGGGGAATATAGGATAGTTTAGGGTCAGATACGGTAACTGAGGGATTTATGTGAGAACAAGAATCAAAAAATCAGCACATTAACCAGGAACCAATGGAGATTAATAGGAGTGGTGAGGGTGGAGGGATCTGTAAATGGAATTTAGTTTGGGATGTAATAGGATATGTGTGAAGGAGCTTTGAGTAGAGAGGAGTTTGTGTAATAACGTTCGGGCCAGCAAGAGAGGAATAATGAAAATGTTGGTGGGAATTTCAGTATTAGCAGCAGTGAGATGGGAATGGAGGCAGGTGATTGCTAAAGATGAAAATAAGCTGTCTGTTGATGGAATGAGTTGAGTTTGAATAATCAATTCAGATCTAAACAGCACACTGAGGTTGTTTGCCATCTGTCAGCCTGGGAAAACTGGTATGGCTCCAAAAGTTCCTGATTAGTCTTGTGTGAGACTTTACTACCATGGAGTGTCTGCTTGTCCCTATTAATCTACTGCTGACTAGAAGTCTGATGACATTCAAAATCCTGTGACAGCTTAATTAGAATAAAGGGCATTAAAAGAAGTATCTATATGAGGCGATTAACCATTTGCAGGATGCATACTGACAAATCATGTTAAATGAGGAATTGGAATATGCATGCATATAAATACCTAATAGTCCAATAACATTGTCTGCTCACAGCAGTTTTCCCCAACCAATACAACTGTAAGTGATACTTCTAACCAAATTCATTAGATACTGGTCTGTTGAATGGATTTAGATTAAGGGCTTAATCCTGACCCATCTGCTGTGACATTCTAACTGTTCACCTGTTTTAGCAGCATATGAGAACACAGTGAGTCAAGTAAAATTTTAAAATGAAAATATTACTCGCCCTCATTCATCCATTTTATAGGATTTTTCTCTTTAAAAACATGAAGCTTGGAATTGAGAAACCATTCAGCCCATCAAATTTGCTTATTTGGCAGTTAATACATGACTTCCTCAATCATAAGTAGTCAAAAGACATGTATTTCGAATCCTGCCTTTTCTCCTGTGAAAATAAGCTGTCAACTTTCTCTTTTTCTAAATTTAATTACCCTTGTTCTCCACTGACTTTCTGCTGTGGCAATGCCCATTGTACATAAAATCTTTTTGTATTAGGGTTTACAGTTTGCCTTAATAGTATTATGTAATCTGGTGCCTCAAGATGCAACCCTGCAACTGATAATATTGACAACTGCTTTACAATGGATTTAGAGCAGTGATAGTGCCTCTTTCACCCCATTAATAAACAAAAGTACAGAATTGGGTCTTTTATGTTTGCTTACTATCATCTTCCGTATCTGTTGTCATAAATTTATCAAGAATTTTTGTTCCTTTGCTCAGTTGATTTAAATCTCTGTTATCCATCATGTATTTGTCATCTCTAAATTTAATAATGGGCTAGATCTTACAGGAATAGGGCACCTTGTACATGCACTTCAGTTAAGCTTTTTCCAGCACCCTTCAGCTCAGATTGTTTGCATTGTAGCTTGCTCCAAGTACAAAGTTAATATTGGCCAGAGCAATGGGGGTCTGGGACCTTAGCAAACAGCAAGTTTAATGGACGATTAATGCGCAAACCGAACAAAATAACGAATTGCAGTTAATGCAATGTAAATGTTGGAGCAATGTAAATTGACTGTGCTCTGGAGATTTGCAGCTCAGTATTTTTGTATTCTTTCACAGGATGTAGGTGTCACTGGCTAGGCCAGCATTTATTGCCCATCTCTCAGTGCCCTTGAGAAGCTGATGGTGAGCTGCCTTCTTGAAACACTGCAGTCCACGGGGTGTAGGTACACCCACAGTTCTGTTAGGGAGGGAGCTCCAGGATTTTGATCCAGCGACCGTGAAGGAACGGCGATATATGTCCAAGTCAGTGGCTTGGATGGGAGCCTGAAGGTGCTGGCACTCCCATGCATCTGCTGCTCTTGTTCTTCTAGGTGGTAAAGGTCGTGGGTTTGGAAGGTGTTGTTGAAGGAGCCTTGGTGAGTTGCTGCAGTGCATCTTGTAGATAGCACCACTGCTGCCACTATGCATTGGTGGCAGAAGGAGTGAATGTTTAAATCTCTCAACCCCTTGAACTTGTTTAATGAGAAAATCTGATTTGCTCAAAGTTGTTTCACCTAAAGTCACACTTTCAGGAACGCAACTATGACCTTAAGTGAGGACTCACCAATTATTTGTCCTGTCTCTGCTTCATCTCCCCCTATTACATAGCTATAGAAGCTTTTACAATCAGTTTTTATGTCTTTTGCTAGTTTACTCTCATATTCTCTTTTATCATTTTCTTGTACGTACTTTGCAGAATTTTTAAATCCTCAGGTGTGCTATCCTTTCTAGCAACAATCTCTCCCCTTGATCTGATGCTATCTTTAACTTTTGTTATCTGGGATCAGTGTACTTCTCCCATTAAGTTTTTACTCCTTAAGGGAATATACATTTGTTGCATATTGAATTAATTTCTTAAACATTTGCCATTGCTTATTTACTGGCATAACTTTTAACCTAAAAGCAAAATACTGCGAATGCTGGAAATCTGATACAAAAACCGAAAATGCTGGAAAGACTCAGCAGGTCTAGGCTCCCTTGGAGAGGAAAAAAAACAGTTTCAAGTCCGTATGGCTCTTCTTCAGAATGAAGTTTTTCCAGCGTTTTCTGTAACTTTTAACCTAGTTTCCTAATATACCTTGGGCAACCCAGCCCTCATAACTATGCACCACATAGAGTTGTTAAGGCAAGTAACAAAGACATTTAAAGGGGAAGCTAAATACATGAAAGAGAAAAGGAATAAAAGGTTATGGTGAGATAGGTGGGTGAAAGCGCATGTGAATCACGATCAGCATATAGCCATTGGGTCAAATGACCTGTTTAATATTGTAAATTCTATATAACGTTGGGAAATTAAACAACCCTGTCACATGGAGCTGTTGTAAGGCAGGTTCTGCGATGGTTTTTCATTGTGGGCAGTAAAAACAATGCTTTCTTTCAACGATGTTTGCTATAAGTTTCTGAAAGCTGATGAATCATACGATATTCACAAATATAACCCATAACTGGTATTATATGTCCATTTGTTAATGAGTTGGTTGTTATGCTATAAAGTGGGAACTGGAAAAAAAAAACCACAGGAAGATATAGTTTACTAAGCACTAAATAATGCTGTACAGGCATTCATGGCTACAAGAAGCTACCTGGTCTCGTTTGTGGTTGGTAAGTTGCTTAAACCTTTTCTGGACTAACTTGCTGCTTGCAGACACATGGAGAACTGGCCTATCCCATGTATTTGCACTTGAAATATGTTTAGGTTTGTAACAGTTGCGCTGTTTTGCATGAATAAAATGAAAGAACTTGCACCTGAAATATCCATTTTATTTTTAAACCAGTTTTCAGTTTAGCAGACAGACCAACAAGCAACCTCATCCTCAGAGCCTGGTTAGTCCCCTGGGAGCCTTCAGTTTCAGCAGCTACTAAGTATAGCAATGAGCTAAGGTGGCTGGGGCAGAGGGGATTTTCGTCAACAATATTTAGAGTTTATTGCTGACACTTGCAATACAACCTGTATTTGCCTTTTTTTGGTCCATTTTCTATTTGCTTATGAATGCAAGACAAGCCCAGACACAAACAGCAATTATTAACTTTGTGTCAGCCTTGACACATTATGTAGCTGGTTAATTCTTTCACCAGCTCAGTTTCCTTGTCAGTGAGCATGTTGTTGAGCAGTTGGGAACTATGTTCAAAACAGAATTATAACCACAATTGTCCAAAACAGTTACCAGTTCTTTACCTTCTTGGGATGTAGGTCATTGACAAGGCACCACATAGTGTCCATCCTTAATTGCCCTGAGCGCATTAAGCTGAGACAAATAACATAAAGACATTTAAAGGGGGAGTAAGTATGTACATGAAAGAGAAAAGGAATAAAAGAATATGGTGGGATAGGTGAGAGGAAGCATGTGAATCACAATCAGCATGGAACCATTGGGTCAAATGGCCTATTTAATGTTGTAAATTCTATGCAATCTTGGAAAATTAAACAGTTAATCACAAGATGCTCTTGTAAGGCAGCTTCTGTGTTGGTTTTTCATTGTGGGGGTAATAAACAATGGTTTCTTTCAGCGGTGTTTGCTGTTTATTGCTGAAGGCTGATGGATTATGCAATATTCACAAAAATAACCCATAACTGGTGTTACATGTCTATTTGTTAACGAGTTGGTTTCTGTGTTGTAGTGTAGTATACATATATGGGATGTAGTATATATAGTCAGGGGCTGGAATCATATGTAGTCCAAACTGGGTAGGGGTGACAAGGTTCCTTCCCTGGATGACATTAGTAGACCAGTTTGGATTTTAGCTATTTTCGTTTCTCGTGTTCCCACAAATTGCCAGGCTTATTGAATTCTATTTCATAACCTGTACGTTGGGATTTGAACTTGTGATGTGAGTTTCTAATCCAGTACCTTAGGCCAGTACCTCAGCTCAGCTCTTTATCTCAGGTATGCTATTGAATGAGTGTTGGTTTCACTTGTACATCCTCTGGTGGTCAGATTCAGAGTTGTTTGACAGCTGTTTAAGATTAGATTACATTTCTGTTCTCTTGGCTGGGATATTGCATTTGAAGTGTCATAGTTCTGTATCCTCCTTCAGAAACTAGCTTTTGGCCTCAGTCACCTAGATGTTGACCTCGCTGAGACTGATGCATTGAAAAGGACCTGATGGACGTCTCAAACCTATTTCCTAGTGAGAATGTGTCTACATAGCTGTCCCCAGTTCAGTAAGTTTTAGTTCGTCAGCGGGAATTCCATCTACTCCTGATGCCTTATTTCTCTTTAGCTGTCGAATGGCCTTTTCATGCCAGGTTAGGTTGTGCTGAGATGATGGCAGGTAGAATGCTACGAAATGCAGTTGAGGACATTTGTGTTGAGTACAGAGTCTCTGTTAAGAAGATCCTCAAAGTGCTCCTTCCAGCAGGTGCTGACTGCCTCTGTCTTTGATAAGCATCTCTCCATTCTTGGCCAGCAGTGGGAAGCCCTGACCAAAGAATGCCTGAAGTAGAGGCAAAGCATCTGGTAAGGAGTTGAACACCTCAAGTCCCATCACCAAGGGCTAACTGAAGCCCAGCATCGACAGCAAACGGAACGTATGGCAACCCGGGCACCCCACCCACCCATTCCCCCTACCATCGTCTGCCCACCTGTGACAGAGACTATAAATTGTGCATTGGACTCGTCAGTCACCTGAGAACTCGTTTTTAGTGTGGAAGCAAGTCATCCTCGACCCTGAAGGACAGCCTAAGAAGCAGCAACAGTCTGTCTGCAACTGCAGTACGTCTGATGGATGAAGAAGGTTTGTTTTAAGAGTTGGAGAGGAGTGAAGGATCTTTACTCAAGCCGTACACCATCCTGACTTGACAACTTATTGCTGTTCCTTCACTGTCACTGGGTCAAAATCCTGGAACTCTTGCCCTAACAGTGCTGTGGGGGTACCTACACTACAGAGACTGCAACAGTCAGAAGGCAGCTCACAACCACCACCTCAAGGACAATAAATGCTGGCCTAACCAACAAGGTCCACATCCTGTAAATGAATAAAAAAACTTTGCTCCACTTGACCTTGGACTGCTCAATGCTGACAAGAGTTGCCTGAAATTAAAACTGCCAGTTACCAATACAGCACCTTCATGAGTACAATAAATCATAAGAGAAACGGCAGGCAAAATAGAATCACAAGATTGGGACATTATAATTGACACAATATTGGGTGGGTTATTTTACAAATTATAATATTATCCAATTCCATGTATTACATATAGAATAACTTGCATTAATACAATGCCTTATCACTTGAGCATCATAAAGTGCTTCATGGTAGTGATTTAACTCTGGGAAATATAATACACATGCACACTAACACGAACAGCAGTGAAATGAATAACTTTCTCAAAATAGATACTGAAATATTTTTGATTTTGGTGTGTCTTTTTTAATGCTATGCTATAAGTGTGGTCTGAGAAAATACTTCCTGAGATGGTAAGAATTTAGAAATTGTTAACCAATTTAAATGTTTTTTTTTGAGTCGAGTTCAGAGCCAAAAACATTTTGGTTTAGACTTTACAGATACTACCATGTGCTACTCATACCAGTGTGGAAACAGTGCCTGGGATCTCTAGAATGAATGACAGTCAGAAACTTTCATCACATGGGTTATATATAAGCCTGGCTGAATGTGGGATATGTGCTTTCGATTTCAAAGTATTTTGTTTTTGCAATTTAGTCAGTAGACTGACAGACTTCAGTCTGCTTCATATCTGGCAACAGTTTCATTCGATTTGTGATTTAGAACATACAGTATTTCAACAGAACACAAACTGTGCAACTAAACTCAAAATGCAAACTCTTGCCATTAGTTCACCTGAAGACGGCCTCACTCTGGGTGACGCAGCATTTCATGAACTAAATTGGAACCTTACCTAATGAAGTATGAGATGTTCAAATATTGCTTCATGTCCTAGGGAAACGCAGGAAGTCATCTTCTAAACCCTTGATTTTGACTGAAGCTCAAAAACAACTAATGGTTCACAAGCTACCTCAGGTTCTGCGATTACACCTCAAACGTTTCCGGTAAGTGAACTGTTTTTTTTTAAACAGTTAAATGAAGCTCCTTGCTCTTAGGTTTGTAATCCTGTTTGTAATTATTCAGTTTGTAATTCTGTATTCAGTTCTTTGGGCTTTTTGTTGCAGGTGGTCAGGTCGCAATCACCGTGAGAAGATAGGAGTACATGTCAGCTTTGACCAGGTTTTAAACATGGAACCATACTGCTGCAGAGAACTGGCAGGAACCCTTGGGCCCAACTGCTTCATATACGACCTGGCTGCTGTGGTCATGCATCATGGAAAGGGCTTTGGCTCAGGACATTATACCGCATATTGCTACAGTACAGATGGAGGTATGTACTTAAATGTTTCTGTTGAAATTGTGTGATTGGGATATGAGCAGTGTAGGAACTGAGAACAAATTAGTTTCACTATATAGTATTGTGAAAATATTCTATCCCGTGTTTCTTTATCAATCATCGAATACGCATTTGCCCAGAGTACTGAGCAGAACTCTATCTGTAGTGATAATCAGAGGGTTGCATCTGTATGATTGTATCAAAAATCTTCTGGGTGGGTAAAGAAATGGCTGTTTTGTGGTTTCTGTTTCCTCCCCCCACCCCACAATAACCTCTACAGGTTTATTAGACAGCACATGGCCCACTGCTGGATCCTTCAGTGGTGATGGAAGTAGCAATTGTATCTATATCAGTTCTGTAATTACAAACATAGGCATTGGTTAGCTCAGTTGGCTAGATAGCTAGAATGTGATACAGAATGATGCTAACAGCATATCCCCAGACTGGCTTTGGTATTCATGGACACCTTCCTTGCCTTGCCCCACCCTTGCAAGCTATATATAACTAATTGTTTCTCTCTTTAATAGAGAGAAATGTCTGTGGTCCTTTGTGAACCATGGCTAAATACTTAATAATGGAAGAAGTGACAGTAAACACACCCAACCAAGAGTGGGATTTGCCTGGGGATCCGTGCTTCACTCTACCCCAGTAGTTTGCCTTTACTTAAATTTTGGGAGTATACTACTACACCAGTGAGTTTCTGTAATTTTCAGTGTCTGATTATTGGCTCCTGGGCACTAAGTGCAGGTTTTAAGTTATGGGTTCACTTTGTCTTTGGTAAGGTATGGTTACCATTTTTCTCTTTCTCCTTTTATAAATTTAGTGAAGATAGCTGGCTGTTGACCCATGACCCATAACCTTTGGTGCCTGCTCTTTCCATTGTCAATAAACTGCCAAAAGTAGAAACAGCTTGCAATGGCTCACTTGTCTCCCCTAGGGCTACACACTGGGAGAAGGTCTTGGATGCAGTGCTGCGTCCTTACCGCTTTGACCGATAGAGTACCACCAGATCACACAATGGACTTGCATTTGATCTATAAATTTTAGTTCTCCTCTTTACCCCCAACTCACTTGGTTCCAATGCCTTCCATGATCAAATATGCTGCCAACACTTCCCATTCACTTGCATTGCTGGCTAGGAGAGTTAGCAGAAGGTTGTTAGCACCTCAGTACGATTGCTGTGATATAAATCTGTGTGTGTGTGTTCAATGTTATGTAACTAATTACTTCAGTTTACCTAGTAATTGGGATTTTTGAGTCTCTTGTAGGATTGTGGGTCCATTGTAATGATTCCACAGTGACAATCTGTACTGTGGATGAAGTTTGTAAAGCCCAGGCCTACATCCTCTTCTATACTCGTCGACTTCTTCACAACATTAAAGTACCATCACCACCTGCCTCAGCTGGAAATAATTCGACACCAGCATCACCATGACTGAAGCTTGGAAATTCTGTATGTTGCAACTACTTTCTTAAGCACAGTCCAAACACAGAGGCAGCATTGTCCTAAAGTTTTTATACCATTTTGGTTTTGTAAGGATTTTGTACTTTATAGACATTTATGCAGGTATAGCTGTGATTTTCGTTTTGAACATGTGTACAGTACATTCATAGTTTTGTAGTGTATTTTTTTATCTTACCAGATAAGTACTTGGGAGTAATTTGAGTAAATGCTTCTAATTCTTTCACATGCAGTAATGTTCTCGTAATAGCCACAGCAAGAGTGTGTTTCTATTTTTCATACATTTAGTCAGTAGAATTCAATAGATCAACTCACTGTGTGAAGTTTGCAGCTCAAGTGCTCGCCCCAATTGATGGGCAATACACTATCCAACATAGTATTAATATTTCTACCATACAGGTCTCTGAAATAAACTAACTTGCCTATTTCTCATTGCTCCAACACTGAATTGTATTTTTGTGATGCTTACAGATTCACTGTCTTGTAATGGGCTTTACTGTAATATGTGCAGGGCGCTTTGAAGAAAAAATGGAAAAGTAGAGTATTAAACTAGTGTCCAGATCAATAGAATCTCAGGTGTGTCCCCTCTCTGAAACTTTGAAATGGAAAAGTAATCTTTAATTTCGTGTTTTTCTGCCTCCCCTTTCAAGTGGCAGTCATCGTGAACTGTTATCCACTTTCATTACCTCTCCACCATGTATTGCAATCTACTTACAATTATTTCTAAAATGAATCTAAAAACAAATAACTTTAAAGAAATAGCCCCCTCATGAATTATCTCTGGCCTGTGACAGTTTGGAATTGACTTGGAAACTCTATCTGAGGCCATGGAGGCTTGGATTATGAGGAGCGATTTATGTAAAGTGAACATGTTCTCACTGAAAAAGAGAAAGCTGAGAAAGGATATATGATTGTCTTTAGCATTGAATAATGGAGACCATGACCCAGTAGACAGTGGATACATCCTGTACTTGTGACTTTGGACCTGTGGTTCCCAAAGCTCTTCATTACTGGGGTTTGCCTCACCTTATGTCTCGGTCTGTTGTAGCCTGATTGATAGAAATTAATTGCTCTGGTTATTCAACAAGGTTCACTAGGTTGATTCCGAAGATGAATGTGTTGTCTTGAGGACAGGTTGAGCAGGTTGGACCTGTACTCATTGGAGTTTAGAGAAATGAGAGTTTATCATAGTGAAGTATATGAAATTCTGAGGAGGTTTGACAGGATAGATGCTGAGAGGATGTTTCCCTTCATGTGGGAATCTAGAACTAGGGGGCTTAGTTTCAAAATAAGATGAGGAGGACTTTATTTTAGAAGTTTGTTGGTGTTTGGAATTCTCTGCCACAGTGAGCAGTGGAGGCTGGGTCATTGAATATATTCAAGACTGAGTTACAGATTTTTGATCAACAAGGGAGTTGAGGGTCGTAGGGGGAGATGGGGGGCAGGCAGGAAGGTGGAGTTGAGGTCATAGTCCAATCAGCCATCACCTTATTCAATGGCGGAGCAGGCTCGATGCGCCGAACAGCCTACTCCTGCTCCTAGCTCTAATGTTCTTATATTATAACTCATTTGTGTCATGTGATTGCCAGGATGGTAGAAAGTGATATAGAGGGATATGGTCGTCTTTCATTATGATTCCTCAGTTCCCTATGTTTGCCTCTCATTGCTATCTGAAACTCTCGTCCTTCCTGCTTTGCTACAACAAATAGTCCGGAGTCATATGTACGAACAAAGAGCAAGAGGAGGCCACTCAGCCCCTCGAGCCTACTCTACCATTTAATAAGTGCTTCCACCTAGCAGCTGAAATTGGGAATGATGGCAGCTGTGAGTGCTGTTTCCTATCATGTGCTGTAATTATTGTGTTGAGGGCCAGAGCCTGAAACCATCACTGAGCACTAATACCAGACACAGCAGTGTGACCTACACCAACTCTGAACATTCACCACATTGGTCAGACATCAGCCAGGGCTTTTGGCTTTGTGCTTATTGCACCTAAACAGTTCAAAACGTGCGTGATATTCTTCAGTCCTGGGGGAAAAATTGAAGAGAGGACGTCCTCTATTACAGCATCCTGAAATGACACTTTGATATTTGCAATTGTTGCAGTTTCAAAGAAGGGGTGAAATAAAGTGGCTATATTTACAAACTAACACAGAGATATCTAGAAGCTACAGCACTGAAACAAGCCATTCAGCCCAATCAGTTATTGAACAAATTATTCTAATCATATTTGCTTACCTCATATCCTTTCTTCATCTTTCCTTCACCCACTTATCCAACCTAATTTCAGTCTCAGCTTCAACTGATAACTAAAACCCACAGCCTCTCACCTCCTTGTAAAAATGTTCCTCCTGCCCTCTTATCTAAATCTCATACAATTTGTAGCTATGTTCACTCATTCTAGGTCCCTTTACTGGTCACCTGTCCATGCATTTATAATTTTAAAACACTTCAATTTGCAATCTAAAGAACAAAGACTGGGTTTTATTAATGTACTTAAATTTTATTCCCAATATTCATCTATTTGTGCTTTGTTTAGTGGATGCATTTATCCCGACAGCTGATAAAAGTGGTTGTTAGGCACTCAATTATTGTCACAGTACGTTTGAATAATGCTAATATGTATCCCTGCCAAAGTGTAGCAGAATCAGACCTTAAACAGTGTTTCTGACCAACATATTCCCTGTGCCTGAGGCCTGTGCCCATGTGAGAGCAGGAAAATAGTTGCTGATTCGGTGCAGTCATTTGGGGAAGGGAGTGAGGGAACTGCATCAAGGATTGTAAAAGCCATAATGCTGCATGCAACTTTCACTGATGTTTCACTGTAACTGCTGTTTGAACCCTTTTCTCCAATTATGTGGATGATGTAGCGGTAACGTCACTAGACCAGTAATCCAGAGGCCCAGGCTAATGCCCTGGGGATATGGGCTTAAATCCCACCACGGCAGCTGGTGGAATTTAGATTCAATCAATAAACCTGGAATATAAAGCTATTCTTAGTAATGGTGACCGTGAAACTATCTGTTGTTTAAAAACCCATCTAATTCACTAATGTCCTTTAGAGAAGGAAATCTGCTGTCCTTACCTGGTCTGGCCTACATGTGACTCCAGACCCACAGCAATGTGGTTGACTCTTAATTGCCCTCTGAAATGGCCCAGCAAGCCACTCAGTTCAAGGGCAATTAGAGATGGGCAACAAATGCTGGCCTTGCCAGTGATGCCCAGATTCCATGAAATTATTTTTTTAAAAACCCATAGATGTTTACAGAAGGTATACAGTATATCGTATCTGTTTGCTGAAGTAATCCTGTCTGTCTCCTCACACCTCTATCTTCCTTTGCTTTATTGTGACCATCTTGAGCTGCTATTCTTCTGATATATTTTTATGCAGTTCTAACCTGTACCTTGGAATAACGATATCTCTCTCGAACCAAGAGTGGTGAAATCCATTGAAAGTTGAGTGGGAAGTCTAAACTTGAATGTAAAGTGCTGGAGATGCACTACTTTGAATGTAGGAATGATAATAACTGCATTTATGCAGCATTTTTAATGTAGAGAAACATCCGAACAGCAGTATTTTTGAGAAACTTGGTTGTGGAAACCAGGAAATCAATTTGAGTTACCCTGTGCTTTAAAAGGGGGATGCCATTTGCCCTTCTGCTGTTGAACTTTTAAAATACTTAAGTTTCAAAATACTGACTGCACAGAGGGTAGTGAAATCCTCCCGAGCCTATGCAGATCTTTATGGCCAAATTGATGGACACTGACCCATGTTTTGGGTAAATGTGCAATATTTACTAGCCGTGTAAGATAACAAAGGTAACTTTGTTCCCATCTTCCTGTACTTTTTATATGCAAACCTGAAAGTATCTGCCAATCGCCAAGTTCAGCAAGTCCCTTCACAGGGAGTTTTACATTTTTGAATTCTGTTTGTACTGTCCAGTAAAGACAACCAAATCAGCCTATTGTAATTTGAACTGTTCAACATTTTGTTGAAAGCTTCAATTTCTTTATTTTCAGAATTTCCAAGTCAGTGTCGCAGCGTGTATTTTTTTTTTAAGTAAGAATATATGAAATTCCTAAACTTAAAAGGATCATGAGGTCTATGATTTTTAAATATATATTAGGGTTCACAGAAACCTGTCACAGGAGTGTGGCATTTAATATTTGCTAGTTTTACTCTTGGTTTAGTTTTCACTTCATAATGGATATGTACCAGGCACTGTAAAAATCTGTTTTGGATCAGTATTTCTCAGAGACTGTTATTTTCCAGTCTCGCCTTCATCCAGATCCAATCGCAAGCATTCTGATTCTAACTCCCTGATATTTTCCTCTTTTTCTGCCTCATCACATAACTCTTCCCCAGAGTGATGTGGTCCATTTGGGAGTGAGGCACAATGTGGCTGTGAATCCACATACTCCCAATTACTAAAAAAATCAAATATTAAGGTATATTTTTAAAGGCTTTTTTATACTAACTTCTGAGCTAATGATTTAACTCTTCTATTAAGGGTACAGTATCTCTGCTATAAATTTGATGATCATTGTGTAATCCATGCCAACCTGTTTATTCTTAATTTTTGGTGTCATCCCACAAATGATTTCCATTGACTTTGTTATCATGACGAGGGTTGATCTCCTACATTTATAAAACCTCATCAATCTCCCCAGCATCATGCTGTGTATAGTCCTTGGATCTAATACCATACTGCCAGTGGTCTGATTTTTTTTACATAAACCTCCCTCAGCAGTTGTTGAAAAATATTCTTCAGCAGTATATGCTACAAAAATGTTATCTGAAATTAAGTTCAAACAATGGTGCCCTGAGGGCTAAGTATCATCTATTCTCTTTACTGGGATTATTAAATTCTGTTCATCTGTCTTTGGAACTTTTGTACAATATGTGAGTATATTCTAATTTTTACTGAACTTTTTTAAGCAAAATACAGTGGAATGCAGTAATTCTTTTAGTCATCTTGGAGATGAGGGAATTTTTCTAAACCATTAAGTTATAGTTTTAAAAAAATAGTTTAATATTGTGCCAAAAAAAATTAGGAGACAGGGAAAAATGAAAGCAGACAATGGAAGGTTGTTGCTTCTGTCCAAGGTTTTCTATAATCAAGGTTTGGATTCAAGGTTCTACTGTGTTTTTCAAATATGCAGATCCTATATGAGATGAATCGTTGCATATATGTGCACCTAGCTTTAATGAACAGGTTCTGCTATGTGACGTAGCACAATATAAAATAATCAGCCTCAAAGCTGATTTTGTAATTTGACAAACTTACTCATGTTGCTAGCTGTAAATTTTGGTTGTCATAAAGTAATTCTATGCAAAATTGTTACCTCAACTTCTAGATATTTTACCTCAATAAAATGACCTTTAAAATAAACTGCAGCTGTGAGCATTTACTTCCAGTTAAAATTTTTACACCTCCGGGTACAAACATTGT